>NW_006408543.1:25430047-25431518 GCF_000296735.1 Chrysochloris asiatica | reverse complement strand
TAACATCAATTGGATTTTGGATGAAAAGAGAGAATACCAGAAAGATGTCTACTTTGCTTTATTGACATTGTGAAGAATGGGTACTCCTTAATTGTGTTCATGTACATAGACAGTTGTACATAAACAAAGAGGTAGTCACTTAAACAGAACAAGGGGATACTGAATGGTTTAAAATCAAGAATGGTGCGTGCCAAGATTGTATGCTTTCACCAATCTAACTGTATCTGTTTGCTGAGCAAATTATATGAAGAAGGATTACGTGAAGAAGAACACGGCATCAGGATTGGAGGAAGACTCATTAACAACCTGTGATATGCACATGATATACAAACTGAAATACTGGAATCAAAGAGGACTTAAAATGCTTATGAAGATTAAACCTTAAGTCTGGATTACACGTCAATGTAAAAAAGGAAAAACCCTCACAACTGGACCAACACATAACAACATGATAAATGATTTAAAGATTGAAGTTGCAAAGACTTCATTTTACTTAGATCCACCATCAATATCCTTGAAAGCAGCAGTCAAGAAATCAAATTACTTATTGTATTAGGCGAAACTGCTGCACAAGATGTCTTCAAAGTGTTCAAGAGCAAAGCTATCAGTTTGAGGACTAAGGTGTTGTGTAATTGAAGTCATGGTGTTTCCACTAGCCTCGTATGTTTGTGAAAGTTGGACAATCAATAAGAAAGACTTTATAAGAATTGATGCATTAATGAAAGTACCGTGCATTGCCAGAACAACAACAACAACAAAAATCTGTGTTTGAAGTAATACAGCCAGATTGTACCATGGAAACATTGCCAGATTGCAAGGCTTGGTCTCTCATATCACAGACATGCTATTAGGAGGGACAAGTCTCTGGAGAAGGAAATCATTTGGTAAAGTGAAGTATGGATAAAAAAGGAAGACACCGCCCCCTCACCCTAAGAGATGGATTATCACAGTGGTAACAACAATGGACTGAAGTGTAACAACAATTGTGAGAAATGTACAGGACTGGACAGTATTTTTTTGGTTGTGCATAAGGTCCCCATGAGTTGGAGTTGACTCAACAGCACCTAACAAGTTTAAAGAACTAGAGATAGTTATTCTTAAGAAAAGGAAAATATTATTTAGTCATCTCATTCTCTGTTGTTCTGGAAGACAGAAATGAGACACTTGTTTCAGTTTAACATGGAAATTTGGTACCAAAATCTAATGGATCAGTGCACTTTATGGCTGAAATGGACATTCTACAGTGTCCTCTTGCAACATTCAGCATATTGCCTTTGGGTGACTGAATCTGCACCTGAAACATTTTGGATAGACAAAACCTCTCCTCCCCTCCTCAGTACTGGTGGCAAACATAGCTTCCGACATCACAGCAACACACAACCCACCACAAGAGGAATGGTGATATTGTTCACAGAATCCTTCAATATTTCGACTCAAGGCTTGATTTTTTTTCATTTTCCTTATTTCAATT
>NW_006408543.1:25427662-25429402 GCF_000296735.1 Chrysochloris asiatica | reverse complement strand
TCCCCCCCTGCTCTCGTATGACAACATTTAATTTATTAATGACAAAAAAGAGCTAAATTTCTAAACAAAATGTTGAAACAACAATCATATTAAGCCAGTAAATTCATTGATTGAAGTTGATAGGACATTGTTGTTGTTGTTATGTGCTGTGGAGTCGGTTCCAACTCATAATGACCCTGCACAGGGTTTGCAAGGCTGTAAATCTTTCCGGGAGCAGAAAGGCTCATCTTTCTCCCATGGAATGGCTGGTAGTTTCAAACTGCCAATCTTGGGGTTAGCAGCCAGATTCGTAACTACTACGCTATCAGGGCTCCTTTTTATTGAACATATGATTTGCAAATCATGATAACATCTTCTTTAGAGTATCAGAAATTTTCTGAAGATGGCAAAATGTAAAAATGCCCCAGGGGTGGTGTTTTATCTTCTCTCACTTCACAATGGGGGAGGAGGAGATTTGCCATCAGTATTAGCCCAAGGTCAATACAACAAGACTGAATTCAGACACAACTTCACCCTCCAAGTTTCTATACCAATTCAGATACCAGCTGTCTTTCCCATAGCACTCTCTACTTTTTGGTTGGATTTGCTGCTTCACTACAGTGGTCACCCAGAACTCACGTACTGGTTTCATGACCATGGGGTTCATTAGGTAAGTTAACAGGCTACATTTCTGGAACCGGAATTTTAAGGATACAGTTCTTTTGTCAAGACAATATCTTCACAGCCATATTCACAGATAAGCCTCTCTCCTACTTTGGACCCATTTGCTCATGCAAATATTACAAAGCTCAAAAATTACAATGGTACTGATAAGTGTCCAAAGGGCACACCACTCTAACATAAACCTTAGACCAAAGGTACTCAGCTATAGTTCTATGGGTCACCAAACTAGCTCCCCCAATAAAGTGCCTATAGTTACCCCCACTCTGCACGTAAGCCTCCTCAAATTCACTTACTCTCTGGCTCCGGAAGTCTACCACTCTGCCTCATACAGTTGCTCTTAGTTCTGCTGCTCAGCTCCTCTGCTGTTTATCTCTGGTATCCAAGCTTTCAGTCCTTGGATCAAGGAGTTAAATAGCAGGACTAAACGGGTCCAAAGGACACACTCTACTCCTGATTAGTCTTTCTTGGTGGTAGTAAGATATCCCGTTTTACTGCAGATATGACTTATACTCAGCTGGATGGCAAAGTCAACCAGTCTCTTCATTAGATTTTTAAGTTTTAAAATCACAATGAACCTTGTTACCAGTCACTTTAGACTGCATAAGAGATGATTATACACATGAACCTCACCAGATGAAATACGCAGAAATCAAATTGACTACATCTGTGCAAAGAGACGACGGAAAAGGCTCAATATCATCAGTCAAAACAAGGCCAGGGGCATATTGTGGAATAGACAGACCATCAATTACTCATATGCAAATTCAAACTGAAACTAACGAAATGAAAACAAATTCATGAGAGCCAAAATTTGATGTTGAATATATCACACCTGAACTTAGAGATCATCTGAAGAACAGATTTGATAAATTAAACAATAAAGACTAAAGACCAGAAGAGTTGTGGGATGACATCAAGAACATCATCAAACATGAATAAAGCAAAAGTTAGTAAGAAAACAAGAAAGAAAGAAAAGGTCAAAATGGATGTCAGAAGAGACACTGAAACTTGCTCTCCAGCATAGAGATGCTAAAGCAAATGGAAAAAATGAGGAGGTCCAAGAGCTGAACAGAAAAT
>NW_006408543.1:25411491-25427019 GCF_000296735.1 Chrysochloris asiatica | reverse complement strand
GGATGTTTACCTGTGCTTTATTGACCGTGCAAAAGCTTTCGATTGTGTGCATCATGGCAAGCTATGGACAAGCATTGTGAAGTATGAGTATTCTAGAACTATTAATTGTGCTCATGAGGAATCTGTACCTGGACCAAGAGGCAGTTGTTCGAACAGAACATGAGAACACTGAATGGTTTAAAATTTAGAAAAGTGTGCATCAGGGTTGTATTCTTTCACCATACTTATTCAACCTGTATGCTGAGCAAAAAATATGAGAAGTTGGGTTATATGAAGAAAAACATGGTATCAGGTTTGAAGAAAGCCTCGTTAACAACCTGCAATATGCAGATGATACAACCTTGCTAACTGAAAGTGAAGAAGACTTAAAATACTTACTTATGAAGATCAAAGATCACAGTCTTCAGTATGGATTGCATCTCATTGTAAAGAAGACTAAAATCCCATCTGGCCAATAAACAACATTTTTATCAATAAAGAAAAGATTGAAGTTGTCAAGGACTTTATTCTTTTTGGATCAACTATCAACACTCATGGAAGCAGCAGTCAAGAACTCAAACGATGTATTGCATTAGGCAAATGTGCTGCGCAAGACCTTTTTAAAGTGTTGAGGAGCAAAGATGTCAGCTTGAGTACCCAAGCCATGATATTTTCAATAATTGCAGATGCATATGAAAGTTGAATAAGGAAGACCGTAGAATAATTGATGCATTTGAGTTATGGTGTTGAAGGAGAATTTTGAAAGTGCCATGGGCTGCCAAAAGAACCAACAGATCTGTGTTGGAATAAGTGCAGCCGGAGTATTCCTTGGAGACAAAGATGACCAAATTTCAACTCTCATACTTCGGACATATTGTCAGGAGGGACCAGTCACTGGAGAAGGATATCATGTTTGATAAGGTGGAGGGTCAGAGAAAAAGAGGAAGACCCCCAGTGAGATGGATTGACAAAGTGGCAGCATCAATGGGCTGAAATGTGGCAACAATTGTGAGGTTGCTCCAGAACTGGGCAGTGTTTCCTTCTGTTGTGCGTAGTCACTATGAGTTGGTACCAATTTGATGGTACTGGACAACACCAATAGTCACTTGCAACTAAATCATATAATTCTTCATCTTCTCACACCTTATGTTACACTGCCCATCTGGGAAAAAGATGATGTGAGCTATAAAGTCCAGGTCTAGAAGGGTCATTTTAAATAATTAATTAGATCATGGGAAGGGATTCCCAAAATCATAAGACACAATTTTATAAGCCTTTCCATGGAAAAGAAGCTGAGAACAGAACTGGCACACAAATTAGTGGTGATCAGGATTTTCATACAGCATTAAACATAATTCCCAATCCAATCATTCAAGTCAGTTTTCTAAAACTCACTGAATTAAAAAAAAAATCATAGCATCCAAGACAAATGTACAAATGATTTCTTTTGTTCTGTGTATAGGTTTTTTTTTGTTGTTGTTAAGTGCCTTCGAGTCGGTTCCGACCAGCATAATTAACTACTCTGGAATTCTTATTCTTTGCAATACTGTCCAGAATTTGTTATAATTCAGCCAAATGCCTTTGCATAGTCTATAAAACAAAGACAAAGATATTTCTGGCATTCTTTGCTTTCCATCAAGATCCATGTGACATTAGCAATTCTATCCCACATTTTAAATCCTTTTCTGAATCCAGTTTGAATTTCTGGCAGTCATCTACCATTGAACTACTACAAGCATCTTTGAATTATACTTAGCAAAGCTTTACTTATGTGTGATTAATGACATTGTTTGATAATTTCAACCCTCTGTTAGATCACCTTTTTATGGAATGGGCACAAATAAGGAGCTTTTCCGGTCAGTGGGCCAGGTATATGTCTTTCAAATTTCCTGGCATAGACAAGTGAGCACTTCCAACTTTGCATTCATGGGTTGAAACATCTCGGTTGGTATTTTGTCAATTCCTGGGGTCCTTATTGGTCAGTGCCTTCCATGCTGTTTAGCTATCTTCCTTCAGTGCCGTCGGTTCTTGATTATGATCTCCTAAAATGACTGAATGTTCGTCAAATCTTTTTGGTACAAGGACTTTGTGTATTCCTTCCATCGCCTTATGATAATTACTGCCTTATTCCATATATCATTCACTGTTGTTGTTTAATGCCATTGAGTTGGTTCTGATTCATTGCGACTTTGCACAGTGTTTCCAAGGACTGGCTGGTAAGTTTGAACTGCTGACCTAGTGTTTCACATCAACCTTGCAGCCCAGTACATTATCCGACAGCATCACATCAGGATTCCTATATTGTCCATAGAATTCTTCTATACTGTAACTCAAAGGTTGAATGCTTTCTATAGTTCTTTTAGCTTAAGAATTTCTGAGCATTCCATATTCCAATTATTAATGGATATTTGGAGCTTTTTCTTTTCACTTTGAGTTGTACCACATCAGTAAATAAATGCTCTAAAAGCTTAATGTCAGCCATATCATTAAAGTTTACTCTGCCTGAGGATGCAGCTCTTCCCCAGTTGTATTTGGAGGGCCTTGCAGTCAGAGGCACTTACCTTCTGGTATGCTATCAGGCAGTATTCCACTGTTATTCAGAAACATTTTCACTGGCTGATTTTTTTTTTTCTTCTTCTTCAGAAATCGATCATCACATCCTGTTTCCTAGTCTGTCTTAGTCTGGTAGTGCAGCTGAAATCTGTTCACCATGGATGAGCCCTCTGGTGTTTAAAGTGTTAGTCGCATAGTTTCTAGCATCACAGCAACATGTAAAGCCACCACAGTATGATAAAACTGACAGATGAGTGATGGAAAAGTCTGTAATGTATTAAAAAAAAATAAAGTATCATATGAAATATGGGTAGGCATACTTTGTACACCATTGGAATAAAGAACTAATGAAAGAGAAGAGGATGTCCTTTGCAGAAGGAAAATCCAGAGGTACAGACATATTTTCAACCAAAAGATTTGAAGTTTTGTTGCTACTATTTTCACATAGTATTTTCTACATAGTGCTAGCTAAAGGATCATGGATATGTGTATTATATAGGTCAGTGGGCAAAGAATAATTTCCTTTGGAATTTTAATGATTTTTCTCCTAGAGAATCAAATCAGTGCATTATGTTACAGAAATTTAGTGGCCACAGAGGGTTAATTGTAAATACTTTAATGATGTATTTTGATTCACTTCAATAAAAAGTATCAGTGAAGTTTTCACTTACTCTATGTTAATAAGATCCACCGATTCTTTCAGAAATAAATCCATAATGCTGTCGTTAGAGCCCCCATTCATAGCCTCAAGAGGAATGGTGTGATATCATGAGCCAGATGACATTTTGAAGTCGCTTTTTCTTTCCCTGCATTAGTGCTAAGGGAATATGGTTTGAATTAAGAAATTTCAGTCCTGGAAAGAGAACCCAAATCTGAAATTTCCAAATGACAGCTTAGATAGACAGTGCCAAACTTTATTCCTCTCATGCTGTGCTACTGAAAGCCAAGAAAAACTAGAATTCAACAAAGCAACTTTTCATGCTATCTGTAGTGATACGAATCAAGAATTCTATGTAGGCTGGGGGCTGTTAAATCAAGAGGTGCACACTTCACCATGGGTTGGCTGAAGCCAAAGTCTACTATTACCACATTCATACACATGTTACATCAACTAACTGTGCTTCACCACTCTCAAGTTGAAAAAGGCTAGGAGAAGAAGGCACAAGTTTGACTTGGTGTATTTATAGGATCATAATATTTTCATTAATGGTGTATGTGTAATTCAGTGAATGTTAACACTTGAAAACATCTGAACTACATTAAAGGATAAAGTATAGGCCCAGAGTTGACTGAGACTTCCAATATTGCCAGCATATCCAGAATAAAATTAGAACAACCGAAAAAACCCAGCGTGGGTGAGTTGCCTGCATAGTTCCCAACATCTGGATATTTGTAAATACATGTATGAACAACCTGGTGTTTTGGCATCATGTATAATTAATGACACTGATGGATTCGGTCTAATCTTTATGCTTTAGGAATCATGACCAACAAACTAGAACATTAAGAATCCATAATAATTTGAATTTGTTAATTATGTTGCCTATTTCAGAGTACATTTTCATGTGCACTATTTTATTTTTCTTATGTTAAATCCTTTTTAAGTAAATTGATGTATTCTTTTTGTTTGTTTAGAAAAGATGAATGAATCAAGGGTACATGGCTCTACCAAGGTCATCATTTCTTGTATACAGATGAGAATCCCTTTTAATCCAAATCTGTCTACTTGTCTTTCCCACAAACGATGCTACAGTGGAATTTAAGTGTAAGATAAGATAGTTGTGAAATGTGTACTCCTAATGAAATGAAGTCCTGGTGTGGTGCTGTGGGTTAATGTGCTGGATTGCAAGGTCAGTTTGAACCACAAAGTCGATGGTTCAAACTCACCAGCTGCTCCTCAGAAAGCCTATACAGGGTCACTATGAATCAGAACTGACTCAATAGCACTTAACAACAACAACAACTGAAATAGAAAACAACAAAACACATGCTGATGTGTTCTCATATCTAGTGTGAGACCATTATAGCCTAAGATTAAGGTTATGAGGAGGAGTATTGTAACTCCTTATTATAATTCCAAGTATTTAGAGTTACAATAAGGAAATTTTATAGAGGAAAAAATTTAATAGGCACTTTTTGACAAATGAGCAGAGACAAGATAATAGATAGAGGCTAAGTAACCTGTCTGAAACCATATGATAAAGTCAGAGCTGGTGTGGGGACTAGTTTGCTGACTCAGTTCAGCCATTTTTCCAGAACATTAGCTCCTTCAATTGAAAACAAACAAAATAAACAAAGCTCTTAGATAAAACAAACATGATTCTTCTTGGAAGATATTATAGACTGTATTACTGTTGACATTTTCCCAAAGTTATTAAAAGCAATTTTAGTTGTATTTCACATTTTAAAATGCTGATATTTGCTGTTTCTATCCATCTGGGCCAGCAGCCTTCCAACAGTAACACTAATTTGAGTTTTCAAATAAGAGGTAAAACCATACACACCTTATCATAAAAATAGCATTTGTTACAATAATTTGGAAAGGCAATATATTTTTCTCTATATAGCTCTTCCTGAATTTCTTCAGTGTCTAAACCAACCCCTACAATGATCACATTGTGAATTTTGTCTTTTCCAATAACAAACAGTTTCACTTAAAATACCTCCATGAGATATGAATTGATTTTAGTACATAAATAAGAGATACATAAGAAATATTTAAGTCAAAGAAACAAGTTAATGCAAAATGCAAAATTATAGGAAAATGAAGGTATTTGATTGCAAAATAAAACTGTATTTTAGAGTATTTCATCAAAACTCTAGTTATTGTAAATCAATACTATGTTTTTCAGTATGTATTTTATTACTCTACATACATATATATATACATGTATCTCTTTACTCACTGCTTTCTTACTCAGTTTAATTATTGGCTCTGATATTTAGGGGTGAACATTAACAATCCAATACTAGTAATTGCTATCAAATAATATGACATGTTTTAGGGCCATAAAATTAATTGATAAGAAATGAAAACAATTGTGTGATTAAGCATGTTTATTAATCTAAATGTAGCCAACAAACTTCAGTTTTTTCTCACTATGAGAAGTTATTTTCCAAAGTGTATTGATTTATTTTTTTCACATGTAAATTGGCACTAGAAAATTAATATTTTGATTTTTCCTTTGTTTGTCACAATTTTTTCCTGTGGAAAATCCATAAGACTAGCTCAAGTAGAATGAAAGCCTTGAGTTATTACAAGGTGATATTTTTATCTTCTCCCAAATCATCCCTTTCATAACAGTTGTATGGGGTTGTTGTGGTGGTTATGTGCCACTGAGTCGGTTTTGACTCGAAGTGGCCCTCTATATGGTTTCTGAGGAGCGGCCGGTAAGCTTGAACCACCGACCTTGTAATTCAAAACAACCTTGTAATTGAGCGCATGAATCCACAGCACCACACCAGGACTCCACAATTGTATGGTATGCACTTATTTTAAATAATACATTTAATTTGTATGAAATTAAAATGCTCTTTATAGCTTTACTAGAAATATTTATTTTCAGTTCTAAAAATTTGATTTGATGAATTAACTGATTTTTTTTTTAAACAGAAAGTTTCACTGTGCCTTACTACCTTTAATCTTATACTGATATATGCATGTGTTGTTGCTAAGCATCATCAAGTTGGTTCTGACTCATAGCAACCCTGTATAGTTTTTCTGAGTAGCAATTGGTGGGTTTGAACCACCAACTTCAGCTTAGTAGCTAAGTGCATATCTACACTGTCATACCAGACTTGCTATGCCTATAGGTGTATACAGAAAATACACTATCAGCAAGTTGAGTCTAACTTATAGCAACTCTGTATTAGAGAGTCAAACTCATCCTTAGAGTTTTTAAGACTAAATCTTTGGGAAAGTAGACAGCTTCAGGTTTCTCCCACGGAGCAAGTGGTTGGTTTGAACCACTGACCTTAAGATTAGCAGCCCAATGCTTTACTCCTCACAGCAGTACCAGGGCTGTTTAGGTGTACTTATGTTATAATTTTTGTTAAGTGCTGTTACGTTGGTCCTGACTGAATAGGGTTTCTCAGGAAGGATTGGTAGCTTTGAACCACTGACCTACTGGTTAGTTGTTGTTATTGTCAGGTGCCATCAAGTCAACCATATGAGGTTATTGAAAATACCATGGCTTGGGTCAGGCGCACCTTAGTCCTCAAGCTGACATCTCTGCTCTTCAATACTTTAAAAGTTCCTGTGCAGCAGATTTTCCCAATGCAATACGTCATCTGATCTCTTCACTGCTGCTTCCATGAGTGTTGACAGTTGATCCAAGAAGAATGAAGTCCCTGACAACTTCAATCTGGTTAGCTGTCCACTGCTTTTCCTACAGTGGTGTGTGTAAACATTATTTTAAACATACATAGATTATTGCTGTGTATATTATATATATGAACTTTTCTCTCTATTTAATGTTTCTTTTCCTAGATTACATTCTTGGCTCTACTCTTTTTACAGCTTACATTTATTTGATACGGAGAGTGATGATTTCACAGGATAAGCACTGGACTTGGAGCCACAAAGTCAGCAGTTTGAACTCACCAACGTCTCCATGGGAGAAAGATGAGACTTTCTGCTCTGGCAAAATTTTGTAAATGCTTAAAGACCGTATACAGGGTTACTGTGAGTCGGACTGATGCAGCCAGTGACAAGTAATAAACAACAACAAATCTATTTCTTAAATTCTCTTCTAGTTCCCATGGATGTATTAGCTTCCACACTTTCATTTAAAACACACAGGCTTTGTTTATTTTTATGTAGATAATAAAAAGGGTGGTTTGTTCTGTCTGCCACAGTAGCTTATATTTCAGAAATTGATCATTTCTAATATCCCATCTGATAGTATTGAGATAAAACATAGAGCTTAACGACTCCTCACATGTGACAGAGTTAACAGTTGCTGTGAAGTTTATCTTGATTCATGGTGACTCATGTATGTCAGAGGAGAACTGTGCTCCTTAGAATTTTCATGTGAGTTACTTTTTTGGAAGTAGATCACCAGGCCTTTCTTCTGTGGTACTTTTGGATAGACTCAAACTGCCAATCAGCTGAGCATGTCAAGTATTTGTACTATCTGGGGACTCCATGTGAATTAATTGCAAATATCTATAAATAAATCAGTAAGTGTTTGCATCTTATTAACTCCTTGTGATGTTGTTATTAAGTACCATCAAATCAGCTCTGACTCATAGCAACCCTGAATAGGGTTTACAAGGAGCAGTTGGTTGGTTTGAACTGCTGATTCTTTAGTTCACAGTCCCGTGCTAATCCTAAAGCACCACATCAGGTGTCCAATTACAAGAAAACAGTTATGTGTTTGTAGGATCTTTGCTTATGGTAAAAGTAAACCAGTGCAGTGTTTTTTTCTATCTCCTTAAACACTTAATTTCCATCTTAAACTAGATTAAATATATGATTATAAAAGTGAGATAATTATTTAAATATCACGTACCAGCATTTTTTTCTTTTCACTGTTCCTTTTCAGGAATCAATAAAATGTTGAGTTATCTGCCACAGGCTAGATTCAGTTTCTTAGCAACAACAACGAAATCTCAAGAGCTACCTGAATTTGATGGGATTGCCTATGCATTTGTGGATTTCTGAATGTTAACTGCTCTGTTTATAAGCTATCTGTCAGCTTTTTGAAGAACTATTTTTAACTTCTTTCTGAATTTGTAAGGAACCAAGTTAGCATGTTAAGTTGGTAACATTAGAGGCAAAAATATTGATCATTTTCTTTTATATACATTTATTTTTCCAAGAGGTATAGCTGTGTACTTGGACTTCTCACTAGCATTTTGTAAAGTGCAAGAGAAGAATTAGCACTGGAGGAATTAGCATGTAAGTGTCGGACCAAAAATAATTTTGAAAATGGATTGCTTTTGTGGTTTTATAATAGAGCATACAATTTGACCATTTTGAATATATTAAAGTTTAATAAGTAGGATGTATGGTTCATCAGTTAAAGTGTTAGTAGTGATTCATTAGTGTGGATTCACTTAGGCTATTTAAATGATTTAAAATCTGCAAAACATCATAAGAGAATGCTAAACTGACATATGGACTTCTGGTATGCTACTATAGGATCACCAATGGACTGTGAACCACAAGTTGGGTGATTCAAATCCACCAGCTGCTCATTCGAAAGTCTATACAGACTCACTATGAGTTGGAACCAATTTGACAGCACTTACCAGCAATGACAACCATATGGTTTCCAAGAAACGGTTGGTGAGTTTGAATTGCTGACCTTGTGGTTTAAACTGACCTTGCGGTCCAGTGAATTATCCCAGAGTACCACACCAGAACTCTTTGTTAAGTGCAGTCAAATTGGTTCCGACTCATAGTGACCCTGTACAGGGTTTCCAAGGAGCAACTGGAAAGTTTGAACTGCCAACTTTGTGGCGCAAACCAACCTTGCAGTTCAGTGCTTTACCCCATCGCGCCACACCAGGACTAGTTAATTCGTTTATAATTTCTTTATTTCACTGTACCATAATTTAATTATTCTCCAAGTGATAAATATTTACACCATTTCTCATGATTTATGGTCGCAAATAATTTGATTAACAGTGAAAATCTTTCTAGAGTATTACCAGGAAACTCTTTTCTTTTTGCTTTTAGGGGTTATGTACAAGTATCTTTGTTTTTACCATACTAAATACTTAACCTCATTTTTGTGTGTGTGTGGCATACATTAAGAATTAAAAATTAAAATCCTCAAAATGTCTCAGTAAATATTGACTAGAAGGAAGCCTGACATCATTTAAAAGAAAACAAATGTACAAAATGAAAGCATTTACAAACTGATCCTACCAGGATCCTTCCACGAGGTGTGAGCATTAACAGGATTTATTCTGATGATGTCAGTCCAAACAGTGAGTGTATTCTGCATAAGAAGATGCTCCAATTTAAAATATTGGGAAGACTCGGATATTAATTAGACATTTAATTCAAGAGAGAATGATCACAGGAGAGAAGTCTAGAAGGAGATTCTCACCCCCAATGAAACCAACAACCAAACACACCAAATAGCTACAGAGGCTATTCAGACTCGTAGCTACCTTACAGAACAGATAGAACTGCCCCATTGTTTTCCTGAGGTTGTAAACCTTACCAAAGCAGGCTGCCACATCTCCACACCCCACCCCTCCAACACTTGGTGGAATCAAACTGGACAAATTTTAGTTATCAGCCAAGCACTTAACCAGTGTGTTACTAGTAAAATTCCATCGTCTTCCTCAATTTGTGGTCTTGATGTTTAATATCAGGGGTGTCTTCCTACTCACAGAATTCAGAAAAGGTAAGCATGAATTACTCTATCTTCTGGATCCGTTTGAAGTTTTTTTGTTTTTGTTTTTTTTTTTACAAATTCAAGAGGTAATGTTATCCAGAAAATATAATGAAATCAAATAATTAATAGATCTATTATCTACTAGTAAACTACACAGTGGACTCCTGGTGTGGTGCTGTAGGATCAGGACTAGACTGCGAACCACAAGGTTGATCATTGAAATCCACCAACTGTTTCTGGGAAACCTATCCCTACACCGGGTCACTGTGAATTTGAATCCACTTGACAGCATTTAATAACAACAACAGATTAACACATTAGTAAAAGAACTTGTAATATTGGTGACTTTTGAGAGTGTTAACCCGTTACATGCATTCCCCAGAGGATATAACTCATCTCCCTACCAGCGCAACTCAGGGCATTGTAGACATTTTTCCCTCCAAACTCCTTTTACTTGTGTGCTCCTGATGGTGACTACCAAGCTGATGTTTCCTTTCCTTAAGGACATCTTCAAAATTCTATATATAAGTGAGTTGCTTTAATAGTAAATTCTAAGGGTACTATTCTAGAAACATATGAAAAACAAAAGATTCAAGTTTGAGCCAGATTTTACGTAGTAATCTTTCATGTGTCACTGATAACATATGGCATGAAAATAAGGACTTCCAGTTGAAGAGGCTCTGTTAGTAATTAATTACAGCACATCAGTTGACAACAGATATCCTAACTGGTCACCATGCTTCCCTTGACTTTTATTCTATCTCTCACTTGCTGCCAGGATTCTTTTCAAAACAATAGACATGATCATATACATTCTTCCTTAATTTTTTTCATAGCTCTATGATTTTTTTTAACTTGTTTAGCCATGCTGTAATTAAAATAAACCTCTTTCATAGTCTGGTTCCTACCTACACCAGAAATGAAATCTCCTGGTTCTTTTCATTCTCCACTCCTTCCCTCACTCTAAACTCTGTTCTGAACTTTAAACTTTGAATGACTCGAACTCGCATGCCTGGAACATACTCTTTCACAAGTGTTATGTTTTTGGATGCATTCTTTGTCCTATCTCGACTGTATTTGTACCCTTCTCTCACTCTAGCAGACCTCTTCTCACCCTTCAAATAATCTGCTTCAATAAAGGTTACCTGGTGTCCCCTATAGAGGTGAAATTAATTCCTCCTTCATCTGTGCACCCATAAAACAGTTTTGCAAAGCTTTCTGATAACATCTGGCATACTTTTGTGTGTGTGTGTGGTTTTTTTGTGTGTGTGTTTTTTTTTGCTTTTAAACCATGGAATTCTGATGTGAAACATAGCTTAAATACATAAACATAACTTTAAAACATCCGGAACAGGGTTCTAACCTCAAGGTCAGCAGTTGGAAACTAGCAGCTCTTCTGCAGTGGAAAGATGAGGCTTTCTGCTCCTGTGAAGATTTACAGTCTCAGAAACCCTGTACCAGGGTCTCTATACATTGGAACTGACTCCACAGCACACAACCACCACCACCAAATTGAGTAATAATGACTACATCCTATGTATTTGCAAATTAAATATGTTAATGGATAATCAGTGAATATACATTTTATATCATTTGACATGTCTTATGTTCAAAACATATATGGAACAATCACCATGTGCTAGTTTCTGTTGTATTTGATGGAATTGCAGTTTTAAGCTGTTTTTTCCCCTCAATGGATTGAGGGATTGCCATCATTTCCCTTAGATCTTGCCTGTTCTTTCTTGGATCTCTGCCAAATCCAAAATCTGGAACCCACTGCCACTGATTCAATTCTGACTCATAGCAACCCTGTAGGACAGAGTAGAACTGCTCCCTAGGGTTTGTGGGACTGTAAACGTTCAGGGAGTAGGGAGTCTTGACTCTGCAGCATGTCTAAGAACCTAGGGGAGAGTAGAAGTAAGTGACCTCTTCAGAACTGAATTAGCGTCAGAACCTCATTTAGACAGTGTTTTAAACGACAGTGGTTCTGTTTCCATAAATAAAGTGTGAATGCATAAACTTCATGAAACAATGATCTTATTTCCCTTCTGAACTCAGGAAGAATCACTTGAAGGAATAACATTTTAAGGGTAACAGTAACCTTTGGAAATTGGACCCCAGTCTTTGAAGATCCAGTGCTGCGCCAGCTATTACATTTCACTTCACACTATAACTCAGTCTTACCCTTTACAGGATTTCCAAATAGCACACAAACATATTTATGACAGCAGATACTGCCACGAAGTTTGTCCAAACACTTGTACCATAGATTCTTCCTCTTACAGAAAATAATTATATAAATAAATAATTCAAATCTTGTTTCCTTGGACAGACTACAAACACTTGATCCACAGCTCCTTTGTCATTTTTCTCTTTAAGAAATATAACTCTAAACGACTTTTGAATTATGTGAGGGGAGCCAAACTATATTTTCTATGTTAAAAGCAATTGAAGATGGAGTTCTTTGGCACAAAGGCAATTCAAAAATAGCTGGAGCTTAAGAGTTGAAACTCCCCCTTGTCTGGTCTATATTGAATAGCATTATTAGCCATTAGAATTGCTTTCAAATGCTCAGTGCAAAATTTCAGATCTGTTTTGTTTTATAAATACATTGCAGGTAATAGAATTGTTGAAACATTGCCACTATATATTCTGTTATAAACTTAAATTGTGATGAATCACTGCATGCCAATTTTGTTGTTTGTTGTTAAATGCTCTTGAGCTCATTCCAACTTAAAGCAATCCAGTAGAGGGTTTCTGAGGCTTTACCTCTTTGTGGGAGCAGAAATCTTCATCTTTCTCTAGCAGACCCACCTTGTGGTTTGTAGTCCAATGGGTGCTGTATGGAGCCACCATACCTCATACTTGTTTATTAAGTATCTTCAAATTATAGAGAATAAAAAGGGGTAGAGAAGAAAATCAAATGAAAACATTACATAAGAATATCCTTATATGTTAAGTGAAGTATGATTCTGGTTAGTAGGTTATGTGCTATGAAGTGAGTTCCAACTCATAGCAACCCTGCATAGGATTTCCGGGAGCTGAAAGCCTCATCTTTCTCCAGTAGAGCAGCTGGTAGTTTCAAATTGCTGATCTTGACTCTCATCATTTTACTATTATTTATTTACCTTAGGAATATTACTTAAACCACTGTGCCTCATTTTACTTACTTATAAAATGCAAGTAGGTGAGTAATTATAACTTTTAAAGGTGTTAACAAGGTTCTATCTTCATTGAACATATATTCCTCCTTCTTCCAGTGACCATCTAAAACTCAATTCATTCTTTTCAGAACATAAAGTACCTTCCACATTTAGAAATGTGATTCTTAAGGAAGGCTAGAATTGTTTGAAAACATTTTTCAAGGCTTTATTTCTTTCACAGAGTAAGAAATTAGTCATCAGGCTTTGAACTATTTGACCTGATTTTGATCAAGCCTTTGTGCACACTTGCAGTCTACACTAAATACTGAAGATAGAGAACCAATTAATATTGACACAAGGGAACAGTCAGATTCATAAGTCAGTGTTATAAAAAAGGGATGAAGAATTGTTCCAGAGTAAAAAACTGAAGAGACCTCATCTTAATGTACTTTCTGCAGAACATTTGGTTCTACAAATGTTCTACAGAACAAATAGCAAAAACATAGGGTGGAGAAAAATTACCATTAACTGTATAATAGATGTTCACAATTTTATATTTCTTATCTATGTGCACAGATATGTTTATATGTGTAATTTTCTAACATATATAATATTGAGTATGATGATTTCTGTATATGTATTCTAAAATATTTAGGAAGAACTATCTAAAGAATACTTTAAAGTATTTCAGAAAAGAAAAGCATCAAAGATGAAGCAAGTTAAAAAAAAGAATTGTTGGTCATTATCTGATGTTTGGCAGTGTTTTATTATGCTATCCTATCTATTTTTATGAATGACGGAAAATTGGTTCTAAGCAACATTTTAATAGCAGCTCAGATTTATCAATTTGTGTATATTTTAACATTTCTAAAAATGCAAGGGTTTAAGAACTACATTTGGAGTCCTGGCTCTGTTGGTTCATGTGCCACACTGCAAAGCTGTTTGAACTGCAAGATTGGTGGTTCAAGCTCACCAGCTCCCCCTTGGAAACCCTATAAGGGTCGCTATGGGTCAGAACTGACTCAACAACACAACAAAAACAACAAGAATTACATTTAATCTAATTCAGTCAACTTTGTAGATTGTGAACAGTTAAGGATCGGCTTTTATACATATCTAACAGTAAGAATCACTGCTTGTCAATCAGATTGTCGTACTGTGGTGGTTTGCATGTTGTGGATCACCTTCCCCAACACCCAAACTACAATGTGTCTATTCCCTAACCTGTGCTCTACCGTCCCTTTCCTCCCACCCCTGGAAGCCAACAAGAAGAGGAAAAGGGATGGAAGAACAAGGTAGATAGGGGAACACTTAGGCAGGTTTTCCTGGGCTAAATGGGTCAGAGGTAAATAGTTGTGTATGCTCAACCTTAGAATAACAGGGCTTTGTGATAGAGTGATTGAGGGATAGTCTGAATGGATAAAAGAGGAGAAATAATGTTAAGATGCTTGCCTTTCTTATTCATGTTGGTTTCCCCTGCCTACTATTATAAGATAGACACTTGAGTGGGATAGAAAGGAATATTGTGAAACATGATTACAGAAAACTTATAAGCCTACCTTTAGCCTCTAACTGATTGGAATACCTAAATGGGGTTCTAGAACTTTCCCAGTGAAATAGGCTTTTTGCAGAGCCTTGGTAGTGTATAGAACCTTAGGTGAACTCCTGAGCCCCATCCAGAACTTTTTGAGGTGGACTTGAAAGGACATGTAGACCAGCCTGGAGCAGCTAGAGGAACAGAAGACACTTCTTGAAAAAAAGAGCAGCAGGAAAATTTGAAAACAAATATGGCAGTGTGGTTGGCTACTACAAGAACAAGCAAGTTTTTCACCAGGGAGCCATCAAGGCAAGTAATCAAGTCCCTTCAGGACAAATCACCTTTAAGACTGAAACTCAAAGGGAGCACTTGAGCCAGGCATGTTAGCTTGTTGGCAACCATAGTGGTTTACTGGTGAGTGGAATTGGGGGGAAAGCAGCAATTAAGATAATGGGAAGAGTTTTATCATGTTCTATAGA
This sequence comes from Chrysochloris asiatica, assembly GCF_000296735.1. Classification (NCBI taxonomy): domain Eukaryota; kingdom Metazoa; phylum Chordata; class Mammalia; order Afrosoricida; family Chrysochloridae; genus Chrysochloris; species Chrysochloris asiatica. The sequence continues at coordinate 25,411,973 of NW_006408543.1, read as the reverse complement.
ATCTCATCAACCTGGAGATTGGAGAGAGAAGAGGAAGTGCTGGTTGGTCTGAAGTGTGGTGAGACCTGAGGATTCTTAAACCCATGGACAAGGACTTTGCCACAGATAGTTAGAGCTGAGAGTGAAGCGTCCAGCTGATATGAAGTGAGGAGAGACTCACAAGAATGCCCAAACTTCCAGATGGTACCCATTTGACTTAGCATCGATGGCTTGATGATTATAACTTGAACAGAGGAAGATAAAGAAATTTAATTAAAGAAACAAGTGTAAATTGCTACAGTTAGATATACCTGACCTATACTTATGGATGTAGTAGCTCAAAATACCAACCAAGAAGGAAGGAGTCGTCATATCAAGGATCAAACATATCATTTTTGTACAGAGAGTGGATAGGGATGGACAACGTAGACATTGGCTACCTAACATGAGGGCAGGGCACTATAAAGGAACAAAGTGGCTGGCTTACAAGTTTTCAAGAGGGA
>NW_006408543.1:25378574-25408442 GCF_000296735.1 Chrysochloris asiatica | reverse complement strand
GCACCTAACATCAACAGCAAGCAATAAAAAATCCATTTTTAAAAAATTGGTTAAGTATTGATAACCTCCATGCTGTCATTGCTTAATAGGCACCTGCCTTTATTAACTTATTGCCTTCTTTTAGTACAAAGGAAATTTTTGTTTCATTGCCTATTGTTTTAACCAAAATGGTAAAAAAAGATACCATAAAATTCAAAGTATCCCAACTCATGTACTCCTTGTAAATACACAATAAAATAGAGTCATCTTGCTAAGATTTCTTGGGAAAGAAGGCCAAGTTACCTTGACTGCTGGATGTTTGACAATGGTAAAATCAATATAATAAATTACATATTTTATATCCACATATAAATGCATTAGATACATTCTGACCATTACCCATATTCTTGTAAATTTTTCTAATGTAGGCTGTTTATGGTCCTCTATAAACAAATACTTTAGAGATAGCTAGGTTTTTTATTGTAGCACATAATTAACTGTAATATTTTACATGCCATAAATTTGCACCTAAATTCTTCATTTATAAAGCCCTAGTCACATTCAAAGTTAATTGGAAGCTTGATATTCCCCTAAAGCTCAAACCATATAAAGATCAGTGAAGAGGTAATAATTGTATTTTTGAAATAGGATGCAAGGTGAGATTATTAATAAACCACTTTATCTAGAGGTTTTTTTTTTTTTTTTACAAATATATTTTATAACTAAGTTTGGAATAAATATACCTTATAATATTAAGAAATGTCTAGATAGAGTAAGAAATATATGGGGTGCTTAATATATGGCCTTAAACTACTCAGTTTTATTAATGGTGACAGCAACTTTGGGATTTAAAATGGGCACGAAATTACATAGAGGAGAAGAGTGGTGGAGATCGAAAAAATGTTCTCATTGAAAGTAAATCATTTTAGGTACAAAGTCAGGTTATAGTAACTTCTTACCACATTTTTATTCCCAAATTCAGACTACATCCAAACTTCCTGTCTGTATTGACCTTGGAGGTGTATCTGTTGTCTTTGATTCAAAATTAGTCATGCAAATCCTGAAGCCCAGACTTCTGGGTCAGCCTGGTGGGATGATCAAATAATTTATCTACCAAATTTCAAATCAAAACATTTTTTTAAAGCAAAGGGAAGTGTTTTGAATAATTACACCCTAACAGTGTATTGCTGTTAGTTACAGCACTGGACTGAAAGTTTTGTTTGAACAACAAGGTTAGGGGTTCCAACTCACCTGCTTCTCCTTGGAAACCCTATACAGGGTTGCTGTGAGTTGCAACCAACTCCCTGACACACAACAACAATAAACAAAAATGAGAAATATCCTGGGCTAAGAAGAACATCTGCTCACCCTCAACATGCCCCCTCAGTATGAATCACAAAAGATCATCACCTCCTAAAGCATGGTGATTTGATCCCTAGTGCTAGCCCACGGGTGGGACACTGTCTGGATTTCCAGGCAACCTTGCAGGCTCTCACTAAGATGCGGAAGTATAAAGAAGACATTGTCCCTAAAGACAGCTCAATAGGGCACATTTCTTTTTCCTAATCTTACCTCATTCTGTATCCTCAGAGGTACATTCTTCTCTTGTTTAATTGGAAGCTTCATTCCCAAAAGAAGTTGCGTCTTGAATTTGCTAATTAAATATCTTCTTAAATATGGTGGGATTTGTGAGTGGATTAATGGAATTAACCTTCCTTTTTCTGATTTCTTGCTATCACAAAGAATGAAGGTCTGTCAAAAGTTAAACTGTGCCACAAGCTATGAGCCACATTCGAGTATTGAGTCCTTGAAATGTAACACACCCAAAGTAAGATGTGCTGTGCATGTATAATACATGTGTTGTTAAGTGCCATTGAGTTGATTCCAACCCATAGTGACTCTGTAGAGGGTTTCTGAGGAATGGCTGGTGTGCGAAAACCACCGACCTTGCAGTTCTAAAGGCTTTGCAGTCGGGCGCATTAACCCATAGGATCACATCAGTACTCCGTAAAACATATACTAAAATGAAGTATAATAATAACAGTAAAAGGCGCTCTGGTAGCATAGTGGTTACGAATCAGGCTGGTAACCTCAGGGTAAGTAGTTCCAAACTACCTGCTGTTCCGCGGGAGAAAGATGAGGCTTTCTGCTCCCGTAAAGATTTACAGCCTTGGAAACCATGTTCAGGGTCGCTATGAGTGGGAATCTACTCCACGGCACATAAGAACAGCAACAACATTAAACTTCAAAGGCTTGGTATGAAACAAAAACAAATATCTCAATAATTTTATATTGACTACATGTCAGAACAATAAAGTTAGGCATCATCAAATATATTAAATTTGTTAATCGGTTTCTTTTTAGTTGTTAAATAGCTACTAGAAAATTGAAAATTACGTATGTGTAGCTTGCATTAGAGTTTCACTGAACAGCTCCGGTAAGGCTTTGGTCTATTTGTCTTTTGTTGATATATTTAAAATAGTGCCTTGCCTTTGTGCATATTTTAATTTCTATCTTACAGTTTCAACAAACCCAGTGGCTCCATGGGAGAAAGTCCTGACCATCGGCTTCTGTCAAGATGTTGTTGTTGTTGTTAAGTACCGTGGAGTCCGTTCTGTCTCGTGACCCTACACAGGGTTTCTAAGGCTGTAAATCTTAACGGGAGCAGACCGCCTCATCTTTCTCCCGCAGCTTAGAAAATGCCTATGGTACAGCGTCATTCAGTCACACAGGCTCCCGCTGAGTCAAAATCAACTCAGAGACACTTAATAACAGTCTGCATTTGATGGTAGAGTATTAGTATATGTTATCAGATGTTAAGTGTCGTGCACTCGCTTCCCACTCATAGCAACCCTGCGTAGTGTTTCCAAGGAATGGCTGGTGAGTTTGAACTGCTGGACATTGTGTTTCAAACTGACCTTGTAACCATTGCTTTTTTCCACAGCACCACACCAGGACTTCATGTTGTTATATATATATGTGTGTGTGTGTGTGTGTGTGTGTGTGTGTATGTTATATATATAACATATATAACACATATATAACATATATAGCATATAGATAGCATATAGATAACATATATAACATATATATAATATATATATATATATACATATATATATATACATATATATATATATGTTGTTGCTGTTATGTGCTGTGGAGTCGGTACCGACTCATAGCGACCCTGTACAGTGTTTCCAAGGCTGTATGCCTTTACGGGAGCAGAAAGCCTCATCTTTCTCCCGCGGAACAGCTGGTAGTTTTTGAACTGCTGACCTTGCGTTTCACAGCCCAATTTGTAACTACTGCGCTACCAGAGCGATATACACACACACACACACACACACACACACACACATACATCTATGTGAATATACACACATATATATATATATATACACATACATCTATGTGAATATACACAAATATATATATATATATATATATATACACAAGTATATATATATACACATACATTTATGTGACCATGTGTGTCTGTAAATGTATAAAATATTCTTATCACCTGTAACCATGTTCTTTTGCTTTCCTGCTATCAGCTACTAAACCATGGCCTTAAACACTGGGATGACTGGGATTAGTAGATACAATATAAATATTATCAGAGGTATTTAATGTAACTAAACCATTAAATACATTACTACATGCATGCCTTTGTAGTATAAACTCATGATATTCAGGGGGGTGGAATCAGCCTTTATGATTTATAGATGGAAAATTGATTTCTGAATTTATTACCCATAATTTAAAACTGTCTCTCTATATGTTAATTCTTCACCCTGCCTATATCAAATTTCAGTCAATTTAATTCATCCCAAAAAGTAGACTTGAAGAAATATGGTTCAGAAGAAATGAATCATTGAAACTCATCTCCTAACAAAAAGGACTATGTTGTTGTTGTTATGTGCCGTGGAGTTGGTTCCAACTCATAGCGACCCTGTACAGCGTTTCCAAGGCTGTAAATCTTTACGGGAGCCAAAAGCATCATCTTTCTCCCGTAGAGGGGCTGGTAGTTTTGAACTGCTGATCTTGTGGTTCACAGCCCGATTTATAACCACTACGCTACCAGAGCTCCTTAAAAAGGACTATGGGTAAAGACAAGTCTGAATATCCAACATTAACTTCCCATGTAATTTATTGTACCAAAGAAAGCAGATTTCATTGAGAAACTGATAATATCTTAGAAAGCAGGAATTCTCAAAATATGTTCTGAAACCTATACCTGAATAACAATGGAGTGAAGAAAGATTTGCAGACAGAATGAATCCAAATGCAGCACTTGCTCACCTGTCCTTATAAGCCTTGTGAGACTCCTATGTGAATTTCTTTTACCCATTTATTCAGAAAACGTTTAGTAAGCAGGGAAATCTGGTAGGAGTTTGAAACAAAGATAAATGAAACATGGACCTCGTCTATTATAGATAAATAACTTGACCTAGATGATTTTAGCCATCCACCAAAATTTAATCAGGTAAATTCCACAAGTGTGTTTCAAGGTAATACAGGATTTCAGCAAGAGAAAGTTGGAGGTTATGAATTGTTAGAACAGAGATTTTTTGTTTTGCTTAGCAGTGACAAATAAGGAGTGGGAACACTATAAACACACAAAAAAAGATAGCATCAAGCCTCTCCAAAAAAGTGCTTTACCACTCAATTTCATGTCATTTTAAAAGAATTTAAGCAAACTTAGTTATGAGGGTTAGAAATAGCGTGACTGTAAGAACGTTTGTTATAGATTTTAGTTTGTTTAAATATCCTTGCCATTTGGAACTACTCATTACTGAAGAGAAAAATAGTTGTATAACTTGAGCAAACATAGTAGATGATATGGAAATATGTGGTAGCTTTTATTTTGTTTTTGTTTTTTCAAAAAGGAATACCACATTATAAATACCACAGTATAAATGGAAGCATTAATTAACTGAGCATGTTTTGAGAGTTCAATTCATTTCCCACTATTTCAAAACCAACCTGGTGAGGGAAAAATATATATTCTAAAGCATTATCCCTTAATTCTGTAATTTACAACTGTGAAGGCCTACCTGATTAGGACTGCTTTGGGAGAAAGATCAAAGAGGAAGTAACTTTGGATAGCAAGGCAAGAGAACCAATGAAATGTTCATCTCGCCCCTTCTCTGTCTTAAGAGAAGTACAACCAGAATGCTCCTAGGATGGCCAGACTTCATCTCTCAAAATTTGGACATGTTATCAGAAGGGATCAGCCCCTGGAGAAGGACACTATGCTTGGTTAAGTGGAGGTTTATTGAAAAAGAGGAACATTCTCAATGAGATGGATTGGCACAGTGGCAGCAACAATGGGCAAAAGTGCAGTAATAATTGTGCAATTGGTGCAGGACAGCATTTCATTCTATTGTGCATAAGGTAGCTATGAGTCGTTACTGACTCCACAGCACCTAACAACAAGAACTAGAATAGCACTTGGCCATTTAACCTTTTTGTGCTGTACGTTTCCAATTATGTTGCATAAAAATCAATTCACTTGGTGAGAAAGTCTTCAAAAACAGCCATGTGTAGCTTCCATGCTCACTAAAAGACTCTTAATCAACCACAACACAGTAGAAATGAAGACAATGGTCTACTTGATGAGATCAAAATGTCAGTGATCAAACTGAAAACCATACAGAGTATTTGCTGGAGTGAATACACATGGGACCTACCCATGTGGCTGGGCTGGCTACCCTTGAGGCTAGGTCATTTTGCTGAAGTCAGTTTTTCCATAGCAGTCCTTTTGTAATCTGACATTGAAAATGGGCCCCATAGACCAAAGAATCGAGAGTATGACAAGGTCATTTCTTAGGAAAATTCAAAAACGGAATTTAAAAGAATAGGAATATTATAATCAAAGCCAACAGTAGGAAAATTAGAATTGAGAAGACCTATCCTTGATGTGGTCCTTAGATTTTCCCTTAATTTAGCTCAGACACAGAGAACACAAATATTATATGCTGTGTTTTTTTCTTTCTCCAGGCTAAATCTCATTCCATGCTTGACTCTTTGGGGCAGATACATCAGCATGTCCGTTTGTTGTTGCTGCTGCTGCTGTTGTTAAGGTGCTGTGGAGTAAGTTCCAATTCATCACAACCTTATCAACAACAGAACAAAAGTCTGCTCAGTCCATTGCCATCCTCACAATTGTTACATTTTGTTGAGGTCCTATGTCGGGGTCCAGCCTCGACAAGGAAGTGTGGATGTCACGAAGAAGGGAGATCTGGCAGTGAAAGGGATAAAGAAAGAGAGAGACAAAATATACACAAAAAAGACAGACACACAGATATGATGCAAGCTGGCAAGTAGGCAGATCTGCAAACATATTGCCTATTGTTGCACACAGAACTCACTCTACCTCAGTCTTTTATTCTCTTTTTTAGGGAGGGATTTGTTACAAAGGAAGGATGTAATTCACAAAGGGAGGTTGTGATTCTTTAGATAAGATAGGATACAGAACTGAAATGTGATTAATCATTCAAAACAGGACATAATGATTCACAGGAGCAACTTTTAAGATATTTTCATAGTTTTTCTTAACAATCTAACATTTTTATTTTTACAGTAAAAAGGTTCAATCAAGCTGTTATATATTAACTTTTAGGCTTAAATGATCTAGAGCAGCAACTTGCGGTTTCTCAAGGATACTTAACATAAAGTAAGGTTCCTGAAAGGAGCCAAGCTGTCTCTGTACACTTTACAAGCAAAAGCTCATGCTTTTGTTTGTGAGCAAGATCTCAGGCACCGGGCTTCATTTATTTATATCTAAATGCTACATTGTTCTTAGTTATCACATTTCTATATACTTTCAGGAGGAAGGAGAGCATCTGGGTTAAACTGATTATATTCAGAGGCGGTTTAATGGGACTGCCACTATTATCCTCTAATCCAACATTCCCAGAATTTATCATTCCACTTTATTTACAAACCTTGGGTAGTTTTTCTCTAAAAACCTTTTGTCATATTCCCAATATACCTGTTCCTGGCCTTTCTAAATTATCTGAGGAAACTTTTACTGCATCGGCTCTAAAAAGAGGCTTCAAACCCATTATTATTCATGGATATCAAACATAACTGAATAATCAAATAGGGAGCAGTTCTGACATTCATCCCAGGTGGCTATCTCTTGTTCCTCAGAAAGATTTGTTCCCAGGACTCCACACATTGCCAACACAGTGGAGGCATTAAGAGAGGCATTGTAAAAGAAACCATTTTCTCAGAAGCTACAATTACTGGAGTTAGAAGCATAGAATGAACAATATTAGGACCAAAGAAAATTATACAGAGGTAGCTAACCAGTGAGTTTGCAAAAACCAATGAGCCCAGGACGTCAGGAGGTCACTTCCTTTGGCCCTCAGGGTCCATGGTTCGCTATCCTGAGGAGGGCCTCGGAATTAGATTTTTGTCCATGTCACAGGGCCACTGATCAACCCAGGGTCTGCGTATGCTGACACGAGCAACATTTAAACCCATTCCTGTTGCCAAAGTGACAGTCCATTTTGTTAGGAATCTTCTCTTTTTCACTGATGTTCTACTTTCCTGAGCATGATGTCTTTCTCCGTGGATTGGCCCCTTCTGATATCATGTCTGAAGATCAGAGACCAAGTCTAGCCATTCTGTCTCCTAAGGAACATTCTGGCTGCAATTCCTCCAGCACATATGTGTTCTTCTGGCAGTCCATGGTACTTTTAATATTCTTCTCCAGCACTACAATGTGTCCCTAATGAGATGCTTTTATAGGTTCTTCTCAAGTCACTAGTAAGAAACAATTGCTCTCGTCACAGGCTGAAGGTAAAAAATGAAATGAACCCAGGAATATAGCAACTCAACTACACCTACACCTTGTGATGCTTAATATATCTTGGAAAACTGTCCTATGTGTATAAAAAACCTAAACATATTATTGATCCTTGCTTTCAAAGACAGAAACAATCAAGACTGCATGAAGTAAAGGTGTATTGTGAAGAAAACAAAACATGGTGCTGTGCTGAAGATTGGAAGGTGAAAAATTATTATATTTGCTGTGCTTTTTCTTTCCTTGGCCAAATCTTATTCCATGAACTTAATTTAAAAATCAATCAATCAAAGTACTGTAGTGGAATTATAGCCTGGTGAATAAGAGGAAGAAATAAGGTGGCAGACATTGGTAGAGCATAGATCATGATTGTTGTTGTTGTTAAGAGCTGTCGAGTCATTTCCCACCCAAAGCGACTCTATATAGGGTTTCCAAGGAGCAGTTGGTGAGCTTGAACCACCAACTTTGTGGTTCAAATGACTTTGCATTCCAGTGTATTAACCCACAGCACTATGTTGTTGTTGTGAAGTGCCGTTGAGTCAGTTCTGACCCATAGCGACCCTGTATAGTGTTTCCAAGAAGCAGCTGGTGAACTTGAACTGCCGACCTTGCAGTTCAGACGGCTTTGCAGTCTGGTGCATTAACCTACCAGGACTCCCACAGCACTATGGAGTGCCTCATAAATCAGAATTCATTGTGTGGATTTTGATCTTAAATTCCTGATAACGTCGTATACTGATTTACTCTCAAACCAACTCGACAGCACTTAACAACAATTAAGTTGGTAGTGGATTTGGAGAGAGGTAAAATGACTCAGTTTAGTACATGTTTGGAATGTAGAGTTTTCAGGAATGATTGAAATGGTTTAGTTTAGGAGTGAAGGAGAAATCAAAGATGATCTCATGTTTGGGTCTGAGCAATTAAATGGATAATGATGCCATTCACTATAATGGTTAAAAAATAGATATTGGGCATTTGGAGTTGGTATCGAGTATTATCTTTCATTAATTTAGAGATATTTTTAAACATTCCAATTGATATGGATAAATCTGGTGCTGAGAAATTTTGAGCTGAAGATAAATATTTGGACATTTCTTGGATGGTCTATGGCAGGTTAGGCAGTACTGATGGCATAGTTGGGCTGCTAATGGCAAGATAAAGAGTTGGAATCCATGAGCCACCAGATGGGAGAAAGATAGCTTTCTGTTCCCATAAAGATTTACAGCCTCACAAACCCTGTGTAGGATTGCTGTGAGTAAAAACTGGTTCAACAGCACACAACAATGACATACTGCAAGGTAGAATTGATTCTAAGATTTTCACATTTTATAGATCACCTTTCTATGTATATGTATATCAGTATATGCGAGGTACCAATTAAGAAACAATTCATTTCTCAAGGGTACACACACATCATATAAATTCTCATACATTGAAATATGGAGCCAAAATTATAACTTATAATTTTTAATACATCCCAGACGATCCAAGGATATGGAGTTGACATCTAACATCCTATGATTTCCTAAGCAGAAAAAGAGAATAAAACTCATCATAAGCCCAAGGTTGATTCCTGTGAGACACAGATCAGAACATGCCTCCACCCTCCAACCTTCTCTACCAATTCTGATACCACCCGTCCCAAATACTCCCAAGGCATTTCTGCTGCATTCAATAGTAATTGCCATGGCCATACAGAATTCAAAGACTGTACTCATAGTTTTGGGGTTTATTATGGAAGTCATTGCTACTATTAAGTGCCATCAAGTTGGTTCCAATTTATGCACAACCTTATGCACAGTAATTTTCAGCCCAAAGTATTCAGCTCTAGCTCCTTGGGGCAGCAAACCTAACTTCCCCAATTATGTGTCTGGAGGTACCACACTCTGCAAGTGAGTCTCCTATCTGAAGGCATTCAGCTTTACTCATTCCATGTGCCATGAAGCCCACAGCTCTGTCTCATGTTGTGGTTCTCTTGTCTTTGTTCCTCTGCCACTTCTCTGTTGCTTCTTATAGCTTTCTGTTCCTGGATCAAGGAGATGAAATGCACAGTGATCTCAGGGTGCAAGGATGGCAAAATGGACCAATCTCCATGTTAGAGTTCCAAGTTTTTGCAACTATAATTAACACTGTTAACAATCACTCACATCTGAATATATAATCCTTACAGCATACTCTCCCACCTTCCCTTACCCAGATCCATCAGGAAAAGAGAATCAACACCCAGTCTGCACGGTCCCACCCAGTTGTTTGCTGGGTGTTACAAAGACTATGACTAGAAGAGTCCTACTAATTCTGTGCCACCGCAGCTGTACCACAGCTCCTTACAAATAAGGATGGAAAGACTTAGCTCACTTTGAATCTATCAGTGGGTGGAACCAATGGCTGTAGAAGGACATCCTGTTTAGTAAATAGAGACTTAACCCAGAAAAAGGAAGACCCTTAATGAGATGGACTGACATAATGGGCTCAAAAAGAGCACAACTGTGAGGCTGGCCCAGGACTGGGCACTTTGTCATTTGGTTCTATATGGGGTCTTTATGACTCAGAAATGACTGATGATACCTAACAATAAACCTTGACTGAGTCTGGATTCAAACAAAATCAACAAGACAGAAGCAATGAAAGAAATTTTCATATGAATCATGCACTAATGCTACTTTGTTGTTGTTAAGTGCCAACAAGTCAGTTCTGGACTCACAGTACACTCACTGTACAGTGTTTCCAAGTAGCTGCTTGTAGGTTTGAGCCACTGACCTTGTGGTACACTGCTTTATCCTACAGCACCATACCAGTGCTCCTAGGTGGTACTAAGGAAGTATTAATATTGTTAGATATAGTCATGGTATTTTAGTTTTGCCCACTTAAATACATTTCTTTTGAGGACAGGAGTCAGATTTAATCATTTTTCAACATTAAATTTTCAGTACTTGATGGGGAACATGGTTTAAATTTTTTTATTCTAGTAAATAACTATTATTGAAAGTAATAACTTTACATATTCATAATAAGGAATTTTTATTACCATTACTTCTTAAATTTACCAATTTAAAGTTACTTGGAAGGTGTATTCTTCCATCATGTCCTGATGCCTTCATTTTTTTTCCCATCCTTAATCCTTTGAAGCACACATTAAAAAAAAAAAAAAAAAAAGGACTCATCAAAGTCAGATATAGTCTTCTGTACAAAAGGAAATAATAAATCCAAATAATTACCTTAAATTTCTAATAATGATTTGTCTTTTCATCCTAACAGTAATGATCAGTCCACACAATAAGAAAAAACCATCATGGTGTCTCTTTCATTAAGCGTCCTTTGTCCCCAAATATATTGCTTGTTTTGCTCTGTTGATTTATTTCTGCCTTCTTCTCCTGAAAATTCTTTTTCCTTTCAGAAAAGGTAATAGTTAATTTTTTGTAACATGCTGTTTCTGTTGTTAGGTAATTATTCTGTCTGGAAAATATATTATAATAGATTTTTCACAAAAGAGCTATTCAACACAATGCATTTCACTATGGAAATCAAGAGTCTTCAGAAAAATGGGAGAACTTTAAGCAGAACATGAATACTTCTGTACCTACCTTGTTCTCTGCAAAATGTAGAAAAATTAGCACATCAAATCAGCAAAGAAAAACTGAAACAAATGTTTGAGGAAAACTTTCCAGTTAGCCACAAATGAATGAAAGTATTTGGTCATATTAATAAATTGCATTTTCTTTTATAAAGTATGACTATCTTCCTGTTTAAGGAGAGTCTATTAACAAAATAAGTATCAGGTGGAAACTTTTTTTTTTAACCATATAATAATACTGTATAGAAAGTATTGAAATAATGTTTTCCTATTCTAAGCTGTTTTGGCTCTGTAGGACAAGCACTGAACCACAAGGTTGGCTTGAACCACAAAGTTGGTAGTTCAAATTCAACAGTTGTTCCTTGGAAACTCTATAGAGGGTCACTATCAGTTGGAAGTTACTCCATGGAATTTAACAACTAATTTTTTAAAAACTATTTCAGTGAAAATTCCATTAAATTACAAACTTGAAAGTCCTTTGGAAGCTAATAATAAAGAATGCTTGTAAGGCACAAATAGGTAAGTGCTCAAACACTTGCCAGAAAGTTGCTGGTTTCAGCAAATCCAGCCATACGTCAGAAGACAGGTTTGGTGATCTTCTTCTGAAAGGTCATAGCTGTGAAACCCTATAAAGCACAGTTCTACGCATGCACACGTGGGTTTACTGTGATTCAGAATTGATGCGATAGCAAGTAACGTTAACAACTAATGTATGACTTATATACTTGTATGTCTTCTAACTTGTTTATTAACTTAAATATTTTATATTTCTTGGGGAATTATATGAGAATATTTGTCACAGAGGTGGGGAAAAAAGTCTGAGAGACAATACTGATCCAGTCTAGCCTGTTTGAAGCCTTACTATAAATTACCTGTAATGTGAAATGCCTGATGTATGAGTTAGTTTTAAATGAATATTTGAGTTTATTGATTTATTTTTATTTAAAAATATTTGTAGATTCCTAATTTGCAAAAATAGCAGAAAACTGACATGGGTACAGTTGTTGCTTTTAGATGCCATTCAATCATAACAAACTTACCCACAACAGAATGAAACACTGCCCAAGCCTACTCTTTTACCTCCTCACTTCTATTTGCTTTAGTATTTCTACACTGGAGAGCAAGTTTCTGAGTCTCTTCTAACATCCATTTTGGTCATTTCCTTCTGAATGACCTTTTGTTTTCTTCCTATACGATATTCTTGATGTCATCCCACAATTCTTCCAGTTTTCTGACGTGAGTATCTAATATATCAAATCTGCCTTTGAAAGTATCTCTAAATTTAAGTAGAATATGTTTAAGGTTATATTTTGGCTCTTGTGGACTTGCTTAACTTGTCTTCAGCTTCAAACTAAATTTTCATATGAGCAATTGATGGTCTGTTCCACAGTTTGTCCCCTGGTCTTAATAGTCCCTGGCAGATGATATGGAGCTTTTCCACCATCTCCTTCCTCAGATGTAGTTGATTTGATTTTTGTATATTCCATCTGATGAGTTCCATGTGTACAGTTATCTTTTATGTTTAAAAAAAGTACTTGCGGTGTAGAAGTCACTGGTCTTACAAAAATCTATCTTGTGATCCTGAATGATGTGTCTATCACCCAGGCCATATTTTCCATTGACTGAACCTTCCTCTGCAAGGATTGCAATTGCATTACAATCATCAGTACTTATCAATACATACTGGTTGTATGTTTAATCAATTTCAGACTAAAGAAGTTGGTGGAATTCTTCAAATTCACTGACTTTAGTGGTTGGTGTGTAAATTTGAATAATTGTTGTGCTAATTAACTGGTCTTCCTTGTAGGCATATGGATATTGTCCTATCACAGACAGCATTGTACTTTAAGATAGATCTTGCAATGTTCTTCTTGATGTTGAATGTGACTCTATAACTTTTCAATTTGTCATTCCCATCATAGTAAACGATATAATTTGCAGATTCAAAATGACCAATACATGTCCATTTCAGCTCACTATAGCCTAGGTTATTGTTGCTAGGTGTCATTGAGTCTATACCAACTAATAAAAACCTTATGCACAACAGAACAAAACATTCCAAGGTTCCTCCAGAATATATCTGAAGTCTGAGAGACGAAGTTTGGTCATCCTAGCTGCTAAGGATCATTCTGACTGTACTTCTATCAACATAGATGTGTGTGTTCCATGTAATTTTGACAACTTTCAGATTTCCTAGAGGTTTGCTTTGTACATCTGATTATTAATGGATGTGTACAGCAGTTTCTCCTCAATTTGAGTTGTGGCTTATCATCATAACTGCATATACAACTATACAACACTATTTATTAATCTCCAGATTTTATCAGTTTTAACATAGAAACTTCTTTTAGGTTTATGTGTTGTTTTTTAGGTTGTTGCACTGTGGTGGCTTGTATGTTGCTCTGATTCTGGAAGCTATGGCACTGGTATTGTAAATACCAGTGGGGTCACCCATAGTACAGAGATGTCAGCTGAGATTCTATACTAAGAAAGAGTAGGAAGAAGGAGAGATGGACTACTTCCGAACACTTAGTCACTGAAAACCTTATGAATAGCTGTGGAACACTGCCAGATAACACCAGAATATTGAATATTGAAACAAGACCATCAGAATATACTCAGATATAGTTCCAGAAGATGAGACCCTCAACTTGGATGGTGCTCAAAATATGAACTGAAAGGAAAGCCTCCAAAAAATAGAGTGGACCATGTTGACGCAAATGGATTCAAGCTTACCAGACCTTCATTAGCTGACAGGGTACAAGGTATAACTATGGGAAAGACCAGAAATTGCTCATACATAAGTTCAGGCTGAAGCTGAAGAAAATTAAAACAAGTCTACAAGATCCAGAATGTGATGCTTAATTAACACATTCCACCTGAATTTAGAGATCATTTCAAAAACAGATTTGAAGAATTAGATACTATGACAAATGTCCAGAAGAGTTATGATATGACATAAAGAACATGATACAGGAAGAAAATAAAAGGTCATTAAGAAACCAAAAAAAGAAGGAAAAGACAAAAATGGATGTCACAAGAGATTCAATTTTTTCTCCAGCATTGATATGCTAAAGCAAATGGAAGAAATGAGGAGGTAAAAGAGTTGAATAGGAAATTTCAAAGGGCAACTCAAAAAGACAAATTCAAATATTATGAAAACTGCAAAGACCTAAAGTTAGAAAACCCAAAGGGAAGAACATGCTTAGCATTTCTAAAGTTGAGGGATCTGAAGAAAAAACTTAAGCCTTGACTTGTAATGTTGAAGGATTCTATGGGCAAAATATTGAATGATACAGAAAACATCCAAAGATAGAAGAAATAAACAGAGTCAATGTACCACGAAGAAATGGTCAGTGTTCAACCATTTCAAGAGGAAGCATATGATCAAGAGCCCATGATCCTGAAAGAAGAAGTCCAAGGTGCAATGAAGGCATTGCAAATTACAAGGCTTCAGAAATTGATGGAATACACATGGAAATCTTTCAACAAAATGATGTAGCACTGGAGGCACTCACTCATTTATACTGAGAAATGTGGAAGAGAGTTACCTGGCCATTGGTTCCCATTCCAAAGAGAGGTTATCCAACAGAATGTTAAAGTCATCAGACAATATCATTATTATCACATGCAAGTAACATTTTGCTAGAGGTAATTAAAAAATGGCTGCAAGAGAATATTGACAGAGACCTGCCAGAGGTTCAATCCATATTCAGAGGAGGACATGAAACAACGGATATTATTGCTGATGTCAGATGAATCTTGGCTGAAAGCAGAAGATACAAGAAAGATGTTTACCTATGCTGTATTGACTATGGAAAGGTTTTCAATTGTGTGGATCATGACAACCTATGGACAACACTGATGAGAATATAACTTGTACATAGACCAAGGGGGCAATCATAGAGAACAAAAAAACACTGACTGGTTTAAAATTATGAAAGGTGTGTGCCAAGATTATATTCTTTCACTATACTTATTTAATCTGTACACTGAGCAACTAATTTGATAAACTGGGTTATATAAAGAAGAATGCAACATTAGGGCTAGAGAAAGACTCCTTGAGAATCTGTGATATGCACATAATACAACCTTGCTTGCTAAAAGTGAAGAAAACTTAAAATACTTAATGACGATCAAAGACCACAGCCTGAAGTATGGGTTGCATCTCAAAGTAAAGAAAACAAAATTCTTCACCTCTGGACCAATCAATAGCATCAAGATATATGGAGAAAAGATTGAAGTTGTCAAAGACTCTATTTTGCTCAGCTCAACCATCAACACTCAAGAAATCATACTGTGTTTTCCATTAAGAATATCTGTTGTACTTCTTTAAAGTGCTGAAAGCAAACATGTCAGTTTAATGGCTATGGTGCACCTGACACAAGCGATGGTATTTTCAAATGTCTAATATGCAGGTGAAAGTGGACAATGAATAAAGAAGACCATAGAAGGATTGAGTTTGAGTTATGTTATTGAAGAAGAATATTGAAAGCACCATGGACTGCTAAAAGAATCAACAAATCTATGTTGGTACAAGTACAATCAGAATGATCCTTAGCAGTTAGGATGATTTTGTCTCTCAGACTTCAGATGTATTCTGGAGGAACCTTGGAATGTTTTGTTTTGTTGCGCATAAGGTTGTTATGAGTTGGTCTAGACTCAATGACACCTAACAAAAATAACAAAAATCTGTGGGATATAATAACATGTTAAGATGTGTATAATCTCCAGAAAACTAAGATAAAGACCTGTATTATCACCAGAGTACAATTCCTTTACACCATTCCTTTACAAGAATATCCAATTTTAACGTTCACCTCTATTAACCACTGATAGTCTCCACCACTACAATTTTATATCAAGAATGACTTATAAACTGAGTCATAAAAGTGTATAACCTTTTGAAGCTTGCTTTGTTCATGTAGTACAGTGCTTTTGAGGACCAACTATGTTGTGTGTATCAATAATTTGTTCATTTTTATTCCTGAGTATTTTCCCACGATATTAATGTACTATTCATACATTTGTATTGTGTCCAGTTTTTAGCTATTTCAAATAAATCTGCAATGAACATTCATAGACAGGTTTTGTGTGAACATAAATTTTCGTTTCTCTAGAGTAACTAAGAGCATTGTGACTCCTGAATTGGCTATGTAACTGCATAATAAACTATCAGGTGACTCTACCTTTTAATATTCTGCCATCAATCTGTAAGAAGTCCAGTTAGCATTGTCAATTCTTTAAAATGTTAGCCATCATCAGTACCCAATCGTATATCATTATGACTTTAATTTGCATTATCCTAATAGTGTTGTAGGGAATCCTGATGTGGCACTATAGGTTAAGGCGCAGGACTGTTAAGTCAGTCTGAACCACAAGGTCAGAAGTTAAAGCTCACCAGTCACTCCTTGGAAACCTGTACAGGGTTGCTTTGGGTTGGAACTGACTCAAAAGCACTTAACAAAACAACAGTGGTGTTGTGATGTGGTGCTGTAGGATAAGCACCCAACCTGAAGGTTGGTTTGAACTGTAAGATCAGTGGTTCAAACTCCCCAGCCAATCCTCAGAAAACCCTATACAAGGTAGTTATGAGTTGGAAATGGTGTTGTGGAGTCCTGGCATGGTACTGTAGAGTAAGATACAAAGTCAATTTGAGCAGCAAGGTCGGCAGTTGAAATTCACCAGCCACTCCTCAGATTATGAGTTAGAACCTACTCATTATGAGTCGTACATACTGGCTGGCACTTAACAACAGCAACAATGGTGGTGTGTTGTTGGATAAGAACTGCATTGCTAACCTCAAGGTCTGTGGTTCAAACCCACCAACTGCTCCTCAGAATTACTGTGAGTTGAAACCAACTAGACAGCATGTATTAACACTAGAAATTATGTTGAATGCATTTTCAAGTGCATAGTTGTCATCTATATATTTCCTATGGTGAAAAGTTTTTTCAACTATTTCACGCATTTTCTTGACATTGAGGTGAAATTATTCTTTATATATTCTGAATGCAAATCATTTGTCAGATATGTGATTTGCAAGTATTTTCTCCCTGGTTGTAGATTCTCTTCATCCTCTTAACAATCTTTCACAGAACAATAGTTTTTGATTCCAAGGCTTTAAACCAGTCCAGGTTCATGCACATTAGGAGCCTTGAAGAGAATTTACATTTCCATCTGAACTATACATAATCAGAACTTAAGTGAGTCTTACAGATGCCCAGCTGATTCTGTGTGAGATATATAACTATGAATCACCTGAGTTTCTTATTCAAATATCAAGACCTGGGGTAGTACTGTAAGATAGGCACTGGACTGCTAACCATGAGGTCAGTGGTTCAAACCTACCAGCTGCTCCTTGGAAACCCTATATTGAGTCATTATGACTTGGGACCAACTGGAGAGCACTTAACAAGAGCAACCAAGGTGAAAATACAAGTTTTCAACAGGGACTCAAACCAGGGTAAAAAGAGTTCAAGCCTTGGTTAATTTTGAATTAACTAATAAATCAAAAAAACTCTGAAAAAGATCATTAACTTATGCTGTCTCATAGCAAAGCTGTGTAAGGCTTCCAAGGCTGTAAATCTTTAAGGGTACAGAAAAGTCTCAACTTTCTCCTGTGGAGTAGGTTGTTGTTGTTGTTAAGTGCCGTCGAGTCGGTTCCGACCCATAGCGACCCTGTACAGGGTTTCCGAGGGTGTAAATCTTTACGGGGGTAGAAAGCCTCATCTTTCTCCCGCGGAGCAGCTGGTAGTTTCGAACCCCTGACCTTAAGGTTCGCAGCCCGATTCATAACCACTACGCTACCAGAGCTCCGGGTACAAAATTCTTACCTTCTGGTTTACTGTCGAATGTTTATCTTACAGAGCCACCACACTCCCAGATAACTGACATAGTAAATGAATATTTTAGTTATTTAATTTATGTGTGTATATCTAATTTTCAGAAATACAGATAAATTTGAACAAATAAACAACAATCCTAAGAATTTTTAAACGTTCGACAAAACATCAATTTCATTATATAACATGATTTTTAGGGGCCTTATACATATTGGCAAATACTTTGTAGCAGTATCTTTGATATATGCAGGAGACATTGTGCCCTTTAATTACTGACTTTTTGGACTAACTGGTTTTAAGTATTAACAACATTTAAACCATTTTTCTCTAAAAGAAAAGACAGTTTTCTTCTGAAAAAAAATTTTAAGATACATCATATAAATAATTAGAACATAAATCAGCAGTGCTTAATTTATGCAGTGTCATCCAACAGAGAAATGTTTTTGAGGGCTGAATGAGCAATATTTAAAAGAAAATACCCTTCAAAGGAACACAGTCAAACACATTTTACCTTGAATCAAGCTGCTTTAAAAAGAACAGCCAAATAAATTATTGGTCACCTGAAAACCTAAAACCTTGTAAGGCACCATTATGTCTAAAGGGGACCAACTGAAAAATAAAGCCAAAAAGAGTTTCCAAGGAAAGACTGAGAAAGTGAGTGATTATGGCCTGCCCTAATTGCAGAAGCAGGACATTTGAAGAGCAATCAATAGATTCAGAATAATGAAATCATTGCTCCTATATTCACAGTAAGGACTAAATGAGGACAAGCTTTCCTCATTTTGTATGCAATCACTTAATATTTTTAAAGATTAAAAAAAAAGTGTGAGCGATGTAAAAATAATGCATAATTACATTGTTGATAGGTAATGGGAATTATTTGAATGTCGCTCACAGCTGTTGTTTTTCTCCAACATCATATAATTTTAAACCTAGAAAGGACCTCAGGGATCTTCTAAGTTAAACTCAAAGCAAAAGCAGTGCATTATAGAAGGATTGAAGATTTATGTCACATTAAAATTACCAATGACTCCAAAATAAGGGTCTGAAATAGCATGAGGTCATCAGCACCTTGGTATGTTAGTTAATTTCTCATGCCTTAGTGTATTTATCTATCAAATGGGAAGGAAAAACCTCCAATAATATCTATCCTATCAGAATACTTGTGAGGATTGTACATGTTACCATATATAAAGTGTTGAGAAGAGTTCCTGAGACACAGAGGTGTTACGTAAGAATTCATGGTTACAATTATTGTTTTAAATCTCTCAATGCTGTCCTGTCTATTGCAAAGAGCAGGTGCTTTATATAGGGTAAATTACACTTGGATATACACTTAATCTATTCTAACATCAGGATAGCATTCTTTGAAGAAAGAAACAAAATGGCAATAATCCTTTTTAACCATTCCACCTTTTAGGGTCTCAGCTGCTCAGTTCCTGAGATAACTAGCTGGGTGAGCTTAATCAGGTAATGTGCTCCTTCTAGGACCATTAGGTCATCTTGGCTAATTTTTCAGTGAACTTCCTCATTTGCAGGATCTTTGCTTATCAAGACCTAAAGGAGCTCTGGTAGCATAGTGGTTACGAATCGGGCTGCTAACCTCAAGGTCAGCAGTTCGAAACTGCCAGCTGTTCCATGGGAGAACGATGAGGTTTTCTGCTCGTGTAAAGATTTACAGTCTCGAAAATCCTGTACAGGGTCGCTATGAGTCGGAACCGACTCCACGGCACATAACAAAAACAACAACAAAAAATGACTAAACCTACTCCATTTTGCTTAGGTCAGTAGATCCATGCTATCAAGAGTATGAGCAAGAATTAAGCTTCAGCTCTACCAGAGCCTGAAGAACATAGAGCTTTTGGAAGTCAGTAGTTTGTGCATTCTACGTTGTTACTGTTGTTGTTGCCTAAGCAAAACCAGGACTTACCTGCTGTCACTGGAGTTAACCACAGAGACGAGTGGAGATCCAGTCCCAACTTTATGATTAGAAAGCCAGTAGTCTGGAAGACAGGGAGAATAATCTTTCAAGAGTGTCCTGTACATCACAAAGAGCAGGCACATTATATAGGGTAAGTTATATTTGGATGTGCAATTCATCTATTTTAGTAACAGGATAGCATTCTTTGGAAAAAGAAACCATAAGGCATCAATTCTCAAACATTCCACCTTTAGGGAAGAAGAAATAGTGAGGCAATCCTCCTCCTCAACCATTCCACCTTTTAGGGTCGCAGCACCTAAGTTTCTGAGATAACTATGCTAAAGGCCTGTGTGGGCTTAAACTTGTTCTGCTTTCTTTCTAGGACAATGAAATCATCTAGGCTAATTTTTAAATTGACTCCCTTATTTGCACGATCCTCATTCATTGAGAGCTAATGACTAAACTGACTCCATTTCATTCAAGTTGGTAAATCCATGCCATCATTGTTGTTAGGTGCCACTGAGTAAGTTCTGATTCACAGCATCCATATGCACAACAACATGAAACATTGCCAGGTCCTCTGCTATCCTCACAGTTTTTGATATGCAATATAGTAATAACACTAATGATAAAAGTGAGTTGACCCAAGTTTCTGAGGCAAGAAAATTATGCAATTTCAAGGCCCTCTTTGAAGAAATGCAACAATCAGATCAATAAATCTTAGGAAGTCACTGATCACAGAAGGATACATTGATTTTCAGGGCACATAAGAGAAAGTTATAAAAGACAAAGTAAGAATGAGTATATCTAGGTATGCCAGTTAAAAGGCTGCCAGAATAGTCAACATTTCTGATGCAGGAAGAAAGACTTTTGGCATGGAGCATTAATTAAAGTGGTCTGAGGACAGATTGCTCAGAAGTGTTATGGTTAAAAGGCTTGGAAGCTCAAGGAATAGAGAGAGGGTGCTTAGCATCTGGAATCCTAACACAGTGTCTTATGGGCTGCCTGCTCTTTCTCAGCAATTTGTCTCACCTTCACAAACAACACCCCAGCCAATCAGATGGAATACACTGCATTGGCATCTCACCTGGAGAGTGTGCTAGTGACTCCTTCTTGGAACGGCCTTTCCTTTTGTTTAATAATGCTCTACTTCTGTTGTCTTGAAACTATTAGTTGTTTTTGAGAACGGTCTACTGCATCCATCGATTGAAATCATCAAACAGAATCCTATTCTTGGAGCTGACCTATAGTTTTAAATTTGGAGACTTTCTGAATAAATTTCTTTTATATATCCTAATCAACATAGTAATTCTTTTTTAATATTTTAAACAACCTCAAATGGAAAATGTAAACTGTAACAACAAAATAGCAATTTTTAGCATCTAACACATGTAACGTCTATCTCGGCAACTTCAGATGAAATCCCCAAGATGGCATGTGTATTAATGACTGATGTGTAACACATGTAGAATGGGGCTACATGGCACCACCATTGATTTCCCCAATGTGTCTTGGGTTGCTTGGGGATCTTCCCATGTCTCTTGCCTGTTCTGAAGAGAACACATGTTAGAAGTTGTATACTCTTTAATTTAATCCAGAATGTGGAAAATATGTACTTGTGTATCTATAATTTGACTGAGATCTTGGCTAATAAATCCTTCAGGTTTCAAATCCCAGTTATGAACCTTATAGCTGTAAACAGCTGCATGGAATAGGTGGTCGTGCTCATGGTTGTGTGCAGCTGAGCTGGTGCCAACACATAGTCACCTGTATAGGCTTTCTGAGGCTGTAAATCTTTATGGGAGCAGAAAGCCTCATCTTGCCTCTGCAGAGCAATTGGTACAATGGAACTAGTGACCTTGCATTTAGAAGGTCAACTCATAATCCACTATGATTTCAGGGCTCCTTATGGAAAAGGTGTTAAGTGTATTGAGTCTGTTCTGATTTAGCAACCCTGAATGGATTTTCCAGAGAGAGAGAGTGGCTGGTGGGTTTGAACTGCTGGCTTTAGAATTCAAACCTACTTTGCGATTCAGTACTTTTCCTAGAGTGCCACATCAGGACTCCAAAGGTAGAAAAAGATAGGAGATATAAAAAACAACAACAAAGACAAATGGGTCTGTGGCTTTGTAAGGGTCATTTAGAATCCCTTGTTGTTGTTTTTAAGTGCCCTCAATTTGATCCTGACCCATAGCGACCCTGTATAGGGTTTCCAAGGAGCAGCTGGTGAGCTTGAACCACCGACCTTGCAGTTCAAACAACTATGCAGTCTGACGCATTAACCCAGAGCACCACACCAGAACTCCTAGACCACGGTTTTGTGCCATCTTTAAAACAGTTGTAAGGCATTACAGAATTGTCTTAAATGTTTTAAGAAATAATCATGTTTTAAGGGTAAGCATGACACTGGATTGTTAACCATAACGTAGGCAGTTCAAACTAACCTGCTGCTCCTCGGAAACCCTATACAGAAACTCTATATAGGGTCACTAGGAGTCCTGGTGTTGCGTTGTGGGTTAATGCGCCAGAGTTAAAAGCCATTTGAACTGCAAGATTAGTGGTTCAAGCTCACAGGCTGCTCCTTGGAAACCCTATACAGGGTCGCTGTGGGTCGGAATCAACTTGACAGCAATTAACAACAACACCATGAGTTAGAATTGACTTGATGGTGCTTTTAACAACAACAGGACTCCTAACCACATTTACTCATTGTAAATACCTTTTTTTTTTTTTTTTCTAGCAACACAAATGACAATGATACACAAAGACATCAACAAATGTAATGCATAGGAATCAAATTAACAACATCTGTGGAAAGAGACAGGGTTACTGTGAGTAAGAACCGGCTGTTGTTGTTAAGTGCCTTCAAGTCGGTTCCGATGGCACATAACAACAACATCACCCTTTGATGATAACTCATACTGTTTTTTGTTTGTACGTTTGTTTTTGTTTATTGCTGCCTTTTATTTTTGCAGTGTACTTAGTTGGATTCATGATGATACTGATTGTCTGCAGTTTATTTTAATGCCACCAAATAATTCTATGTCCAAAATATTTAGTAGATCAACAGAAAGGGTATTGAGAAGATGAGAACACTCCCAGAAAATGGCACATTGTGCTGCCTGCTGTGAGGGAAACAGATACATATGACAAGGTTTAATGTATGGGAAATACAGGAGGCAGAGAGACGGTATGTCTTCCAAAAACCGCATCCCTGAGAAAAAGGTAAAAGAGAACTTATAGTGATTTGGGGTCAATGGGTAGAGACCCCAGAACTTTCAGGAGCTTCTTTATTTGATCTCAAGATGCCTTCATCTCTGGAAGAACCGAAGGAATTTTTTTTTTTTTTTTTTTTTCTGTAAGAGCCATCAGGGTAAGTGGTTAACTACTGATAAACCTAAAGTAAAGTACAGACCAAAGTCGCCACTAATATTCTTCTCTCCTTACAAGAAGGAGTTACTTAAGCCAGTTGTGGCTTCAACTACAGAGAGTTACAGTAACAGTTTCATACAAATACTGCTTTTTAAATACAGGAAGGAACACACACATGTTAGGAGAGCTTGGATGACAGGCAAATACAATTCACTACCCAGAATAGGCTATGCTGAGTGGCTTTTATTATGTTATCTCTGTAAAGGGGAAATAGCTCCATAGAACTCCACAATCTAATAATATGCTTGTGTACCTGTTTCTTGATTTGTCAACTTTTGAAACCATTTATTGATCAAAACTATGAAAGATGATGGATTACTTCATTTCCCCAATTTTCACACCTTTCTTCTTCCCAATTTTTATATTTATAATTGCATTTTTAGGACTGCTTACATCATTATGCCTGCTACCAATGTGTACAAACCTCAATTATTGTGTTCCTTGAGAAAACGTTTCACCCTCCATTACTTAAGATGAAGAAATTAGATGCCCTACCTTTGATTATAATTTACCTCTCACTTTCCACCTTGAAATTTTGCTCTGCCATATATTCTTTCACATGTTCTGTTTAACTTTTGAGGAACATGGTGACTCTGTACAAGTAAGCACTGGACCGCAAACCTCAAAGTCAGCAATTTGAGCACATCTGTCTCTCTAGCAGAATAATGAGGTTTTCTGTTCTTGCCAAGATTTACCATCTCAAACACCCTATACAGGGTTGCTTTAAGTCAGTACTGACTCTACAACACCGTATAATAACAACATTGAACTTTCATTGTCTTTCATTTTTGACCCAGCCTAATTCTAAAAATCACACATTTTTATGGCTATGTAAATAATGTTTGTTCAGACTTGAGTAAGGTATTGATACTCTGTTGTTGTTGTTGTTGTTGTCAGGTGCCATCGAGTCATAACTGACTCATAGCGACCCCATGCACAGCAGAACGAAACAATGTCTGATCCTGGGCCAACCTCACTACCGCTGCCACACTTGACGCTATCAATGATGCCACCTGGTCAATCCATCTTGTTAGGGGTCTTCCTCTTTTTCTCTGACCCTCCACCTTATCCAGCATGACATCCTTCTCCAGCAACTGTTCCCTCTGGACAATATGTCCAAAGTATGAGAGACAAAGCTTAGCCATCTTGGCCTCCAAGGAGCACTCTGGCTGCACTTCTTCCAAAACAGATCTATTGGTTCTTTTGGCAGTCCATGGCACTTTCAGTATTCTCCTCCAACACCACAACTCAAAGACATCAATTCTTCTATGATCTTCCTTATTCACTGTCCAGCTTTCGCATCCATATGAGGCTATTGAAAACACAATGGCCTGGGTCAGGCGCACCTTAGTCCTCAAGCTGACATCTCTGCTCTTCAATACTTTAAAAAGTTCCTGTGCAGCAGATTTGCCCAATGCAATACATTGTCTGATCTCTTGACTGCTGCTTCTGCGAGTGTTGATAGTTGATCCAAGAAGAATGAAGTCCTTGACAACTTTAATCTTTTCTCCATTGATAAGAATGTTGTTTATTGGTCCAGTGGTGAGGATTTTTGTTTTCTTTACATTGAGATGCAATCCATACCGAAGGCTGTGCTCTTTGATCTTCATAAGTAAATGTTTCAAGTCCTCTTCACTTTCAGCAAGCAAGGTTATATCATCTGCATATCGCAGGTTGCTAATGAGTCATCCTCTAATCCTGATGCCACGTTTTTCTTCATAGATACTATGGGAAAAGAAAAATCTAATTTTCACTAAAAATATGTCCCTCTGGAAAGATCAAGCTGTCTATGGTATGGAACACATAAAGACTCACAGCGATCCCATAGGGCAGAGTATAAATCCTCCATGGAGTTTCGTTGTTGTCATTAAGTGCTGTAGAGTAGGGTCCGAGTCATAGTGACCTTGTCCAGGGTTTTCAAGGAGGAGGTGGTAGGTTTGAACTAGCTATCTTGTGGCTCAAAGTCTTGTGCTGATCCTAGAATGCCACACCAGGAGTCCTGTATTTCTTTATGGAAGCCGACTGTCTCATCAGTCTTCCATGGAGTGGCTGGTAAGATTTGTGCCATTTGGTTATCAGTCCAACACTTAATCCACCATTATCAGAACTGACTCAGTGACAGCGCAATTTCATGGGTTATTTTTAGTGTTTTTTTTTTCTTCAGAAACAAACAATATCCTGGAACCCGCTAACTTCCTGTACTGAGTTAGTAGAATATATGGCTAGTATCATGGTGCATCCTTTTGGTCAATTTTCAATTAGATTCTCAGCTTATTTGATTCTTTCTGTGTTTTCACATTTTTGGATTTCTATGACTCTCCCTTGTCCTTGTTGTATAAATGCATTATTATTTTCCTCCCTACAACATAAAAAAAATATGTTGGTCTATAACTACCTAATATCTTTAATTTATTTTCAAATAGATTTTCCCCTTCAATTCAAAATAATTGTTGGTTCAAAGTCATTTTCCCTTCATCCATTTTTTTCCCCTGGTATCCAGTGTAATGACAAAAAATCTGATCCAGTGATGAGGATGAATCTGTCTCCTTTATAGGCGAACTAGCTTACTATTTATCTTCACAGTTTTCCTTTATCCTCAAACAGACAACATTGTGTAGGTCTGTCTGTATGCATTGTGTCTGCAATCAATGTGTTTGTTCAGTGAAGGATTTGTGTTGCTTCAGCTCTATAACATTTTTTTATCTTCATAGTATTTACTTCATTATTTTTTTTCCCCTTCATTTTCTCCCTCTGTGCATTTGTAACCCCTATTATTAGGATGTTAGATACCTAACTGCTTCTTAATACACCCATTCCTAACCTACAAGCTTGGTTAGGTTCTAAAGACCAGGTTGTTGGGCAATGATTTGCATACAAAAAAATAGAGGATGACTA
The DNA here is from genome assembly GCF_000296735.1 of Chrysochloris asiatica. Taxonomy (NCBI): domain Eukaryota; kingdom Metazoa; phylum Chordata; class Mammalia; order Afrosoricida; family Chrysochloridae; genus Chrysochloris; species Chrysochloris asiatica. The sequence continues at coordinate 25,381,977 of NW_006408543.1, read as the reverse complement.
TATCAGATCACAAAATGAACAATGACTATCTCTTTATATAATGCCTCTATATAGATAAGTGACAAACTACTGATAATCATGACTCCACCCAGTTGCCATAACCTTCAACTTCACAATCAGCATTACTTTTGCCTCGCAACTTTGCAACCACTCATCTGTCAGTTTGTTGTAACTGTAGAGACTTGTGAGTACCAGTGATGCTGCAAACTATAACTAAGACAGACTAGGAAGAAGGAGAGAGGACCATTTCTGAATGGTAAGTCACTGAAAACATTATGAATAGCATCAGAATATTGTCTGATATAGTGCCAGAAGATGAACCCCTCAGATTGGAGGGCACTCAAAATATGACAGAAGAGCTGCCTCCTCAGGGTAGAGTCAATATTAATGAGTTCGATGGAGCAAAGCTTTGGGGACCATTATTTGGTAATGAGGCACAGTTCAAAATGAGAAGAAACAGCTGCAAACATCCATTAATAATTGGAATGTGGAATGCATGAAGTATGAATATAGGAAAATTGAACATTTTTATTGATTAAATGGAACACCTAAACATAGATTGCCTAGGCATTGCTGTTGTTAATAATTGTTGTTGAGTTAGTTCAGACTCATAGCAATGCTATTAAGAGTTTCTGAACCTGTAAATCTTTGCAGGAACTGAAAGCTTCATCTTTCTCCTGAGTGGCTCATGGTCTTGAATGACCAACTTATTTGTTTGCAGTTCGGTGCTTATCTTACAGGTCCATTGCATTCCCTATTATAGATGTTAGTGAGCTGAAATGGAATGATACTAGCCAATAATACAGTTTACAGTGCCCAGAATGAAAAATTGAAAAAGAATGGAGAGGTATTCATCATCAAGAGTATTTCAAAGTCTATCTTGAAGTACAATACTGACTGTGATACAATAATATCCATACATGTACAAGGAAAATGAGTTAATACCACCATAAGTTACATGTGCACACCAATCATTAAAGCAAATTATGAAGAAATTGAGGAATTCTACCAACTTCTTGACTCTGAAACTGATAAAACATGCAATAAAGATTCATTGATGATTACTGGAAATTGGAAAACAAATTTGGAAACAAAGAAGAAAGACTTGTGGTTGGAAAATATGGTCTCAATGATAGAAGCAATGCTGCATATCGCATGAAAGACTTTTGCAAAACCAATGACTTACTCATTGAAAATATCTTTTCTCCAACAACATAAACGTTGACCATCCATGAGAACCTTAATAAATGGAATGCACAGGAATCAAATCGACTACATCTGTGTCAAGAGACAGTAGAGAAGTTCAATATCTTTAGTTAAAACAAAGCTAGGAGCAGAATGTATAAAATACCAGCAATTGCTCACATGTAAGTTCATGCCAAACCTGAAGAAAATTAAACAAGCTCACAAACCAAGATGTGACCTAGATTATATTTCAACTAGAATTTAGAGACCATCTCAAGAACTGATTTCATGCATTGAACAGTAATGACTGACGACCAAAAGAGTTGAGGGATTATATCAAGAACATTCTACATGAAGAAAGCAAAATATCATTAAAAAGACAGGAAAGAAGGAAATGGCCAAAGTGAATGTCAGAAGAGATTCTGAAGCATAACCTTGAATGTGGTTGTTGTTAGGTGAATTCCAGTCAGGTTCAACTCAGAGAGATCCTATGCACAGCCCAACGATGTGCACCATCCTCACAATCCTTGTTACTCTTGAGGCCATTGCTGCTGCCACTCTTCCAATCCATCTCATTGTTGCTATTTCACTTTTTTGTTGACCCTCCAATTTACCAAGCATGATGTCCTTCTCCAGGGACTGATCCCTCCTTATAAAATGACTCAAGTATGAGAGATGAACTCTCACCATCCAGGCTTCTAAGGAACTTTCTGACTGTACTTCTTTCAACACAAATTTATTTGTTCTTCTGGCAATTCATAGTACGTGTAATATTCTTCTCCAACACCATAACACAAATGCATCAGTTTTTCTATGCAACTTTCACATTCAAATGAGACTTGGCTTGGGTCAGACATACCTTAGTCCTCAAACTGACATCTTTGGTGTTGAACACTTTAAAGAAGTCATGTGCAATACCTTTGCCTAGTACAATACATCTTTTGATTTCTTCATGGCTACTTTCATGACTGTTGAGAGTGGATCCAAGCAAAATGAAATCTTTGACAATTTCAATCTTTTATCCAATTATCATGATGCTATTTATTGGTTCATTTGTGAGGACTTTTGTTCTCTTTACATTGCAATGCAACACATACTGAATCCTATGGTCTTTGACCGTTACCGTAGTATTTTAAATCCTCTTCACTTTCAGAAAGCAAGGTTGTATCATTGGTATATCACAGGTCGTTCATGAGTCTTCCTCCAATCCTGATGCCACATTCTTTTTTGTATAATCAAGATTCTCGGATTATTGTCCACATGCAGATTGAATAAATATGGTGAAAGATTTCAACCCTTTTGTTGTACACCTTTCCTTATTTTAAACCATTCAGTATTCCCTTGCTCTGTATGAATTACTGCCTCTTAGCCTATGTACAGGTAGCTCATGAACACAATTAAAAGCTCTAGAATACCCATTCTTCAGTTTGATAGTTGTCCTCCTGATTTTTTGGCACAAACGAGTTAGTATCTCCAATGTTCTCTCCATTTGTTGAAATATTGCAATTTCTATTCCATCAAGTCTTGGAGCCTGGAATTTAGAGAAGATAAATGACTGGAAGAAATGAAGTAAAAGAGCTGAACATAAAATTTCAAAGAGCATCTCAAGAAGACAGTAAAATATTATAATGAAATAAAGGAAAACCTACAGTCATAAAACCACCAGGGAAAACATGCACAGTATTTCTCAATCTGAACGAACTGAAGAAAAAAACTTAAGACTTGCATTACTGGAAGATTCTATGGGTAAAATATTGAATGACACAAGAAGCATCTAAAGAAGATGAAAGGAATACACAGAGTCATTATGCTAAAAAGAATTGGTTGACATTCAGCCTTTTCAAGAGTTAGCATATGATCAAGAACTGATACACCAAAGACATTGGAGATAAACAAGGTTCTATGAATTAATGGAATACAAATTGAAAGCTTTCAACAAACTGATTTAGCTCTGGAGGTGCTCATTGGTCTGTGCCATGAAATATGGAAGACAAATAATTTGTATACTGATAGGAAGAGATCCATATTTGAGCCCATTCCAAAGAAAGGTGATCTAATGCAATGTGGAAATCATCACATGTTATCATAATATTACATGCAAGTGAAAATTTGTTTACCTCAACCAGGAGAAGAAAGAAGTGGGGGCGGGGGGCTTGGGGGAAGAAGATTGAGCTGATCCAAGCTGATGAACTTGACCTATGCATATGAATGCAGTGAC
>NW_006408543.1:25369503-25377469 GCF_000296735.1 Chrysochloris asiatica | reverse complement strand
GTAGTAAGATTGGCCCAGGATTGGGCAGTGTTTCATTCTGCTGTGCATAAGGTCACTATGGATCGGTACGGACTAGATGGCACCTAACAACAACAACAGCAACAACAGATGAGTTTCTCAGTTTTATTTTTATCCATCCCTGGTGGTGACAGGCATTGGGTTGCTAATGACAAGGTCAGAGTTCAATCCTACCAGCTGGTTTATGACAGAAAGGTGAACCTGTCTGTTCCCATAAAGATGTACAGTCTCAGAAACTCATCGGGGTCACTAAGAGTCATCATTGACATGATGGCCGTGAGTTTATTTATTTGTTTGAATTTTTCCTATCACAATAATATTTCTGATCTCTAATTGCTTCTCTTCCTTAAGTGTATATTTTTGTTTTGTTGGTTTATATATTTCTCTGAAGATAAATTGGAAGAAATTTAGATATCCTAGATTTTTGCTTTGTTTTCTTCAGTGTTCCATTTCCCTGTTTTCTAGTATTGATCTTTGCCATTTGCAACCTGGATTTTTTTTTCAGATGGATGTTGCCCCTTGAATATTCTTTTGTACTTAAAAATGACAGGATTCACTAATTAACCTAGGCTGGGTGTCCTCTGCTGCTATTACTATTAAGAACATTTTCCCAGTTCATCTCTCTTTTTAATGAAAGATCCAGCTGTAGCCAGAAATGGTGGCTGTCAAATATCATTTTATATTTGTGGTGACAGACAAGGGCTAGGGCTCCTATCAGCTGGGATGAGGGAGACAACCGCAGACATCTCATTTATTCCTGGATACGAAATAGTATGTTAATGTTTGTTGTGGTTCTGTCCCTGATCCATTCTCAGGTTAGGTGTCTTGAGTTGGTTCCTGCTCATAGTGAGTCTGTGTACTACAGAAACGGTTGTGCCCTGTACCATGCTAACAATTGTCATGTTTGAGTCCATTGTTGCTGCCACCATGTCAATCTATATCATTCAGGGGTTATTGTTGTAGTTGTTATGTGCCGTGGAGTCGGTTCTGACTCATAGCGACCCTGCATAGCGTTTCCAAGGCTGTAAATCTTTACGGGAAGAGAAAGCCTCATCTTTCTCCCATGGAACAGCTGGCAGTTTCGAACTGCTGACCTTGAGGCTCGCAGCCCGATTTGTAACCACTACGCTACCAGAGTCATTCAGGGGTAGATGCCAGATTATCAGCACCCTCAAGGGTGGGATATAATGATATTTAATCTAGTGGACTGTTGAGAGGACTGAACACCAATCTGTTCCTGAGGGAATTTCTCTGCTTTCTGTTTAAACACAACTCCCACTCTTCATAGCAGTTTTTCCTGCTGCAGCTTCTTAAAGGGACTGTGGAAAAATCTGCCTCCCAACTTTACTGTGGGGACCTTCCCAGCACCACAGTTAACTCAAGTCTCTTTATTTATTTATTTATTTATTTATTTGTTTTTTAATGTTTTATTGTGAATTATGTGATAGTTTACATGAGAGAACATTGGTTTTTACATTCATTCTATCGTATATCGTCTCATTGCCATGGTTACAATCCCCTCCATGCAATCCTTCCCCTGTACCCCCCAGGTCTTCAGCACACAGTCGCTCTCCCTCTCTGAATCTAAAGTCTCCAGCTGCTGCATCGCTCCACGTCATCATCTCTGCCTCCATTTCAGGCATCACTGCTTCTCTGGGTAGGGTCCCGCTCTCTACTCTTCTCCCTTGATGGTCCTAGGGACCTCCGCTCCTAGACTGAAAAGTTCACTCCCCTCCTTGCTATAAAACATCTACCTTTACATTTTCGACCCTCACAATCAGTCCTGATAACAATTAGTCACTGTTGTATCACAAGAGACCCGTCTGCATTTCATTGCATCAGCCCTGGCTAGTCAGATTGAATACTACTCACTGGAGATTCTACCTTCCTCCAGGCCCTCTGGATCTAGGTTCCCTCTTGAAAGCTTGTAAGCCAGTCACTTCTTGCCTTTGTAACCCCCCACCCCCATTTTGGGTAGCCAATGTCCAAGTTGCCCATCCCTGTCTACTCTGTGTGTGGAGAGGGTGGGAATGATTCTTGCTGATAGGACTTGTTCCCTCTTTTCCTGAAGCCTCTTTAATATGTAAATTTCCTCCTTCTAACTTCTTGTTTTCCAAAAACCCAGTTATTGACTCTGACCAAGAGCCTTTTCTAGCCCCCATCCGATCCTCACATTCATGCTCTCTAAGCTCCTGGAGCTAGTCAAGTTCAAGAGAGTTCTGGTGTGAGGCTGTGGGATAAGCACTCAGCAGATCACTGCAAAGTCAGAAACCCAATACCTGCTGAGGACCCACCCACTCAGCACTTAACAGCATGTGTTCAAGAATATATGTTGGCATTCAGTGCAAAGTATTGACTGAGCAAAGACAATACACCGATTTGTATTTTCCTCTTTACATTGGTTGGTTTTGGTTATTTGCCACCAAGTTGGCTCCAATGACCTTGGTGTTAGTAATAGTCCACTACCATACCAGAAATCAGCCCCTCAAATTTCCTGATATTCAAAATATTCAAATATGACTTTTGTTTGATTTCAACTCACAGTAACCCTGTATAGGATTTCCAAGGAGTGGTTGGTGGGTTTGAACCATCAACCTTGTGGTCAGCAGTCCAGTGCTTATCCTGCAGTTCCATACCAGGACACCTCAATAGATGCAATTTCACTATTCACTCACCATACATTTGCTGGCATACTATAAACTATGCTCACAGGAGTCCTAGTGTGGCACTGTGGGTTAACGTGCAGGACTGCAAGTTTAGTTTGATTCACAAGGTCAGTGGCTCAAGCTCATTAGCGGCTCCTTGGAAATACCCTGAACAGGGTCATTATGGGTCAGAACCTACTTGATGGTGCTTAACAACAACATATCTACACATATGCATAATGAAATTCACCGTAATACACAAAATGATAGAGGTGGAGAGGATGAGAGAAGGCATGCTGGATGGACTAATATTCTAGACAGATCTAAAAGGAGCTGCTTCAACTGAGTCTGTAAAGAGAGAATAATCAGACAAATGAGATGGAGAGGAAATAATATACATACAAAGGCAGTGAACTGTGAATTATGATAAAATCTGACAGCGGTAGTATTAATATACCAAAGCATTAAGCTTCATCTTTAGTATTTGGCAAAAATTGCCTGTTAAGTCTTGGCTCCAGGAACTGTCAAATATCCATGCCAATTCATTTATGGCAAGCCTGAATTTCCAAATAACCAATAGTATTTTACATTCATTAGTGCATATTAATTAGCTCAGCAACATCAGTAAAACAATCTAAAGTGCTCATTTGGGTTTGGAGTTAATATTAGAATAGTTACTTTCAAATATAAATTAACATTCTAGATCAAATTTAGAGTACAAATACATCCAGGAATATTTTTGCTACAATTTTATCACTTGTATCATAAATGTTAATTTACCATTGCAGAAGTTAAATGTGCAAATAAATATGGCTTGTGAAAGCTGTCAATTTTATTTATAAAAGTAGTTAAATGGGTAAATAAATACATAAGTAATATAAATGCTAAGAAGTTACCATTTTTCCTTCAGTATTGAAAGTCAAGCCTTTAATTTTTTTCTTCGCTTCTTTAAGCTTGAGAAATGTTGAGCGTGTTCTTCCCTTTTTGTGTTTCTTACTCCAGGTCTTTTGCACATTTCATGGTAACACTTGGTTTTGTCTTCTTGAGCTGCCCTTTGAAATTTTCTGTTGAACTCTTTGACCTCCTCATTTCTTCTATTTCCAGTATCTCTACACTGGAGAACAAGTTTCAGGTTCTCTTCTGTCATCCGTATTGGTCTTTTACTTCTTTCTTGTCTTCTTAATGATGTTTTGCTTTTCTCCTGTATGTGTTCTGTATGTCTTCACCCAACTCTTCTGCTTTTAGCTCATTAGTGATTAATGTATCAAATCTGTTATTGAGATGATCTCCAAATTCAGATAAAATATGCTCAAGGTCATATTTTGGCTTTCAAGAACTTGTTATAATTTCTTTAGCTTCAGCCAAAAGTTGCATATGAGCAATTGATGGTCTGCTCCATAACTTGCCATGGACCATATTTTGGCTTATGATACAAGCTTTTCCACCAACTTTTCCCAGAGATGTAGTCAGATTGATTCTGTGTATTCCATCTGGTGGGGTCCATGTATATAGTCATCTTTTATGTTGGTTTAAAAAGGTATTTGCTATGACAAAGCCTTGCAAAATTCTATCATGCTATCTGCAGCATTGTTCCTGTAACTAAGGTCCTATTTTCCAGTGACTGATCCTTTCCTCTTTGTTTTCAACCTTTACCATTCCAGTTGCCAGTAATTATCAATACATCTTGATTGCCTGTTTGATGAATTTCAGGCTGAAGAAGTTGGTAGAATTCTTCAATTTCATCATTGCTGACTTTAGTGCTTGGTGGATAAGTTTGAATAATAGTGGTATTAACTGGTATACCTTGTAGGCATATGGATATTTTCCTATTATAGATATCATTATACATCAAAATGAATCTTGAAATGTTCTTTTTGATGATGAATGCAATACCAGTCTTCTTCTATTTGTCATTCCCAGCATTGCAAGTCACGTAATTATCAGATTACAAATTGTGAATACCATTCCATTTCAGTTCACTAAAGCCAATGATAGTGATGTTCATGCAGTCCATTTCATTTGCGACAACTTAAAATTTTCCTAGATTTTTCCTCCATGCATTCCATATTTTGATTATTAATGAATATCATATCTATAGGTGTTTCTCCTCATTATGAGTTGTGCCTCGTCAGCAAGTGACGGTCTTGAAAGCTTACTCCATTCCACTTTACCACAGTCGAGTCTACTTTGAGGAGTCAGCTTTCCCCAGTCATATTTTGAGTGCCTTCCAACCTGAGGGGCTCATCTTCTAGCACTATATTTAACAATATTCTGATACTATTCATAATGTCTTAATGTTCAGTATTGTGGTGCTATCTGGGCATTTCAAGAGGTAGCATATGACCAAAAGCCAATGATACTGAAACAATGTGCACTGAAAGCATTGACAAAGAACAAGGCTCTGGGAACTGATGGAATTCAAATTGAAATCTTAAACAAACTGAGATAGCACTGAACACACACATACATCTATAACAAGAAATTTAGAAGACAGCTACCTGGCAAACTGATCGGAAGGGAACCATATTTGTGCCCATTGTCCTCTTTGGAATAGAGGTGACCTAACAGCCTGTTGAAATCATCACTTGCAAATAAAATTTTGCTAAAGATATTTTTTTAAAAGGACTGCAACTGTATATTGGCAGAGAACTTCCAGATGTTCAAGCTGGATTCAGAAGAGGGCATGGAACAAGGGATAATATTGCTGACATGAGATGGAGTTTTCCTAAAATCAGAGAATACCAGAAAGAGGTTTACCTGTGATTTATTGACTACACAAAGACTTTTGACTGTGTGAATGATGACAAGCTGTGGGAAAATTTGTGGAGAATAGGTATTCTGAAGCAGTTAATAGGGTTTATGAGGACCCGCTATATAGAACAAAAGACAGTCATTCAAACAGAAGAAGAGAATACAGAATGGCATGTGCAGAATTGTATTCTTTCACCATTCCTATTCAATCTGTATGCTGAGCAAATAATCCAAGATGGATTATTTGAAGAAAAATTTAGCATCAGGGTTGAAGGAAGAATGCAAGCTATGATATTCAGATTACACAACATTGTGTGTTGAAAGTGAAGATAACTTAAAATACTTACCGCTGAAGCTCAAAAGTCACAACCTTCTATATGGGTTGTACCTCAGTATAAAGAAAACAGAAATCCTCTCTAGTGGACCAATAAATGACATCAAGATAAGTGGAGAAAAGATTGAAGTTGTCAAAGACTCCGTGTTGCTTAGATGCACTATCAACACTTATGGAAGCAGCAGTCAGTAAATCAAACAACGCATTGAACTAGGCATATGTACTGTACAAGACTTCTTTAAAGTGTTGAAGAGCAAAGATATCACTTTGAGGACTAAGGTGTGCCTAATCCAAGCCATTTCCCAACCCTAAAAGTTGAACATTGAATAAGGAAAACAAGAAGAATTGATGTATTTGAGTGTTAGAAAAGAATATTAAAAGTCCCATGGACTTCCAGGAGAACAAATACATCTGTGTACTAAGAAGTACAACCAGAATCCTTCTTAGGAGCCAAGATGGCAAGACTTCATCTCTCATACTTTGGATATATTATTAGAGGTGACCAGTCCCTGTAGAAGGGCATCATGCTTGGTCAAGTAGAGTGTCAATGAAAAAGAGGAAGACCCCAATCAGTTGGAGTGGCATAGTGACAGCAGAAATGAATTCATTTGTAACTATTGTGACTTTGGCACAGGACTGGGCAGAATTTTGTTCTGTTGTGCATAGGTTGCTATGAGTAGGAACTAACTCAATGGCACCTAACAACGTCAACAAGAGATTATAACAGATACATACTCCTGGGAAAATAATATGTTATTTTGGAAATAAAATATTTAAATCATTTTAATTTATAAGTGATTGGTACGATTAGTCTGTATCAAGATCTGACTGTACGTAAGATTGTATTGCTCAAGCATTTGTTATACTTGACATGTTGACCCTATGCAGAACAGAACGTAACACTGCCCAGTCCTAGGCCAACCTCAACAATTGTTGCCATGCTTGAGCCCATTGATGCTGCCACTTTGCCAATCCATCTAGCTGGAGGGTCTTTCTCTTTTTCCCTAAACCCCCTCCACCCCCCCATCTTAACAAATATGATACCCTTCTCCAGCAACTGGTCCCTCCTGACAATTTGGCCAAAGTATGAGAGACCAAGTTTGGCCCTCCTGGCCTCCAAAGAGCACTCTGGCTGCATGTACACATATACACATACACACACATATTTATGTATGGAGCCTGGTGTGGCACTGCAGATTAATGTGCTGGACTGCAAAGTCAGTGGTTCAAGGAAGTGACTTGATGACACTTAACAACAATAACAATGTACATATATATCCTGGTGTAGTGCTGTAGGATCAGCACTGGATTATGAACCACAGAGTTATAGTTCGAACCTACCACCTGCTCCTTGGAAACTCTATACAGGGTTGCTATGAGTTGGAATTGACTCAATGGCACTTAACAGCATCAACAACAACAATATATGAAAAGAAGGCTTAAATACTTACTGATAAAGATCAAAGATCACAGCTTTCTGCATGGATTGTACCTCATTGTAAAAGAAACAAAAATCTTCACAACCAGACCAATTAATTACATCATGTTAAACAAATAATATATTGAATTTATCAAAGTTTCATTTGGTGCATACACCATCAACACTCATGGAAGCAGTAGTCAAGAAATCACATGTATTGCATTAGGCAAATCTGTTATCAAAGACTCTTTAAAGTGTTCAAGAACAAAGGTGTCAATTGGAGGACTAAAGTGTACCTAACCCAGTTAGTTCATGATATTTTCAGTTGCCTCACATGTTTGTGAAAGTTGGGTGGTGAATAAGGAAGACCTTAGAAGAATTGATGAATTTGAGTTACGGTGTTTGTGAAGATGATTTACACTACTGTGGAGTGCTAGAACAAACAAATATGTCTTAGAAGAAGTATAACCAGAATGCTTCTTAGAATTCAGGATGGTGAGACTTTGTTTGTGATACTTTGGACATGTTGTCATAAGGGACCAGTCCCTGGAAAAGAACATTATGTCATGTAAAGAGCAGGGGTGCCTTCTTCGGATGGCGGTTGTTTATGCTGGACGTGTGGCCAGAGATGGGTAAGGATCACGTGGAACCTCAGCAACCTAAGACAGAGCCATTGCCATGCTACAATGAGTTTCGATGACAGGTAAGATGGAGTAATTCACACTGACCGCCTAAGACAGGCAGCGTCCCCTAAACAAATAATAAATAAGTGGTAAACGGATGTAGACCGTGCAGACC
>NW_006408543.1:25364296-25369223 GCF_000296735.1 Chrysochloris asiatica | reverse complement strand
TGGAGGGGATTGTAATCAATGTAATGAAACAAGTCATATGAATGGTTGAATGTGAAACTGATGATGTGCCCTGTAAACTTTCACTCAATCCACAAAAAAACCAAAAAAAAAAAAAAAAAAAGAGCAGAGGCAACAAAAAAGTGGAATACCCCTAATGAGTTGGATTGACCTAGTAGCAACAGCAACAAAGGGACCAAGCGACAACTGTGAGAATGGCACAGGGCTGGGCAGTGTTGTTGCTAGTGTTACTTTGAGTGCGAACCTACTCACTGGCACCTAACAACAACAGTATGTTTGGTAACTTGGTAGTATAATGATGAATTCAACTACTTCTCCTGATTTACTGAATTATTGAGGAAAAAACAGATTACTGAATTTCCCAGAGGTAACAGTAGTGAAAATCTGCTGGAAGGAATATTTATAAAATGGAAAATCTATATAAAATGTGCCATGTAACTATAATTGACCATTAATGATTTAATGATTACTGGCAGAGAAATTTTTATGCATATATTTCTGTTGAATGTTAAAAAATGGTTGTTGTTGTTGTTGTGCCATCAATTTGAGTTGCTACCGGTTGATAGCAACCCTGAATAGGGTTTCTGAGGAGTGGCTGGTGAGCTTGAACCTCCGACCTTGTGGATCAAACTGACTTTGTAATCCAGCACATTAACCCACAGCGCCACACCAGGAGTCCGGAAATTGATTATAGACCAGCTTAATGCAACTTAGGAGACCTGGTATGGTGCTGTGGGCTAATGGTTCAGACTGCAAAGTTATTTGAACTGCAAGGTCGGTGGTTCAAGCTTACCAGCTGCTCACTGGAAACCCTATACAGGGTTGCTATGGGTCGGAATCGACTCGACGGTACTTAACAACAATAACAATGCAACTTCATTAATGGCCAAATGGCCATAATGGAATGAGTGATGTGGCCATTTTCAATATAAATTGTTCTGTGGTGGTGGTTATATGCCGTGGAGTCGGTTCCGACTCATAGCGACCCTATACAGGGTTTCCAAGGCTGTAAATCTTTACAGGAGCAGAAAGCCTTATCTTTCTCCCGAGGAACAGGTGGTAGTTTTGAACTGCTGACCTTGAGGTTTGCAGCCCGATTTGTAGCCACCACGCTATCAGAGCTCCTTATAATTGTTCTATAGCCAAATACAAAACTGCACAACATTCAACAGAGAGCAAATATTGTTGTTAAGTGACTTTTGAGTCGATTCTGACTCAAAGCGTCCATGCGTATGGTTTCCCAGGAACGTCTGGTAAGTTTGAGCCTCCCACCTTGAGATTCAAACTGACCTTGTAGTTCAAACTGACCTTGCTGTTCAAACTGACCTTGCAGTCCCGCACAATATCCTGCAGCACTCCTTTAACAAAAGAATTAAAATGATACTTTGAAGATTTTATTTCTTATTCTTGGTGTTGTTTACAACTAATGGTTAATTGAAAAGAAAATCGTTTCTTGTATGAAAAAAGTATTAGGAACACATGTGAGAAAGTCTTTCTTTCTTGATTTCTGCTATAAAAATGCTGTTATTATCCTGTTACAAAGATGATGTAATAGGTACATATGATAGGGATGCTGAGAGGTAGGTGCAAAATAATGCAGGCTTTTGTTACCTTTCAAACCAATTACCACTTCATTGTTACACTTCTTGCTCCATGTATCAGGCCAATTTTTTTTTCCCCTTAAATATCTACACGAAGTACTGGAGTGTTTGCAAGAGTATTAAAAATTAAAACAAACAGAAAATAAATGAAAACAATGATTTTGCATATGATCCTAAAATATTAAAAAGTATTTTCATAATATAACTTGTGAAACTTCAGTTTGGAGTCACATCAATGAAAAACTTGCTCACTGTCAGTGGGACTTCCCAGTACGTAAGTGATAAATCCATACCTCTGTTAGTCATTTCAAAGAGAAATACAACACAATAATTTGATCATAACCTATCTATGTTCATTTTCAGAAGAAATTTAATATCTATTTGATTTTGAAAATACTTAGAATAGTAACTGCAGGAATAGCCCAGCAGCTGTGAGTGATGAGAAATTAGTGTTCTTACATAATAATATGAATTTTCAAAAATTCATTGCAAAACTGACCTAGAGGCCATGTCTAACTTTTTCATGCTTCTTGAGGGGAATGGAGAATGAAATTTCTATTCAGCCCCAGCCCGATTCCAATAAGGATGATGTCTACCAGACAAGACTGCACCCTACAACCTTCTTGACCCTATTCTGACACCAACCAGCACTCTGTACCTCACACCTGTGCTCAGTAATCCATTGCAGTGGCCCCATAGAACTCATGGATAATAATCATGATTATGGGGTTTATTAGGGAAGTGAACAGGGATCAGAAACAACTCAGGATGCATCAGTTTTCCAATCAGGAATGCCTCTTCTCTGTCATTCTGCAGGCGTGCCTCACTCTTTGTTCAGCCTCTTAGTCATGTGGCCCCTTGGTCTCTGCGCTATTCAAGCAAATATTGTTGCTCTTGTTGCTATCGAGTCAGTAACAACTCATAGCAACCTATGCACAACAGAATGAAACACTGCCCATATTTTCCTGTACTACCATAACTCAAATGCATCAATTCTTCTACGATCTTCCTTATTCACTATCCAATTTTCACATGCATATGAGGTTATTGAAAGTACCATGGCTTGGGTCAGGAGTACCTTAGTCCTCAAGCTGACATCTTTGCTCTTCAACCCTTGAGTAAAACTTTATTTGCATGGCATATCAAAGTTACTGTCCAAAGATTTACACATTATGTTGGGTCATCTCTCGTGGGAAAGGACTCAAATACAGATTTGTTCCAATCAGTTTGTAGAAAGATTTCCATTTGTATTCCATCAATTCCCAGTGTCTTGCTCTTTGCTAATTCCTTCTCTGCACCTTGGAATTCATCCTTCAATATCATTGGCTCTTGATCATATGCTACCTCTTGAAAACAACTGCTTTTGATACAGTGACTGTGTATTATTCTTACATCTTTTTTTTTTTTTTTATGCTTTATGCATCATTCAATAATTTTCCCAGAGAATCTGTCAATAATGAAATTTGAGGCTTGAATTTTGTCTTCAGTTCCTTCAATTTGAGAAATGCTGAGCGTGTTCTTCCCTTCTGGTTTTCTGACTCCACTTCTTTACACATTTCGTTGTAATATTTGACTTTGTCTTCACGAGCTGACCTTTGAAATTTTCTGTTCAGCTCTTTTACCTCCTCATTTCTTCCATTTGCCTTAGAATCTCTACACTGGAGAGCAAGTTTTATTGTTTCTTCTGACATTCATTTTGACCTTTTCCTTCTTTCTTGTCTTCTTAATGACTTTTTGCTTTCTTCCTTTATGATGTTCTTGATGTCATCGCACAATTCTTCTGGTCTTTGATCTGTAGTGTCTAATGTATCAAATCTGTTCTTCAGATGATCTCTAGATTCAGGTGGGGATATATTCAAGGTCATATTATGGCTCTTGTGGACTTGGTTTCACTTATTTCTGCTTCAGTTTGAATTTGCATATGAGCAATTGATGGTCTGTTCCACAATCTGCCCCTGGCCTTGTTTTGGTTGATGATAGAAAGATTTTCCATCGTCTTTTTCTGCAGATGTAGTCAGTTTGATTTCTCTGTATTCCATCTGGTGAGGTCCATGTGTATAGTCATCTCTTATGCTGTCTAAAGAAGCTATTTGAAATGAACAAATTACTGATTTTGCAGAATTTTATCATGCAATCTCCAGCCTCATTTCCATCACCAAGGTCATATTTTCCAGCTACTGATCCTTCCTCTTTGCTTCTAACCTTTGCATTCCAAACACCAGTAATGATCAACACATCTTGATTGCATGTTTGACCAATTTCAGATTGAAGAAGTTGATAGAATTCTTCTATTTCATCCTCACTGGTTTTTAGTGGTTGGTGCGTAAATTTGAATAATAGTGGTATTAACTGGTCTTCCCTGTAGGTGCATGGATATTAGCCTATCACAGACAGCATTGTACCTCATGACAGATCTTGGTATGTTCTTTTTGACAATGAATGCAACACCATTCTGTCTGTCACTATGTCTTACTGACGTGGCTTGTGAGTTGCTCTAATTCTGGAATCCATGGCATGAATATCTTAAATACCAACAGGGTCATCCATGGTGGACAGATTTCAGATGAGCTTCAAGAAGAAGACAGACTAGGAATGAGAGACTACGTTCTTTTAAATATTTAGTCACTGAAAACCTTATGAATAGCAGAGAAACACTGTCAGGTATAGTGCTGGAAAATAAGCCCCTCAGGTTGGAAGGCACTCCAAATGTGACTAGGGAAGAGTTGCCTCCTCAAAGTAGAGTTGACCGTGATGATGTGAATGGAGGAAAGCCCATGGAACCTATATTTGCTAATAGAACACAACTCAAAATGAAGAGAAACAGCCGCAAACATCCATTAATAATCAGAATATGGAACGTATGAAGTATGGATCTAGGAAAATTTGAAATTGTCAAAAATGAAATGGAATACATAAACATCCATATCTTAGGTATTTGTGAGCTGAAATGAACTGGTATTGACCATTTTCAAGCTGACAAGCAAATGTTAGAAAGGTCCATTTTTTCATGAACTTTTTGTATCTACCTTAAACAAACAAGAGGGTGGCTCCAAAATGCCCATGAAAAATGAAATTGAAAGATAATAGAATTTTTCCACCAACTTTTTGAAGCTCCTCATCTCATATCTCTCTATCTATCTCTATCTCTATCTATCTATCTATAAATATATATCATCAGTTTTGAGCAGTTTAAAATCACAAAGATTAGAAGATAAGTATTAAGTATTTTCGATTCAATGACTCTTGATTTATAGATGGACATAGAATAAGAGATATAAAAGGATAATATGAAAAAGAAGTAGAAGAAG
>NW_006408543.1:25349642-25363293 GCF_000296735.1 Chrysochloris asiatica | reverse complement strand
ATACCATGTTCAATATATTTGTAAACCTCCCTGCTGTTAAGTGCCATTGAGTTGGTTCCAACCCATAGCGACCCTCTGTAGGGTCTCTGAGGAGCAGCTGGTGAGCTTGAACTGTAGACCTTGAGGTTCATACTGACTGACTTTATAGTCTAGCATATTAACCCATGGCATCACACTAGGAGTCCAAACTTCCTGCAGTTCCATAAAATTTCCTGCTACTTGTTTGTTGTAGAGGTGGGCCTATGTGTCTCTTCCGAGCCTTTGAGAGTTTACAGCTATGCTTATTTCTTCAGTTGTAGGCTATTTCAATGAATGCCAAAGAACTGGGTGTATTTTCCGCCCATAGCTTCAGTGCTTAGAAATTCAGTGATCATTTGTCAGGAATTTTTGTAGCTTTAGTATGCTTACATTTTCTAATTTTTTGAAGGTTGTTTTCAAAGAGCATTTTTATTATAAAATATTTATTTTAATGTATATATGGTCAGAACTGGGAGTGTTCTACCAAAATCTGGTAGTTACACAAATCAATTATGGAATGTTTATTTGCATTATATTGAAACAGTTACAGTCATGACCAAAAATGGCTGCACATTATGCTTCTGAATCAGTCTATTTTGGTCAGAGTTAGAATAATAGGAAAAAAACAGTATGGCTTCAGATATCACTTGAAGACACTAATAAAAATATCTCCAAATTTAACCTACTTTACCATCCAAAAATACAGGATGAGCATGTGAAATTTCTAAAATGGAAGCCTAATATGATGTAATACATATCTTTTGCCAATGCGATCAGCGCTGAAAAGAAAAAAGACAAATATTTCGACATGTTGAATATTCTTTTTGATTTTTAGGGTCACTATGAGTCGGAACCGACTCCACGGTACTTAAGAGCAACAACAACAACATATGTAATCCATCTCTGCAGACCATGGTTTATGTCTCTGATTCTAGATATCAGAGTAGACATGCATTCCCAGATGCCAAAAAATGACAGAGAGTTTTGGATAATCCACAGTCTGAATGATGGCTTCATTCAACATTTCAACATCTGCTTTTGGTAAAAGTCTTGTAGTCTTGTAGCAGATATTTCAGAGAGAAGTAAGAATTCTGGTAAAAATACAATTATCTACACTTTTGATGTAAATTACATCTAGGAGACATACTCGTTAGCATATGTAATCACTAAAGGATTCATTACATATGCAAATATATGATATACTACAAAGTCTTTGAATATCATAGTTTAATGAAGGCATTTACCAAGTAAACAGATAATTATAATAATGTTTGATATGATGGAAGTACATATTGGGTAAGATGCCCACAGATATTGTTCTTGTAGGCTCAAAAAACATTTTCTGGAATGGTAGTGGTTATGTGCCATGGAGACACTTCTGACTCATGGTGACCATGTACAGGGTTTCCGAGGCTGTAAATCTTTATGGGAGCAGAAAACCTTATGTTTCCCCCCACAGAACAGCTGGAAGTTTCGAACTGCCTGATTCATAACCACTACGCAACCAGATCTCCTATAGACAGCCTAAAACACATAAATAAAAAAGACAAAAAATAAACTCATGGAAACTCCAACAAGGGGCATTTGGCAACATCTATTTCAACTTCCATGAGCTCTAGTGCAGTGCTGGTAACCACAAAGTTGGCAGTTCAAACCTACCAGTTACTCATGGAAACACTATGAGTTGAAATTGATTCATTTGCACACAACAGTTCAGCTTTGTAATTTTACAGATATTAAAATGAATGGGTGGAAAGACGAGATACTACATAACTTTTAAATTAATGAGGTGATGCTGGAACCAACATACGAGGGAGCTTCAAAAACGGTTTGTGGAAAAATGGAATTAAAAAGTAATGGGCTGTTTTTCCCAAACTCTTTGAATACACCTCATATTCTACATGGGCTTCTATGTACTCAATGGCCAGTTAGTTGAAGATTCTTTTCTCAGGCTCAGGCCTTATTTAGGTCACTCCATAATCAGGGTCAAGGAAACATGTCACTCAGACACAGGAAATGGTAAACATAGAGGAGTATCTCTGGCACAGAAGGAATGGATCTATTCCACCATAGACCCTTTGTTGTTGTTATTAAGTAAAATAAAGCAAAATAGTCCATTGTGGTTATGTGTTGCCAAGTCAGTTCTGACTCAGTGACCCTGTATAGGGTTTCCGAGGAGTGACTGGTGAGCTTGAACCACCGACCTAGCAGTTCAAACTGGCTTTGTAGTCCAGCACGTTAATTCACAGTGCCACACTAGGACTCCATAGGCCCCTTTAGAACTTTAAATCCCTAAATTTGGAATTTCTGTGCTATACTTTGAGAGGGCAAAGTCAAGAGAACTTCAAGACAGCAGGCCTTATCAGAAAGAGGGAGAGAGAGAAAGAAAAAACAAAAACAAAAAAGCTTTTTCAAAAGCACCTGGTGGCAGAACCAAGAACCTGAGCATGAGACACAGAGCAGTGGGCTTCCCCCGCCAACACAGCAAGGAAAGCTGAGCGAGCGCCTTGGCACAGGAAGCTTGCTGGTAGAGGCACTTAAGTGGAAGAGCTAGGTTTGCTGACCCACCAAGTTAGAGGCTTCAGGCTAAGGCTTATGGTGGAGGGATGTGTCCCGTGGGCACTGAGCAGTAGCTGACTGAAACAACCTTACCCTGAGCAGCTCTGATCCTGTATTGTAAACTGCTGGTAGTTCCAGACTACCAGCTGTTCTATGGAAGAAGGAAGGGGCTTTCTGCTCCCATAGTGATTCGCAGCCTCAGAGGTCCTGTAAAGGATCAGTGTGGGTCAGAGCCGACTCCAGGGCACATAATAACAACAATTGTAATCTGCTAACTTCCCTTATACACCTCATAACTGTGAGAAAAAAAAAAAAAAAGTATTTGGTGATGTCTTGGAGAAAAATTCTCATCTTGCTTCCAGAAATTTGTCTCAAGCTACTTGGAAGAGAGAATGTTGTTGTTGTTAAGTGCCGTCGAGTCAGTTCTGACCCATAGCGACCCTGTACAGGGTTTTGTTGTTGTTGTTAAGTGCCGTCGAGTCGGGTCCGACCCATAGCGACCCTGTACAGGGTTTCCGAGGGCGAGGGTGTAAATCTTTACGGGAGTAGAAAGCTTGATCTTTCTCCCGCGGAGCGGCTGGTAGTTTCGAAGAGAGAATAATGAACAGAAAAATTAAAAAAAGGAAGAGACAGAAAAAACAGTGTTAGGGATTAAATCCTGTCCTTCAGAAACATATGTTGTAAATGCTGAACACTATACCTGAGGGTCTAATCCCGTTTGGGAATAGGGTTTCCTTTGTTATGTTAATATAACAACTTCAGTGTAAAGTGTGCTTTAAAGCAAACATTTGAGAGACAAAAGAATAAACTAGGTGCAGATGGGGGAAGATAGTTGTTATGTATATGAAGTTAAGTGCCTTTGAGCAGGTTCTGACCCATAGTGACCCTATTCTGGAGCAGCTGGTGGCTTTGAATGGCTGACCTTGTGGTTAGCAGTCCAGTGGTTATCCTACAGTGCCACAACAGGGTTGAAGATCTCGAGAAACCAAGAAAAAGAAACTTAACGAGATAAAAGTCCTTCCCTCAGAAACAACGGAGAGCAAAGCTTCTGTAAGAGCCTGCATCCTGAATTTGGACTTCTCAACTCCTAAATGTGAGAAAAGAAATTTGTGTTCTTTAAAGCCGTTCACTGCTGGTATGTCTGTTTTAGCAGCACTAAGTAACTAAGACAAAAAGACAGACTGTCACAAAATGTCATTTTAATGCCTAATAAAATAGACCCTGAATCAGTAGTGATGGTAACAGCGAATAGAAGCTGTTTTCAGCTTATTAGGTTCAAGATGCAGCATAGAAAAAATGTCAGCAATTAACCTCCAGGGCTAGTGACTGCAGTATTTCTACAGGTCTTGGAAAACACCTGAGAAAATTTATTATACAGCTCTCTGAGATTATTTATATATCATACTGAGGGCATATTCTGGTTGAACAAAGGTTATATGAGAATTAATGAAGTTCTTTTCTCTGTAAATGAAGTGCTAATGGTTTTATGATATACCAAAGAAGTAGATGCCATTTATTCTGATGAATAGGGAAAACAAGCACTGTGGGTATATTTGCTATAGATTTGGCTGTTATTTGCATGAAAAGATAATGCTACAAGGTCATCAAAAGCTGGATGCATGCTTGGGTTTGTTTTTCTAAAAAGAAGGGGGAAAAATGAAGGTGGGCTGAGGTTGAGTGCCTCCTGATCCCAAACAAAATTAGTAAGTGAATCCTGGAAGCGATTTGTTTTGCTGGGTCTTGGCTCTATTGTTTACCACACTCAAAGCAACTGAGTAAGTTTTCTAAAAATCTAGAGTATTTAGTTTGTAAAGTTTATCCCTAATTTCTTTAATATGTATTGAAAGGTATTTTTCCTTTTACTTCCACCCTTTCTGGGGTATAGATTACAGTGGCAAAGGAATAGAAGGGGGACTTCTATGGTTGAACGTTATTGTTAAGTGCTGTGAAGTCAGTTCTTCACAGCAACTCTGTACAGGGTTTCTGAGAAGCAGTTGGTAGTTTTGAACTGCTGACCTTGTGATTCGCAGTCCAGTGCTGATCATACAGCAAGACACCAGAATCTCCATAATTGATTGCCATGGTTTAGGTGCTGTGAACTGTGAATTCAGACTCCATGAGTAAAATTTTTGCCTGAGAACTTCGACGAACTACTTAATCTCTATTTTCTTCAATTTCTTCTACCATATAAGAAGGACCTCTGGTAGCATAATGGTTACGAATCGGGCTGTGAACCGCAAGGTCAGCAGTTCGAAACTACCAGCTGTTCTGCGGGAGAAAGATGAGGCTTTCTGGTCCTGTAAAGATTTACAGCCTCAGAAACCCTGTACAGGGTCGCAATGAGTCGGAAACGACTCCACGGCACACAACAACATAATAAGGAAAACAATCACCTACCTTATTTATTGTATTTGTGTGACAATTAAATGAGATATCTCTTATAATATATTTAGAAAATGTCCAGTTCATAGAAGAGACCCAGGCAATCTTGGCTATCATCTTCTATAGGATTGAGTGGTAAGAGGTAGGAGCTGATAAAATTTAGTATAGTATTTGTTGTTGTGTTGTTATTTGCTGTGGAGTCGGTTCCAACGCATAGCAACCCTGTAGAGGGTTTCCGAGGCTGTAAATCTTTACGGGAGCAGAAAGCCTCATCTTTCTCCCGCGGAACAGCTGGTAGTTTTGAACTGCTGACCTTGCGGTTCACAGCCCGATTTGTAACTATGCTACCAGAGCTCCTTAGTTTAGTATTTACTAATCAGGAAATCTCTCATATAGCAAGATTGGTTTGAGCTTCAAAGAGATGGATATAAAAACTCTGTTACCTGTAAATTGTTAGAATAGTATCAATTGTTTTCACATAATGGTATCTGGGTTCTCAAAGTGCAAGAAAGAAAATTTTAAATAATTTTATCTGAGTTTTCTGATTGAAGAAATAAACTGTTATATTAGTGTTCTGTTTTACTGATATTTTGAAAGTAGGAAACATATATTTAATTGAATTTATGTATTCAAATAAATGTTTAATCTGTGCATGAATAGACTTTATTTTTCTTTCATTCATATTGGAGAGAAAAAAATTCACTTTCTTAGTATTTCAATAAATACAGTCAAGTTCACACTACTAAAACTGTCCTGAATGACTCATCATTTTACAGGGCATCTATAGGTTCCCCTCAACAACTTAAACAAAAGAGATTTAGTATCACTACTAAGAGCTTAGTTATTAAATTGATTACAAGAATCTGCGAGGAGTATGCAAGTACAGGTAAAAAAATAATTGCTAAAAAACTTAACAGATTCGCAGAGTGTATACCTATATCCAGAGGAAGAATCTGTCGATCAGGAAAGAGGGCTTAGCCAGCAAAGCAAACTTAAAGCATGATTTGCAGAGGCAAATAACAGTTGCATCCGTTCAAGCACAATTCTTAAGTTTTCTAAGAAAGAACACCTTCACTAAAGACATAATGGTGCCACTTAGAATGATATTTCTAGAAAGAAGAAGAGTATTGTTAGGTCCCTGGAATTTGTTGTGATTCATAGCTACCCTGTGTACAACAAAATGAAATACTATCCAGCTTTGGGACAGCCTCACAATCTTGGCTACGTTTGAGGCCACGGTTGCGGCCACTTTCTCAATCCTTCACATTACACTGACCCTCTACATTACCAAGCATGATGTTCTTCTTCAAGGACTGGTCCACTCTGACAGCATGTCCAAAAATAAGGAAAATGCAGACGAGTTATCGTCACTTCTAAGGAAAATTCTGCCTGTATTTCTTTGGGGAAGATTTGTTCATTCTTCTGGCAGTGCATTTTATTTTCAGTTTTCTTCACTGATGCCATAATTCAAAGGTTATCTTTCATCTTTTGTCTTCTTTATTGTCCAGATTTTACATGCATAGAAAGCACTTGAAAATACAATAGTTTGGACAAGACGTGTCTTAATCCTCAAAGTAACATTTTTGCTTTCTAATACTTTAAATAGGTTTTATGCAGCAAAGTTGACCAATGCAATATATTATTTGATTTTTTGACTGTTGTCTCTAGGTATGTTAAGTATGAAATAAAGTAAAATGAAATACTTGACAACTTCAATATTTTCACTGCTTATCATGATGTTATTGGTCCAGTTTTGAGGATTTTTGTTTTCAGTACTTTGAGGTATAATCCATTTCATCAGGAATCCATTCATTTGTCAGTAAACACATCAAGTCATCCTCACTTTTAGCCAGCACAGGATTGTGTCATCTTTGAATTATCTTTAGCAAAATTGTACTTGCATATGACATTAATAATATTGTTTAATAGCTTCCACATTTTATTGGGTCCCTTTACCAGATAGTCAGTGAGCTGTTTTCTATATCTCTTGGCATAGATAAGTGATTATTTTTTTGTGTTGCTCCTGTTTGTTGAAATATTTCAGTTCCTATTCTGTTGATTCCTGGAGTCTTGTTTTCGTCAAAGAAGTTTAGGTGACACTGTAGCATAAGTATTGGATTGCTAACCACAAGGTTGGCAGTTCATTCAAGGCCATTCCTTGGGAAAAAGATGAGACTTTCTGCTCCCATAAAGATTTATGGCTTCAGAAACCTTATACAGTATCACTATCAACTTGAGAGTAGTTAATTTGCTTTGTATTTGTTTTCTTTAGTCAATGGCTAAAGAGAAATTTGGACTTCTGCCTTCAAAAACATTGGTTCTTGATCATATGCTGCTTCCTGAAATGGTTGAATGTTGATTAATTTTTTGTTGTTGTTGAGAAAAATAGCAAAAATTTATTTTTTAATATTCTTTAATTTGAACTTTTTCCACTTCTACTCCCTGCCAACTCAGCAGACTTCCCACCATTAGTCGCTCCCTGGTAGGCAATCACAGTGTACCACCAGCCCCCCTGGTTTAGAGGAAATGGTGTTTGACCTGGGCTCTGCGTCTTATCTCAACCTAGTTCCATCTTCAGGAATCCACATCTATGTCTTTGGTCACTTGACACTTGTAAACAGCACCAACACCTCTAGTTGGCTCAGGCTCTAAAAAACACCCACTAAGAGGATGGCTGGCACCAGATTGTAAATCTTAATCACTTAAAAAAAATTAAAAACTCATTGGAACAAGGCCTTCCTGTAGTCTTAATTTTAATTTTTGATTGAAATATGAAATTAAAGATAATAATAACCTTCTCCTCAGGTGTGAAACTAACAGCATAACTTCTGGGGTCCGGTCGTCAGTGTTCAGAAAGACAAGCTCTGCTTGAATGGCTCAGGCTAGTGATGTAATCCCAGCAACCTCTGCAAATGAGATCTTGCCAATCACCAGTGGACAGACACACAGTTTTCACACCCATCTGTGGGCCGCCCTCTTCCAAGTCTCGAGAAGAGGGTCCATCTAAGTGGAGCAGTCCATACTTCTGTTGAAGGATGCTTTAGTACTGTCCAGGGCACACCCTGGACGAATGATGCCAAACTATTCAGTCACAGATAACTCCATCATGGGTGAACCAAGGCCATACTCAGGGCTTTGGCCATCTCCAAGTGGCCCCTCATCAATGACCAGTGACAAATGAGGCCAAAGGTTCTTGGGATTCCTTGATATTCAGAGAACTGGCCTGGGAACTGAGGTTGGCACTGGTGAGTGCAAGAGGTCCTCCAAACATCTGGGCCAAGTCCGACATGAAGGCGTGATTTGGTATCCGGATGCCTACAAGAGAAGTGAGTAGGTTCAGGTCCTTGTTGAGCTCCTCTGAGTGTTCCCTCACCAGGGCCACTGGTGTAGACAAAAGATCATGTAGACTACCACGTGGCCCAGGCATACAGTCAGTGGCTTGGTCTCACTGCACCCCATGAGGCAGTACATGCCTTCCAGTGTCTTCCATCATCTCGTCCAGCAGGGCAGGCCTCACAGCGTGTTGGTGGGAAGGGTGGGGACAGCCATTATAGCGCATGCACGCAGTTTGGCCAGGCCACCACTGCCTCAGACCCGCCTGCGCTCCGGCTCTCAATCCGCATAATCCCGCTCCCTGGGAGCCACCTACATGGACACACCATAAAGTCGACTAATTCTTTTATGGTACAGTTATTCTTTTTATTTCTTTCTGTGTATCTCTTTTTAATAAAGGAGCTCTGGTAGCGTAGTGGTCACGAATCGGGCTGCGAACCTTAGGGTCAGCAGTTCGACACTACCAGCTGTTCCATGGGAGAAAGATGAGGCTTTCTGTTCCCGTAAAGATTTACAGCCTCAGAAACCCTGTACAGGGTCGCTATGAGTCGGAACCGACTCCACAACACATAACAACAACAACAACAACAACAACAACATCTCTTCTTAGGAGACTAGGTGTGGTGCTGTAGGATAAGCACTAGACCGAAAGGTAGGTTTGAACCACAAGGTTGGCAGTTCAAACCCACCAGCCGCTCCTTGGAAACCCTATACAGGGTCACTATGAGTCGAAATTAACTATGGCGCTTTACAACCAACAGCATCTCTCTTTTTTTTTTTGCATCCGGTGCCGTTTAGTATTTTACCCATAGAATTTTTCAATATTACAACTTGAAAGTTCAATATTTATTTTCATCTTTCAACTTGAGAAATATCTACTGTGTTCTTACCATTAGGTTCTTTAGCTCTAGGCCTTCCACAGTTCATTTGGATATTTTGTTTTCTCAACCAGTCACTGAAATCTTCTGTTCAGCTCTTTTACCAAATTATATCTTCCATTCACTTTGTTGATGTTGTTGTTGTTACATGCCCTCCAGTCAGTTTCAACTCATAGCGACCCTTCTTTTTAGTGTTTGCGAGGAGCAGCTGGTGACTTTGAACCAGCGACCTTGTGATTCAAACTGACCTTGAGGTCCTGTGCTTTACCCCCCCTCCCAAGACTCCATTCACCTTAGCTATTTTATAATCAAGAGCAGGTTTCAGACTTTTATGACTTTCTTTCCTGTTTTGTTTTGTTTTTAATGACATTTGCACCAAATCTATTCTTGAAATAGTTTGTAAATACAGATCAGAATACTCAATATTGTACTTTGTTTTTTGTGGACATATTTTAATTTTCTTCAGCTTCAACTTGAACTTGCACATGAGCAACTGATGGTCTGTTCAGCAGTTGTCTTGTTCTGAATGATGATATTGAGCTTTTCCATTGTCTTTTTCCACACATATTATCAATTTGATTTCAGTGTGTTTCAAGTGTTGAGTCCCATGTGTATAGATGCCATTTCCATTGTTAAAAATTCATTTCCATTTAACAGATCATCAGCCTTGAAAAAATCATATCATACAATTTCTGGTATAGTTTCTATTACCAAAGCTTTATTTTCCAACAGTTGATTATTCTTTTTGTTTCCAACTTTTGCATTGCAATCACCAGTAATTATCAATGTATCTTGATTGCCTGTTTGATCAATATCAGACTCTAGAATTTGGTTGTTGTTGTTTTTAAGTGCAACTCATAACAATCCTGCTTAGGGTTTCTGAGGCTGTGTATCTTTGTGGAAGCAGAAAGCCTCATGTTTCTCCTACGGAGTGACTGGTGGGTCAAACCACAAACCTTATTCTACAGAGCTCCCGTGCTCCCACAGAAGTTGGTAAAAACCCTTTAATGTCTTCATCTTTCGCATTAAGAGTTGGCGTTTAAATTTGAGTAATAGTAACAGTAACTCAGTAACTAGTCTTCTTTGCTATTGTTAAGTGTCCTTGAGTCTACTGACTCATAATGATTCTGTATAGGGTTTCCAAGGAGTGCTGGTGTATATGAATCACTAACCTTGTGGTTAGCAGTGCAGTACTTTATCCAAAAGTGTCCTGCTTTCCTTGTAGGCATATGGATATTATCCTACCATTGACAGTAGTATAGTTCAGGATAGATCTTGAAATGATAAATGTGAAGCCATTTCTTTTTAACTGGTCTTTCCTAGAATGTTGTTGTTGTTATGTGCTATGGAGTCGGTTCCGACTCATAGTGACCCTGTACAGGGTTTCTGAGGCTGTAAATCTTTACGGGAGCAGAAATCCTCATCTTTCTCCTGCGGAACAGCTGGTAATTTCGAACTTCTGACCCTGAGGTTCTCAGCCCGATTTGTAACCGCTATACTCTCCCAGAATAATCATGTTTATCTAATTTTAACTGGTCAGTGTCATTTCATTTCAGCTCACTAATTCCTGAGTATCTCATTTATTAAAACTTCCAATCATCCTAGATTCATACTGTGTACATTCTAAGTTCTAAATGTGAATGGATTATTTGCAGCTGTTTCTTTTCATCTTAAGTCTTACAATATAAATAAGTTAAGGTCCTGGTGAAAGGCTTTACTCCATACATAGCATTTAAATTGACTCTACTATGACAAGGTAATTCTTCTTTAGTAAAAGTTTGAGTGGCTTCCAGTATGAGGAGTTCACCTTCCAGCACTATGTCAGACATGTTCCATTGCTAATCATCAGGTTTTCACAGGCCATGCCTGTTAGAAGTAGATCGCCGTGTCCTTCTTCCTACTGTGTCTTAGTCTGGAGGCTCCTTTGAACCTGTCCACCATGGGTGATCCTGATGGTACTTGAGATACTGGTAGAATATTTTCCAACATTACAGGCACATGCAGTCTACCCTACTACAACAACAAACTGACCGATGACTGATGATAGTACAAAGGGAGACTATCTCATGTTAATATCATTAGCATAAGTAACACATTAACTTTTTTTGAGGGCTTTCTACAGGAGGCTTCATTAATTTAATTAATTAATTAAAAAACTTTTGTATATAGATTTAGGTAAAGGTGTACAGACCAAATACATTTTTCATTCAGCAATTCACACACATTTTGTTGCATGCCATTAACTATAACCCCACAGTGTAACAATAGCCATCCTCTTTCCTCCCTGTGTTTCCTGTTTCTGCTTGTCTTCTCTCCTGTCCCTTTTTTTCGTTTAAACTTTGAACCAGGGCAGATGCTGCTATTTTGATCTCAGATAGTTGATTTGTTTAAGGAGTGCCTACTTGTCTAGTATTAGAGTTCATCTTAGAGACCTGTCTATTTTTTTGGCTGAAATTTGAGGCAGGAGGGTGAGCTAGTTCAGCGTTTCAATCAACAAGGTCCATAGTGTCCACGATTCCACTGAGCTTGATTTTTTAAAATGACTGTAAGTTTTGTTCATTTGTTCTAATTTTTTCTCCTAGTCTAACCAAAACTTCTAATGTGATCCTTTTCAGAACTATTGGTAATGATAGCCAGGCATCATCTAGTTTTTCTGGTCTCAGGATTATGGAGGCTGAGGTTCAGGTGAGCCGTTAGCTCTTTGGAACATTTGCCTTCGTGCATCTTTGATTTTCTGCATTTTACTTTGTTCCTGATAGGGAGGCTGCTTCTGTAAAGACTTACAGCCTTGGACATTCTGAGATGCAGTTCTGCTTTGCTTTATAGGATCACACTGTGAGTCATAACTGGCCCAATGGCAGTGTATTAGGTTTTTGTTTTGGTCTTTCATGTTTGTATATGATGCATTTAAGGGTCCACCTTGTCTTTTGGGCTTGAAAACTCCTCCCATCCTACACTGCATAATAATACTTAATTGTATGGATCTACTACAGTTTGTTTATCTGTTTGTTGAAGGACATCTTGGTTGCTGCCAATATGTCACAGTTATAAATACAAATGCAGTCAACATTCATGCATGAGACTTGTTTGCATACATAAATTTTCAACCAAGTTGGGTAAATTGCTTGATAGTATGTGAGCATATCTCTAGCTTGGTAAGAAACTGCCAGACTGTCTGCCATAGTGACTGTATCATTTACATTTCCACCAGTCATGTACGAGAATGCCTATTGCTGCATAACCTCACTTGCATTTGGGATTATCAGTGTTACAAGGTTTAGCCATTGTAATAGGTTTGGTAGTGGCATATCTCATTTTTGTTTTAATTTGCAATTCTCTCTGACTATGATATTAAGCATCTTTTCATATCCATATTTATCATCTGTATATCTTCTTTTGTGATGTCTGTTTGGAACTTTTGCCCATTTCATTACTTTAAAAATTATTTGTTGATGAGCTTTAAGTGTTTTCTTTAGATATTTGGGGTATAAATTCTTTGTCAAGAAATATTTTCTGAAAATATTGTCTTCTAAGCTGTGGCTTTTTTTTTTTTCAATGTTTTCTTGGTGGATGTACTGACAGTGGGCTGCCATGTTGGTTCTGACTCATCGTGACCCTGTGTAGGTCTCTGAGACTGGAATCTTTATGGCAGCAGAAAACATTCATTATCTTTCTCCAGAAAAGTGGCTGATAGATTCAAACTGCTGACTTTGTAGTTAGCAACCCTGTCTGAAGCCCACTACGCTCCCAGGGATCCTTAGATGTTTTTATTTTTAATTGAGTGAAATTTTTCCTTCCTGGATAGTGCTTTTGTGTCGTATCTAAAATCTCATTACAAAACCAAATGCCACCTATGTTACATTCTATGCTACCTTTAAGTAGATTCTTTTGTATTTCATTTTCTAGTCCATGTGTTCACAATATTTTCCATTTGCTTCTTTATAACAGAAGAGTTGGCTATATTTGCGTGGGTTATATTGAGTTCTCTATTGTATTTAATGGACCGTTTTGCCTATATTTTCTCGAATACCATACAAAAAGATAAGAAAAAGAAATTGGGAAAGAAGAAATAAACTCTTTGATCATAGATAACATATTTTTCTGTGTAGAAAATTCCAAAGAATTAACAAGAAACATTTGGAATGAATGCATGATTATAAGAATGTTTCAGGATACAGGGATGCTTTGAATGTACCAACCATTCCACAGAAGAAATACACAGCAGCAGTCTTCTGTAACATTAAGTCTTGGAAACCCAACGCTTTTTTGAACAGATCAAGCAGCAGTGGGAATTAGAGAGCATAATAAAGTGTTCTAGAATTCACATTTTTCACAATAGTATCCATACTTTTTAATATATATAATCTACACATTGCAATACTCTTGTTTAGTCAAAAAAGCACAACTAAATAAGGAAAACCGTAGAAGAATTGATGCATTTGCATTATGGTATTGGAAGAGAATACTGAAAGTGCCATGGA
>NW_006408543.1:25343301-25344898 GCF_000296735.1 Chrysochloris asiatica | reverse complement strand
CTTCCCTGTAGGTGCATGGATATTATCCTATCACAGACACTGTTGTACTTCATGATTGTTCTGGATTTGTTTTTAATGCCTAAGATATTGATGTTTATGCATTCCATTTCATTTTTGATAATTTCCAATTTTCCCTGATTCATACTTCGTACATTCCAGGTTCTGATTTTCCATGGATGTTTACCACTGTTTCTCTTCATTTTGAGTTGTGCCCCATCAGCAGTTGAAGGTCCCGTGGGCTTTTCTCCCACGTGCTTTACGCCTTTCACATTATCACGCTCAACTCTACTTTGAGGAGGCAGGTCTTCCCCAGTTGCATTTTGAGTGCCTTCCAACCTGAGGGGCTCATTTTCGGCACTATATCTGACAGTGTTTCTCTGCTATACATGAGGTTTTCAGTGATTAAATATTTGAAAGTAGTTAGTCATGCTAACTTCCTAGTCTGTCTTCATCTAGAAGCTCATCTGAAACCTGTCCACCATGGTTGACCCTGCTGGTATTTAAAATACCGGTGGCATAGCTTTCAGAATCATAGCAACTCATAAGCTAGCACAGTATGACAAATTGACAGACAAGTGGTGGTTCATGGGTATGTTGTTGTTGTAAGTGCCATTGGGTCGATTCCAACCCATAGCAACCCTGTACAGGGTTTGCGAGGAGCAGCAGGCAAGCTTGAACCACCAACCTTGCAATTCAAATAACTTTGCAGTCTGGCACATTAATTCACAGCGCCTCACCAGATATATATAAAAATTCTCAAAAAAGTTGACAAATGAAAACCAATAATTTATAAGAAAAAGTATACACCATGACAAGTGAAATTTCTTCCCAGTATGCATGACTCGTTCAGCATTCAAAAAGTAATTCATGCAATTAATCATGTAAATAAGCTTAAGATAAATAAAATGATGATAAGAGATATAGAAAGAACATATGACAAAATGTAACATACATTCATTGTAATATCAGCGAACTGGGAATAGAGGAAAACATTCTCAGTAGGATGAAGAATATCTACAAAAATGTATGACTAATATATTTAATATCATTAAAATCACACATAAGTAAAATTTTACTGAAGATAATTACAAAAATGTTTGCCGTGGTATCTAACAGGAAATTCAGCCTGGATTCTGAAGATGACATGGTGCTAGGTATATAATTGCTGATATCAGATGAATTTTAGCCAAAAGCAAAGAATGTGGGAAAGATGTTGGCCTGTATTTTATTGGCTATGCAGAGACATTCAACTGTGTGTATTATGACATATTATGGATTGCATTACAAAGAATGGATATTCCAGAACACTGGAACTTGTACATAGACCAAGAGGCAATCATTAAAACAGAACTAGGGGAGACTGTATGATTTAAAATCACAAAAAGTGTGAATTAGGTTGTATCCTTATACCATGCTTATCTGATATATATGTGGAGCAAATTATTAAGAAGAATGCCTCATTAGGATTACAGGAAGACTTATTGGCAATGTCAGAACCTTGCTTGCTGACAGCAGAGAAGATTTGAAGTATTCGCTATGAAGACCAAAAACTATAACATTCAGTATAGGCTAACCCTCAACATCAATAAAGCAAAAG
>NW_006408543.1:25339429-25342534 GCF_000296735.1 Chrysochloris asiatica | reverse complement strand
CAATTGAGTTCTTAATCATTGCACAACCAGAGGTTCCTTGTACAGAAGAATATTACTGTTATGTGCCATAAAATCAGTCCTGACACATAACAGCCTTATATAGGGATTCTGAGAACAGCTGGTGAATTTGAACTGCTAATCTTGAGGCTATCAGTCCACTGCTTATCTTACAAGTGCCAAACCAGGGCTTGCAGAAAAGAATTGTTGTTTTTGTTTAGTGCTGTAGAATCAATCCCCACTTACAGCGACTCTATATAGGGTTTCTGAGGCTTGACTGGTGGGTTTGAACCACTGACCTTGTAGTTAGTAGTTCAGTTCTTATCCTATAGTGCCACACCAGGACTTTGCACAAAAGAATTGTTGTTATTAAGTGCTGTCGAGTTGATTCCAACTCATAGTGAGGTTTCCGAGTCTTTCAAATCTTCAGGTGAGCTTGAAGACTCATCTGTCTTCTCCATAGCCAGTGGGGGGCTCAAACAATGGACCTTGTGATTGCAGTCCAGGCCTTATAAACTATGGAATCACCCTGTGCAGAAAAATGTGGTTAAGTGCTGTTGAGTCTATTCCTACCCATAACGACCAACGTTTCAGTCCAGCGCGTTAACCCACAGCACCACACCAGGCACCCAGTAGTAACTTGGTTCTAAACTGGGGAAGGTCACAAACTAAAGAAATTTGTTGAAATCCTGTAGTATGAGGTTTGAGTTTGTCAGGGTTGGCTGCCTCAAAGTAACTTTCAAAACTACTAGCCATATGATAGATTAGACTTGTGGATGCTGCATATACAACAGAGGTATTTTGGAGTCCTGGTGTGGCGCTGTGGGTTAATGCGCTAGACTGCAAAGCCATTTGAACTGCAATGTCGGTGGTTGAAGCTCACCAGCTGCTCTTCAGAAACTCTACACAGGGTTGCTATGTGTCAGAATCAACTTGATGGCACTTACCAACAACAACATCTAAGTGTTTACTCTAACTCACTATCAGAACATGTTTAGCACTGTTTCAATTGTTTGTACTTAGTTTTAATCTGAAAACTACTATAAATCTCTAAAGACTATAGAACTTTATTTTTCTAGAACCATTGTCACAATTTATTTCTTAGAAAGGTTGGTTTTCTGGGCATCACCTAATGGGGAATAACCATCACGTACAATCTTTGAAAAGAGTCTATTGGAGGTTCAGTTGTAGACTTCTCCCCTTCCAAGTGGGAGATGTGTGCTCTATTTCAAGCCAGTGTGCCTTATCTGCAGCCACCACTTTTGTTAGTGACTTGTGTTGTTACAGCAGCTTTAGATCTGAGAGTGTTACAGCAGGTTTTAGATCCATCGCCGAAGAAACCGAGGCCACTCAGAAAGATAAAGCAGAGTTTCAGATTTTATTAAGCCGGCTGGCTCAGAGGAGCTAACTTCTTCGGATTCTGAGCCCTGGGTGCAGGTCAGTACAGGGCTTATATAAGGATAGAATCGGGGAGGGGCTAGGTTGTGGCCCTGTGTGAAGACAGGAGGGAAACCAGAAGATTGGTCCCGCTGATTACCATTCTAGCTTGTCTCTTGGGAGGAGAAGGCAGTGAATGTTTTCATCTTTTCCTGTTCATTCTCCCCTTTGATGCCCTTTGGGACTTTTCCCAGGGGCATCATATAAATGATGTGTAAGGAGTGGTATTTTGGTATTGATTTGGATTCCATTCATAATTGTTGGTACCCTTTTCGATTGATTAGTGTTTGAATGGCCCTGATTGCTAGTGGGAGGAGGCATGGAATGATTAAGCAAATTCCAAATAAAACAGAACTCTACCCACGAGGATCTTGAATCCTCCAAAGGTGAAGAACCACCCTCCCCATGGGATCTGTGGGTTTCACCCATTTCCAGATTAGCACAGGGACGTGGGCAACTTTCTGCATTTTTACAAGGTCTTCTACTGCTCATCCCTGGTCATCTGTTTGTATGTAGCAGTTAGTGAAATTAAACTTACCACATACTCCTCCTTTTGCAGCCTATGAGTAGTCCAGGGCTAATCTATTTTGATTTTGCATCTGGGTCTGTTGGCACACAAGAAGGGTTAGGGCCAACCCAGTTTCATTGGTTATAGATTCAGTTACCTAGGAGGATGCCCTCACATTTATAACAACTATCAAAGAGTAGTGTGGTGGTTATTTATTGTTTGGCCCACCTTGGTGGTGTGGGTGTATAGATTACAAAGATTTTCTCTTTTTCCCATACCCTAAAGTCTAATTAAGATGAATCCCATGTCAGATGTCCTCATGCTTCAGCCGTGCATAGATCAGCCCGCTCCCGGTTTGTGGCTGAAGCAGGGTGGGTCATACATCTCAATGTTACCTTGCGAGGGTTGGTAGGGTCAGTTTCAACTTCCCGTGGAGAAGAGACTTTTCTCAGTTTGCTGTGGTGAATCCAGGTGGAGGAACTCCTTCTACCTTGGCTGCTGGGCTTGGGATAACTTTTTGTCCAGTCCTCAGTAATCTTTGCAGATGTTTCTGGATGCCCTCGTGAAAGAAAAATCAGATACATTTATTACACTCTGAGATAAATAGACCCAAATGTTTTCATCCCGTTGAAGGGAATAATGTCTTATGAGAGTCCCACTGTGTTCAAGTTTTGAGTCCGGCTAATTTGACAGCTGATGAGGTGACTAGAATGATTTCCCAGGTTCCAGTCCACGTTTTTCTAACTGGCCTTCAGGTCCATCCCTTCACGTTCTGAGCAGAACATGCTCTCCAGGTTGGAAAGGGTCAGGTTATCTGTAGGAAAGGAAGCAGACCTGGGAAGATCAATTTTATGAATAAGAGAAAGTGTGTGGTGGAGGTGTTGTACGTACCACTGCACCTTTTAATCTTGGCTGAGGTCAAGCAGAGGGTTGAGGGAAGCTGCCTGGGAAGATTTACTGTATACAACTTTGTTGTTGTGGTGGTCAGGTGCCATTGAGTCGGAACTGACTCATAGCGACCCCATGCACAGCAGAACGAAACAATGTCTAATCCTGGGCCAACCTCACTACTGCTGCCACACTTGATGCCATCAATGATGCCACCTGGCTGATCCATCTCATTGGGGGTCTTCCTCTTTTTCTCTGACCCTCCATCTTACCCA
>NW_006408543.1:25334847-25338621 GCF_000296735.1 Chrysochloris asiatica | reverse complement strand
ATCTCCTTCAAGAAGGTTTTCACTATTTTTCAAGTTCTTAATTCTGGTGGGGGAAAATCTCTACCCAACCAGAAAAGGTGTCTACAAAAACAAAACCAGCAAATATTTAATTCCCCCACTTGGGGGCATCTGCATGAAATGAACCTGTCCATTTTTAAGGGGGTTGTTTACCTTGATATTGGTACAGGACAGCCTGTCTTGGGATTGTTCTTGAGGCAGGTAAAACAGTCAGAGCTAACATCCTGAATGATTTTTATTTGAAAATTTCTTGTCCTAAAGCCAGGGTCTCTTTCCTGT
Organism: Chrysochloris asiatica; assembly: GCF_000296735.1. Lineage (NCBI taxonomy): Eukaryota > Metazoa > Chordata > Mammalia > Afrosoricida > Chrysochloridae > Chrysochloris > Chrysochloris asiatica. The sequence goes on along the minus strand of NW_006408543.1, from coordinate 25,338,324 downwards.
AGTGGATCGTTTCATGGACTCGTTTAAGAAGAGCAGGAGCTCGGTTTCACAGGATCAGAACCGTTATATTGCCATTTACTTTCTAGTTTTTGTTTTGTTTTGTTTTTAACCTTTCAGAACCAGACAATCCCATCGTCATTTACTTTTTATGCTTCAATCCTTCTCTCGAATCCTTCTGTTTCAGTTCTACTCAAGTTCTCTGGGTACACATTTATAGTCTTTCCTGCCAACATTTCTAATGCCCTCATCAGTGTAATCAGTTCAGGTTTTGGAGCTGACGTCCCCAGTGGGAGGGCGATTACCTCCACCAGGTTTTGTAAGATTATTATCACACACCCTGTGATCTGATTCCCTTTCTCCATGCATCCACTTCTGTCCACAAACAACGTTCAGTTAACCACATATAGTCAAACAGGTCAGGTGGCTGGAGAATACTTATTCAGTGGTTTCTATACATTCATGGTTCAGCCCTCCAGTTGCCCCAGGGAGGAGGATGGTAGGTTTAGTTGCCCCTAATTCACAGGGCAATATTTGGATTGTCCATTTAAATTAACCTGGTATCACCTGTCCATCCTGTTGTGAACCATAGGCTTCCCTTCTTTTGCAGCAAGGAGACAACTTGATGGGGATGGGGAAGAGCTGTCCAGAGTGAATTTCTTGTTCTCTTTCCTGAAAGAATGTTGGTTTCTGTGGGATGCTCAGCTTCCAGGCTTCAAGGAGAGCTCAACAGGGGATGCTTATTGGCTCTCACAGGAGTTCTGCTAGCCCACACAAGGGGTTTACCTGATTGTTGATCTCCTCAGGCCAATGTGACCGGTTTCCTGAGTTTGAATCAGTAATTGCCAAGCATGTTCATGAGGAACTTCCATCTGCAGACTTTTGGTTTCAGGAAGAAAGGTTATTTGAACATGCAACTTTGAAAGCAGGTCCTGGCCCAAGAAGGGGACCAGGCAGTTATTTTCTTTTCCCCAATTAAGCAGTCTAAGGGTTTCAGGAAGAACTGGTCCTCAGGCCTCCCTGAGATCTCAGTCACCATCACTGAACAAAACTATCACAGTCTGTCCTCCACTGATATTTTTAGCTGACGTCCCAGGAGTGAGGGCAATAGGGGTGGCAGAGGTTGATGTCAAATCATGCTGGATCCCCTTACCCCTGGCACCATTAGTCTTCTGTAGACAATGAAACTCGGTCAACCATCTGTTGAGTTGGATGGCTTTTTCTGCCAGATCTGGGCATTTATTTTTCCAGTGTCTGTCCGAATTTTGCAATAATTACATCAGTCCTTACTTAAGGCCCTCTTTCCTTTCTGGGGTCCTCCCTGGGGTTCCACCGGCTTACCTCTAGTGGTCTTTAGCAACACAGTTATGGCATGAGACGTCTCATGCTCTCAGCTGTTAGATACTTCGCAGGTGATGTCCACCAACTGGGATGGAACCATATCAATTGCCCTATTGAATTTCTTATTAATATCCAAGGCGCTTTGGGAGATCAAAGTCATGTTATCCATTTGGATATTTGCTGAGTTCTCAGGACCAAGGTCTGTGTACTTACAGCAAGCCTGGTAGATTCATTCAAAGAATTTAGAGGGGTCCTCAGTTGGCTTCTGCTGAATTGCCTGTACCATGTTCAAGCTCTTTTGTTTAGGAACTCCCTTCTTCAGACCTCTGAGAATACACCTTTTTTAGTGCTCCAGCCATGGTAGGCCCATTTAGATTTTAATTTGTGTCAGCGCGAGGAATTGCCTTGACTGGGGCAAGGGTCCCATTCAGGTTTTTCCTCCATGGATGCGTGCTGTTTCGTCCCATGTCTTATCTCAGACCAGCCTTTGTTCATTGCTGGTCAGGAGCATTGTCAACAGAGCCTGAACATCTGCTCAATTAGGATGATGGGTAGCAAAAATAGTGGTTATTAAATTTGCTATTTTGCTTGGGTCATCCTGGTGTGGCACTGTGGGTCAATGCGCTAGACCACCAAGTCCATTCCAACCTCAAGGTCAGCAGTTTAAGCCCATCAGTCACTCCTCAGACACCTCACACATGGTCACCATGAGTCAGAACTGACCTGACGATACTGAACAATAGTGTCTCAATAAGAAGGATTTGAAGTTTTTCTATTTAACAAATCCAACCATGATAGAGAAAGGAATATGTGCCCAGTAATATCCTGCAGCTTGCCCTTCCATATTCAATCCTGCGGGCATCTGCAGAGGGGACTATTGCCTTGCCTGTGTTCCGGGTAGCCCTCTATAGATATGACTGGGTAGGTTCACTAGGTCAAGCTATATGTATATATATAGATTCTTTCTTTCTATTTTTTCTAATGGCAACTGCTGGTGCAACAGGAGTTGTAACAAGGCAATGCTACAATTAAAAGCTGTATTTCACACACAAAAAAGTAATCATTCATCTCTTTGTATATTTACATATGAACCTGCTTAGAACTCTGTTTTCACCTAACACTCATCTGTATTCATTTTTCCTCTGCATGGCTTTCATATTAGCGGTATAAATGCATTATAGTACATATACGTGATATAACTTACATACTCTTGGAATTCCAGGTTGTTTCAGTTTCTTAAACATAAATACAAGACAAAAACAAAGTAATTTTATGAACAGATAGACATTCTGAAACAGTGGTTGAATAATTCAAGCTGTAAGGTGGTATAATAATTTAAGGATCCATTCAAAGGTTATTTTTCCATCATCTAGATCACGCATTGGCCAAGTTGTATTACAGTGAAACACCATTTCTTTTTATATCATAGGAGGGTACGCATACAGAAACCAGTCAGAGTTACGTCTTACAGCTCTTTTCTTTGGGATTGAGGCCTATATTTCCATTTGAGATACAGAGGTTAACCTCAACAGAAATAGAAGGGACACTTTTAGGAAATTACTTCCTGCCTACCATGCCTCAATATGTGCACCCTGAGTAAAGCAAGGAGATCTCCAAGTGAAGGTGACAGTGAGTGCAGGAGACACAGGGCCAAAAACTCCCAAGAAAAGATTCTTGGCATTGCTGCTTGGAGTGTTCTGTTACTGTGCGCCTGGGCCCACCTGTCCAGGCGGCCAGCGGGCCTCTCATGGCAGTGCGTTCACAACAGACAGATTGCATCCAGACCTTGGTGTTCCTCTTATGAGGATTTTCAAGCATCTCTTGGCTTTGGAGAGTTTTGAACCAAGAGTCCACTCCATGCTAGTCGTGAGGACCGTCACCCTAAGCTGTATGAGGTTTGCTACCAGCCCAGTGTCAGACACACTTTCACCACACACTCCTGCACACAAGACCTCCCTTTTTTTTTTTTTTTTTTAAATCGTTAACATATATTCTAAGACTGTTGGCTCACTATGAGATTTCCCCATATCACCTAATTATTCCGTAGCTGGAACCGTGGAACCACACACACCAGGAGTGATAAACTGTACTTCGGCTACTTTCACTCAACCAATCACATAGAGTTTATGGCTGTTCCAC
>NW_006408543.1:25330423-25333867 GCF_000296735.1 Chrysochloris asiatica | reverse complement strand
CTTGCCTTGATGTTTTCTAGGGAAGCGATTTGTTTGTTCTTGTAGTAACAGTCCATCTGCCTCCATTTTTCTTGCAGAAGACCTCCCTTTTTAAAATTCATTAACATGTTTTCAAAGACTGTTGGCTCACTATGAGAATTTTCAATAGCACCTAAGTGTATGTAGTGCTCTTGATCAGTGTTGTGACAGACAAGGGAGGGATTCACTCACTTGTCTGTCTGGCCGTGTCCCTTTTGGGAACTTAGCTGCAGCTTAGTTAGCTAAGGTGCACTCGTATTAATCCCGGGCCAGGTCACCTTTTCTCGGAGGTGAGTCACCCTAATGCCTTATGACGTCATCATGGAACAGCAGGTTTGAGCCCTCTCAGATTCCATAGCCAGAGCCGTGACACCACACAGACTGGGCATGACAAGCTATGCTTCAGCTACATTTTCACTTGTATTTAATCAGCCACCTAGAGTTTATGGCATTCCACTCCCATTAGGGGAGTCCCTGACTGAAACCTCTAGGTGAGACCTTGGAAAGTCTTCCTCCTCTTTCCTTAGCGGCAGGCCTGACTGGGTTTAATTTGGGCCCCCCGGACCTTACCTGTTCCAGAAAACCTGGTCAGTTCTCTGGTTCCACCTCTCCTTTTGAGTCTCATTGGGAGAGATAGGTGTGGTGGCCAGCTGCGCCCCTCCCCCCACCCTCAGAGGAGGAAGGACTATCAAATGTGGTAGTGCACCATCTCATCGGCAGAGGGGAGCTCTCCACCAGCCATTCCCAGACTCCAAGCTGGTGGCTCAAGGAGCCAGTGCAGTCAGTTTCCTGGTTAGGGAATGTTACAGCAGTTTCAGATGTGAGAGTGTTACAGCAGCTTTTAGATTTGTCACTGAAGAAACCGAGGCCACTCAGAGAGGTGAAGCATAATTTCAGATTTCATTAAGCCTACTGGCTCAGAGGAGCCAACTTCTCTAGATTCTAAGCACCGAGTGCAGGTCATTACAGGGCTTATATGGAGATAGAGTCAGGGAGGAGCTAGGTTGTGGACCTGTTTGAAGACAGGAGGACAACCAGAAGATTGGTCCCATTCAGTTACCTGATTAACATTCTAGCTTGTCTCTTGGGAGGAGAAGGCAGTGAATATTTTTACTTTTTCCTGTACACAGCATGTTATTATAATACTGAACAGGTATCAGTTTAAGACTAGAAAGAAAGGTCTGGCTATTTCCCCTATGAATCACTATATAGTGGTTTGCAAACAATCATGGGAATGGCACAGGAGTAGTCAGTGAGTGAGTTGTTCAAATGCATCTGGAGTTGCTATTGATTAGGAGTCAATTCAACTTCAGTCAACAATGGTTTCAGGAAACTGATCTATGTGTGTTTGTTCATTTGGTTTCTAGTATTTCTAATGATGATTTTTTCACAGTGACATTTCTGATGTACTGTCCTCAAAAATTAGTGGTTTTTCAACTTTGACAAATTGAATTTGTTGTTCATCTTTAACAAATTCCATCTAAAAGTAGTATAAAATCAGCAGTCTTTACAAAACAAGGTATAATAAAAAGTAAAATGAAAAAGTTAAATATCTTTGCTATTATTTCCAGTTAAACGGCAAGATTTAAATACATATTATTTGTTGGGTTTCAAACCTTTTGATTACGTAGGTGCCAAAGGATTGAAAAAAATGACCAGAATTAATTCCCAGAGACATTAATTTATTACAGAAAATGATAAAAGATAATAAAGGAGATGGTTTATCCACAAGGGAATTTACCTACAAAGGGTGAAACTTTGCTATATCCAGTGGTGCCAGGCTGGATCTGGAAGTTTTATTGTGGGAAGAGAGGGAGGTAAGGGCTAGGGTCTTTATAACATGGGATATTTACAAGTGTAAGGGCTGTTAAGGGTGGTATGTGGAACTAGGAAAGGTTGGTGAGTCCAGGGTGCCAGGTTGTCTAGCTCCTCCCAGAGAACAAAGGGGCTTTGCCAAACTAGTAGGGGGAAAAGCTTTAGGCCCCTTCCTAGCATCTGCATAAGTAAAGCCAGAGAACAGGATAGCTGCAGGAGGGGGCTGTGTGCTCCCACTTAGCTAGAAGAGGGAGGGGATAAGAGACATGGTTTTGAGGTTACCTTAGCATGGTCACTTTGGAGCATTCAGTTTTTTGTCCCTACATTATTTATAACATATTACCTGTAATTGCGTTCTAGTACGCAACAGATTATTTTATAATTCAGATTATATCGAAGGTATTTTTCTTGCAAAATGAAGGAATTATACTGCTGCTCAGTTACAGTGCTGGTCATAGCTAGGAACAAGAAGAAATTCAGTAGTATAATATTAGATAGTTGTTTTTGTTAAGTCTTGTTAGTCAGTTCTGACTCATAGTGACCCTGTATAGGATTTCTGAGGAGTGGCTGGTGAGTTTGAACTGCCAACCTTTATCCTGCAGTACCACACCATGGAAACATAAAATAACTGTATTTATGAACTAATTGTTTGTTGTTAAGTGCCATTGAGTCGATTCTGACCCATAGAGACCCTATATAGGGTTTCCAAGGAAAAGCTGTTGAGCTTGAACCACTGACATTGCAGTTCAAACGACTTTGCAGTCTGATGCAATAGCCCACAGCACCATACCAGGACTCCTTATGAACTAATAAGAGTGGTAAAATATGGGAACAAGGTGTGTTTCCTGACCACTAACAAACCCAACGAGATTTATCAAATCTTCTAACTTTAAAAGTTTACATCCAGGGCCTCTTCTGTGATATGCCCCTGACCTTCAATAATATGATTGATATTGTCTTGATGTTATCAATTTATTGAAGCCATATTAAAAAGGAGAATATAAAATTTTACTTTAAGTATGTTGTTTTTAATATGGGAAATGTGCAGAGCTCTTACAAAAGCCTTAGGTTCTACTTTTTAAGGTGACTTTAAGTTGACATTTCCACAGAAAATGAGAATATGTATCGTCATAATATGTTTCTATGGTAACTATGTTTTATGCCAAAAATAAACTAATGAGTCTCATAAGAAGACTGCCCTTTGTGGGCTTTGGACAAATGAGTATGTCTTTTAATGATCGGTTTAAAAATTTTTCAATATGTGTTTTTCTGATCTTTATTAATTCACAATAGCAACTGGCATGGGTTGTCTGTGGTTGTATTTACCAGGCACCAACATAAAGCTAGCCGAATTAGTTAGATAAATAAGAGATCTAAGTGGAAAACCAGAGGGCAGAATGAGCTTTAAGGCAAGCTGATGGATTTGAACAATTGACCTTTAGGTTAGCAGCTGACCACTTTAGCCGCTGTGCCACCCAGTTTCCTTAAAATAGTATCTTCCAATGATGTTGTTGTTAAGTGTCGTCGATTCGGTTCTGACCCATAGCGACCCTGTACAGGGTTTCCGAGGCTGTAAATCTTTACGGGAGCAGAAAGCCTCATCTTTCTCCC
>NW_006408543.1:25320294-25321677 GCF_000296735.1 Chrysochloris asiatica | reverse complement strand
AAATTTGTTGGCATCATCCAAAGCATCATAGTCAGAAGCTAGTCGAACATATGTCTTCTTTTCTCCATCAAGCCTGATCAAGTATTGACCTTGGCTATGTCACTGTCATAGAGCTTCTTCACAGCCTGTTTGATCTGGTACTTGTTGGCCTTGACCTCAACAGTGAATACAAGTGTGTTATTATCTTCAGTCTTCTTCATGGCTGATTCAGTAGTAGAAGGAACTTGATGGCGTAGTGGTTAAACCTCAATGTCTTGGGCTGTCAGAAGGTGGGTGATATGCAGATTTTCTTTGTGTGTGTGTGTCTATGGATGCCTTTTCCAGCACTGCCTTCTTGGCCTTCAATACCTTTGCTTTGGCTTTAGCTTTGGGAGGGGCGGGGGCTTCCTTCTTTGCATTTGGTGCCATCTTCATAAAAAGCTCTCCAGTAATTCTTAATTACATTTTGATTGCATCCTTAATCAATTTCAGACTGAAGAAGTTGGTTGTTGTTGTTGAGTTGGATCTGACTCATAGATAACTTTTATGGGATTTACAATGAGTGGCTGATGGGTTTGAACCACTAAATGTGAGGCTAGCTGACAGTACCACACCAGATTCTTCTAGGCATATGGCTATTATCCTATCACAAAATGGTGTGTGCTTCAAGATAGGTTTTGAAATATTTCTTTTGATGATGAATTCAACACCATTCCTCTTTAATTTGCTGTTCCCAGGATACTAAACCATATGATTGTCAGATTCAAAATAAAGCCAGTGCCTTTCAGGTTACTAATGCCTTGTAGTTGTTGATAGGTGCCATCGAATCGGTACTGATTCATAGCAACTCTATGCACAGCAGAATGAAACACTGCCAGATCCTGGATCAACCTCACTCCTGTTGCCACGCTTGAGTCCATTGATGCTACCATTTGGCTAATCCATCTCATTGGGGATCTTCCTCTTTTTCTCTGACCCTCCACCTTACCAAACATGATGTCCTTCTCCAGCAACTGGTCTTTCCGGACAATATGTCCAAAGTATGAGAGAGAAAGTTTGGCCATCTTAGCCTCCAAGGAGCACTCTGCCTGCACTTCTTCCAAAATGGTTCTATTGTGTCTTTTGGCAGCCCATGACACTTCTTTAACACAGATCTGTTTGTTCTTTGGCAGTTCATGGTACTTTAAATATTCTCCTCCAACACCATAACTCAAAAGCATCAATTCTTCTTCTACAGTCTTCCTTATTCACTGTCCAGCTTTCATATGCATATGAAGTTATTGAAAATACCATGGCTTGGGTCAGGTGCACCTTTGTCCTCAAGCTGACATCTTTGCTCTTCAACACTTTAAAAAGGTCTTGTGCAGCAGATTTGCCTAATTCAATACGTTGTCTGATCTCTTG
>NW_006408543.1:25316482-25320194 GCF_000296735.1 Chrysochloris asiatica | reverse complement strand
TATTCTCTTTTCTTCTACTAGCCCAGCATTCCAGGCTACAGGATTATAAAGCACAGCATAGGTGTGCTCCATTGAACAATCACAGTGAACTATTGCTCAAGCCAGAAGTTAAACTTCATTTTGCTGGGCCACCCAGGTAGGAGGGTTTTCTCCATTGCAGCACACAAACAGCGTAGTGGTTACGAGTCGGGCTGCCAACCTCAAGGTTAACAACTACAACAAGCACACCAGCATGTTTTCAGTCAACATTCTTGTACTATACATATTAGCCTCTTAGATTCTAGTATCTTATTATTAAAAGAAACGTTAAAATTAGCAACTCTTTGTCATAAACTCTGAAGAAAGCACTATCATCTTGTGGAGCTAGAAGCCCAAATCAAGATAGTCAGTTATGTGGACCTAGAGCTGATTTATTTGTGTAAAATGTTGGGAATGCAACAGTTTCTTTGAGTAAGGGAACCTTTTCCCCTGCTTTGTTGCTGTTGTTAAGTGCTGTAAAGTAAGTCGCGACTAATAACCACTCTGTATAAGGTTTCTGGACTTCTAGTGTGGTACTGTAGGATAAACACAGGACTGCGACCCACAACTTCAGCTATTGAAACACACCATCTGCTTCTCGGAAACCCTTTAGAGGGAAACACTATGAGTTGGAACCGACTCCATGACACTTAACAACAACTGGTTTCTGAGGAGTAGCTGGGAGGTTTGAACCTCTGACCTTGTGGTTAATATTCCAGTGTTTTTCCTACAGCACCACACCAGGACTCCCCTGCTTTTATAAAACCACTTGATAAAGCCAATTCTGAGTCATAGCAACATGATATAGAGGGTTTCTGGAACTGTGAATCTTTATGGGAGGTGACATCCTCATCTTTTCCTCTTGAAGGGGCAGGTTGGTTTGAACCACTGAATTTGGGATTAGCAGTCTAACACTTAATTCACAGTGCTGCCAGGGTTTCTTGTAGCTTGGATAGACATTCTCGTTGTCTTTCTGCTTGATTCTTATGCTGTACCACTTTTTTGTTAGCCCAAATATGTTTATAAATTTAGTTAACTCAATATACTCACTGAATTTCACTCATTCTTGCAAAACTGGATCTGTGATGTTTATAGATAAACAATATCTGTTGATCTAAAGTTTTAACTTTAAAAGAAAAACATTTGAGAAAACAGAAGGTTGTTTTTTTGTCCCCCTCCCAATAAATTGTCGGATAAACTGGTTTTAAGATCTTTAGTGTCTTCTGTTTAATCTCTAGGAGGTCATCACTTCCTGTTTGTTTTGCTGCGGCTCAATATGAAGTTATAATACTAGATGTTTACATTTGCTTGTGACTTATGTCTGCATTTGTCATGTAAGTAGGATGTAGTAAATTTTTGGTCTTTTATTTTTTTTTTTCAATTTGTTAGTACAATAAGAGTTCAAAACCCCTCACTAAATTACTTGTACATCTAATAATACTCCCTTTAATAATTAGGAGTTTCATTTTTAACTTTAAAATGAAAGCTATATAATAAACACTGAAAACACAAAGTCCTCCTGTTAGTAAATAAGATGTAAATATAATTTCTCACTTGAATTTCCTGATTTATATAATCCAAAGTATTATTTACTACTTGATTTTCTTTCATTCTTTAAAGGAATATTTTATTTATTGTATATTACTGGGATTTAGTAATGAGGTTTGTATTTAATTTATCAGAAGATACTCCTAAATCACAAAGGAGTTCTTTAAATTTTTAGGTCATTGAAAAATACATTTTTATTATTTAGACCTTGTAATTGTGACATGGAGTTCTGGTGTTACACTGTATGATAAGCAGTGGACTGCTAAACTAAACATAAGGTTGGTGATTCACAACCACCAGTCACTCTTCAGAAACCCTACACAGGGTTGCTATGGGGTTGGAACTGAGTCTAAGGCACTTAAGAAAAACAACAACTATCATGCATAACATATTCATGGTGGTATCTGAGAATTGAGCTACCCCCACAAAAAATGTGTGTCCATTTTTCCTAACAGAGTTATTGCCATACACCTCTAACTGATGACCTAGTAGCGTCACAATCTCAACAACTCTAAAATTTTTTCTATAATTAGGAAAAATTCAGAATAATAGTTTTATAGTTGTATGAGTATTATCTCTAGGGATCATTGCATGAATTGTTATGAGAGAAGATAAAAGAATCCACATAACATTTTGAAAAGATTTCTGATAACTTTGTTCCCCAATTTCTTTCTCATGAGCATCTTATTTTGGTAAATGTCAAGTGTACAGTAAGGATTCAAGAAGCATAAAATGAATATGGTATAATTATGTTATAGATGGATCTATAATTCATATTTTGCGATATCTATGTTATTACACATATTTATGTATTTTTATTGATACATTTGAAGTATGCAGAGGTATCGTGAAATTTTATGCCCAAATATTTTAGTGAGTATCTCCTAAGAAAAGCAAATAAACACATTCTCCTTTATGAACGCAATACAAGCTTGGTGTAGCACTCCAGGATAAGCAGTGGACCAGGAACGACAAGGATCATGGCTCAAATTTACCAGCTGCTCCTTGGAAACCCTATACATGGTCACTATCCATTGGACTTGACTCAGTGGCACTTACCAACAGCAATAACATTTCTACAGTACTATTTTCTATCATCCATAACCAATTTTACCCATTGCCTTAATAAATTTCTCATTTTAATCTTTAAACACCAAATATAAGATATAAAAATCAGTTGTTGATTTTAGCTTTCACAGATTATTAGCTTTTTTTTAATGTAGTTCATCTATGTTTTTATTTCTCTTTGTTTTTCATGACAGTGCAATGACTACTTAGGAATATTTTAAAGAATTCTATTCAATTTGTTTGATTATGTTACTATGATTAGATTCAGGTTTAACTCCTCCCACCCCAAGTATCACACAGGTGATAAATTTTTTTGGCACTGTAGGTTAATACGCTGGACTGCAAAGTCGGTTTGAATTGCAAGGTTGGTGGTTCAAGCTCACCAGCCACTCCTTATAAACTCTATACTGGGTTGCTTTAGGTCAAAACTGACTTGCTAGATTGACAGCACTTAACAACAACAACAACAACAAAGTCACAAAAACACAATACCAATTTTCTCTACCTTTGACATCTTTAAAAATAACTTGACACATAGGATTATTTTTCTTCCAGATACAGTTTTTGTTTTTCTTTTCTGCCAGACACCTGAGTTTTCTAACTGTCCTGGATCAAGACATATAGCTTTGAGTTTTATGGTCCCCTTGGATGAATCTTTCCCCACTCCTGAATTCATTACTTTATTGAGGGTTCTGGCCAGAGCAACTGTGTCATGTTGTTGTTTATCACTTAGTTGATCCTGCTTACCACCCTATTCTCCTAGGAACTGGAATCCACTCAAAATGGCTGCTAATATTTCAAATGTTATTTAATTGGTAGCAAAAAAGCAAGGAGTAAATCAAGCAAGAGCATGAGATGACTCTTTAAAATTTCATGCTGATATCCTATGTCTCTGCTCCTTATCCCCAGACTTGATAACATAACTCCTGGAATCTCTAGGCCTTCTGTCACATGCAAAGGCCTTAAGGTTTGACTTATTTGTTTTTCATGTCTTGATGTTTTTGTGCTTTCAGATTTTAATTTTGTGCTTTTGATTGTGTGGATCATGACAAGCTATAGAAAACATTGCAAAATATGA
>NW_006408543.1:25304528-25307225 GCF_000296735.1 Chrysochloris asiatica | reverse complement strand
GCACAGGGTTTCCGAGGCTGTAAATCTTTACGGGAGCAGAATGCCTCATCTTTCTCCCGCGGAACCGCTGGTAGTTTCGAACTGCTGACCTTGCGGTTCACAGTCCGATTCGTAACCACTACACTACCAGAGCTCCTTTATAAGTAGACTATTTTTGTTGTTGCTTAGTGTCTTCCACTCAGTTCTGACTCCTAGTGATCTTGTATAGGGTTTCCAAGGAGCGGCTGGTATGTTTGAACCACTGATCTTGTGGTTCAAACAGCCCTTGTGGTCCAGTGCTTTACCTCACAGCACCACACCAGGACCTCATAAGGAGAATGTTGTTATCGTTGTTAAGCAATGTCAATTAGCTTCTGACCCATAGCAACCCTGTATTGAACTTCCAAGGAGTGACTGGTGAGCTTGAACCACTGACTTTCAGTTCAAACTGACTTTGCAGTCCAGACCATTAACCCACAGTGCCACACCAGGACTCCATAAGTAGACTGGAAAGTACTAAAAAACAATAATAAATTAGAGGATAAAAGGAAGAAGAAAAGAGAAACAGAATAAAAGATAAAATGAAAGTGAAAGTAGCATGAGAAAGCATAAAAAAATTTAATAAAAGGTAAAGGAAAGAAAGAATGAACAAGAACAATGTGAAAGAAACCACAAAATGAAACAGTGCAGGTCCTGAACCCAGAGAGGAGTAAACTCTGGGAGGCTCCTGCCAGCTAAGGAGCTTATGTGGTTGGTAGGTAAGGATAAGGTTGCAGTGTTCCAGGTCTTAGGGGAGTTCCTTCCTATAGGCACAGATGTTGTCTATATACAGGTCATCATATCTGGGAAGTAGTTTGTGCCTTTCATTAAGATAGCTAGGTTTACTGTCTTTCTGGACCAGAGGGCAACTAGAGGGCAGAGTATCTGGCTATTAGAATTCCTGCTAGTCTAGAGCTGATCTGGTGGTTCTGAGGGTTCCATTGCTCTGGAACAGAGCCCATCTAAAACCAGGTGCATGCTCATCCTAGTGTATCTCATAACCACATGGCTTTGAATCCAGAAGATAGGGCAGTAGTGGGGGTGGACAAAAGTGGTACTGGCACACCTTGCTCATTACCAGTCACTGATGTGTATCTGCACCACCAGGTCACTGTGTACCTCCAAAACCCTTTGCAAATGTTCTAGATGACTACCATGTCCAGCCAGCGGGGACCGTTCAGTCTGTCTCCTTCATTTACTGTGCCTGCTCAGTTTGTCCTCCAAGTAAATATACAATCCACTTCTCTAATCTCTCCTTTGAAGCTCAGGATTCCAGGGTTATTACCTGTGTCTCTTTCATTTGCTCTCAAGGAGCTCTGGTAGCATAGTGGTTACAAATCGGGCTGCTAATTTCATGGTCAGCAGTTCGAAACTGCCAGCTGTTCTGCAGGAGAAAGATTAGGCTTTCTATTCCCATGAAGACTTACAGCCTTGGAAACCCTATGCAGGACTTTGCAGAGTCGCTTTGAGTTGGGAACGATGCCACGGCATACCACTACCACCATCAACGTTGCAAAGGGTCTGTGTGGTGTATCTATCTGCCTAGACTATCATCTTGCTGAAAGTCCCACTGAAATGATAATTAAAAAAAAAAAAAAATAGGCAAACTTCTTGGAAAATAAGAGGAAATAGTGAGAATGAGAAAATATCAGAAAATCCTGGGAATAAGATGGTAGGCAGCATCAGAACAGATTAGAGAAGCTTCAGCTCAAGTGTACTTAAGAAAATTGCGTTAGGTGCCCTCACGTTAGTTCCAACTCATAGTGACCCTTTAGAGAGTTTCTGAGCATGGAAATCTTCATGGAAGCAAAAAGACTCATCTTTCTCCTGCAGAGCAACTGGTGGGCTTTAATTGATTACCTTGTAGTAGTCAGTAGTCCAGTGCTTATCCTACAGGTGCCACCAGTGCTCCCACTAAAGAAAATATTGCTGCAAAAATAGTACCAGGGGCAAAAAAAGATCTTGAGGATGTTGCAAGTTACCATTGTAGGTCTATATACAATTAATGGGATGGTTAATTGTGACATTAGGGAAAGTGAACTCACATCTTTAAAATACCTCTCACCACTCACCAGTGTCATTTTAGGCCACTTGGCAACCACACTTGAGTTTATTGAGCAATACAAGCAACATGCAAGGGACGTAGGATGGTACCTTGAATTGCTAGGTTTGCAAAAGAAAGAGATGCACTGATAACTAAAAGATATATAGATGAAATGACTTGTCCAGAGTCAGATTGTTATCATTAATCTCTCTGAAAAGGCTGAAGGCACGATATATAAGTATATATAAGTAGCCCTCTCCATACTCTCTCCCCTCCTAGCACATTTGAGGAAAAGAGTTTTACCACTTGATGGAGCAAGGAACTTCAGCTATAAAGATGAGCACTTGACCAAATATTATCAGATATTTAAAGAAAGCACACAGTAGAGAAAGTAAATAAACTTAATAAATTTAAGAAAATACATTTGAGGAAACAGAAATCAGAAATATAACAGTTCTAATTGCAGTTATTTAATATTCAATCTTCATGGAATGAAAAAGACTTATATTTCTCCTGCAGAGCAACTGGTGGGCTGAAACTGACTACTTTGTAGAAGTTAGCAGTCCAGTGCTTATCCTACAGGTGCCACCAGTGTGCCCACTAAAGAAAATGTTGCTGCAAAAATAGTACCAGGG
>NW_006408543.1:25303866-25304428 GCF_000296735.1 Chrysochloris asiatica | reverse complement strand
TTTTTTTTTTTTTTTTTATAGTTCAGGAGACTGGAAGTCAGAATTCAGGTCCCAAGCTCTAAAGGACACTCTCTCCATAATCTGTGTGGGAAAGTTTTATATTATTTTCAAATAATTTTGTTAATGCTGGGGTGAGATGATACCTCATTGTTGTTGTGATTTGCATCTCTGAGTCCTGGTGTGGTGCTGTTGGTTAATGTGCTGGATTGAAAAGTCTGCTTAAACCAGGAGGCTGGTGGTTCAAGTTCACCATCTGCTACTCTAAAACCCTATACAGGGTCACTATCGGTCAGAACCCTACTCTTACGGCACTTAACAACAACAACAACAAATGGCTAATGGCAGTCCTCATGTAGCACTGTGGGTTAATTCACTGGACTGGAATGTCATTTCAGCCACAAGGTTGGTGGTTCAAACTCACTAGCCACTCCTTGAGAACTGACTTGACAGCACTTAACAGCAACAACGATTGTGAGCATTTCTTTATATGTTTGTGGATTATACGAATGTCCTCTCCAGAAAAATGTCTGTTCATGTCCTCTGCGAATTTTTTTTTTTTTTT
>NW_006408543.1:25291638-25293366 GCF_000296735.1 Chrysochloris asiatica | reverse complement strand
ATATTGACTCGATGTCACCTAACAACAATATTCAATGGAAAATGTGCAAAGATTCAGTTCATATAAAAGATCCACTTGGTAATCAAGAAAATTTGAATTATGCAAAATAAAAGCAGATTAACACAGAAGAGTAAATTAAAAATATTTTCCATCATATTTATAAGGGGCAGGCTTATAAAATAGTTCAAAAAAAGGATAGATAAAATAGTTTTTATTTTAATTTTTTTAAATATATAAAAGAGTCTGGAAGGATATACAGGAATTCTAAATATATTCAAGGAGAAAATAAAGAATGGTTTGGAGAATGATATACAAAGAAACAATGAAGCATGAATCAGCTAGAGTAGTTCATCTAGTGCCAAGAATAATGAAGTAAATAAAATGTACAGGGACAAACATATAGACACACTTATTAAATGCCTTGCAATACTATCTAAACTACCAAATAGGGAAGAAAATCCAAAGTTTTTAGCAAGAGGAAGACTGAAAATAAATGGCAAAGCATAACACACAAACAAAAATGCTACAAATGCATGTGAGCTTGTTTGTTCCTAGACCTTTTGGCTACAGTGTTGTCAGCAGAAAGGAAATTGAGCATTCAATTTCTCAGGGATAATTACTTTGAACTTATCTATATAACAACAGAAAACTAGGTGAAATGACATTTCATACATGCAAGAATTCTGAAAGACTAAATAACACAGACCCTATCTTCAAATGTTATTAAAGGATCCTTTCTCCCAATTCCAAAATGAGACCCTAAAAGGAAGAGGAGGGATGAAGGAAGCAATGATAGAATAAGTAGACACATTTGTCTCATAATATACAAAGAACCCTGGTAGGACTGCCAACTACAAGGTCTGCAGTTGAAACCCACCAGCTGCTCTGTGTGTGAAGAGAAGACTTTCTGTTCCCATAAAGATTTACAATATACAGTATTAATATGAGTTGAACTGATAATGGGTTTGGCGGTCTCAGAATATTGTCAATATAGCACAAACTAAGTAATGTTTTCGTTGTTGTTGTTAAGTGTTGTGGAATCAATTCCAACTAAGAGCAACTCTGTGAAGGGTTTCTGAGGAGTGACTGGTGAGCTTGAACTGCCGATATTGTGGTTCAAACTGACACTGCAGTCTAGTGCATTAACCCATAGCAGCATACTAGGACTCCTAAATATTAACAGAAGGACTATAAATATTTAGGGCTCTAAATTCAAAACCTGTTGTGTTTTTGTTATGATGTACTGTCAAGTCAGTTCTGACCTATAGCAACCTTGTATAGGGATTCCAAGGAGTGACTGGTGAGCTTGAACCTCTGACTTCCAGTTTAAACTGACTTTTCAATCTAGTGAACTAACCCACAGAATTCCAAATTCAAAAGCTCGATGTAATAAAGTTATTCCAAACTTAGTATTCCACATTCACACATACTTTTATTCAAATGCAGGAAATGCACAAAAATTATCATCTACTAAACTGCAAAAAGATTTTTCATTGTAAACCTAGAGAACATTTTTAAATAAATAAATAAAATATATGTTGCTGTTGTTGTTAGGTACCACTGAGTCAGTACTGACCCATAGCGACCTTATACACAGCAGAATGAAACGCTGCCAGATCCTGGGCCAGCCTCACTACTTTTGCCACGCTTGAGTCCATTGATGCTGCCACTTGTCCAATCCATCTCGTTGGGGGTCTTCCTCTTTTTCTCTGACCCTCCATCTTGCCA
>NW_006408543.1:25290969-25291538 GCF_000296735.1 Chrysochloris asiatica | reverse complement strand
TTTTAAAGAACCAACTTCTTGTCTTATTCTTTCTATTGCTTTTCTGTTTCATTTTAATTATTTCTTTTCTTCTTCTTATTTTTTTTTTCTTTTTGGATATATTTGGATGTGTGCATTTACTGCCACAACTTGTCCTCTGAGCATTATTTTTGTTGTGTACCAAAAGTTTGGTATGTTGTTCTTTCTTTCTTGTTTGACTCAAGGAATATTTTAATTTCATTTTTTATTTCTTCTATTACCTAGTGGGTTCCTGGCATGGCACTGTAGGATCAGCACAGGGCTGCAAACCACAGGATTGGCAATTCACATCCACTGGCTGTGAATTGAAAACCTTATACAGGGTTACTATGAGTTGGAACCATGTCAATGATACTTACCAACAATAGTAACATTACCCAGTAGCTTTTAAGCATGATTTTATTTAATGTCCATGTATTTGTATTTTTTTTTCTTGACCTTCCTATTGTTCATTTCTAATTTTATAGCATTGTGTTCTAAGAGGATGCTTTGCAGTATTTTGATGTCTTAAAAGTTACTGAGTCTTGATTTTTGGCTTAACGTGGCCTATT
>NW_006408543.1:25287999-25289951 GCF_000296735.1 Chrysochloris asiatica | reverse complement strand
TTGGTAATTTTTTATGTTTTCTGATTACCTCCAGGAAGATGTGATCAGGATGTGGTCTTCCCTTTTTACTCTCCTTATTGCTTAACTTAGAGTAAACTTTTTGGGCCTCAGTTGGGCCTGGGCCTCGGCGGGGGGCTGTTTTGGCCTCGGGCGGGTGAATTGAGCCTACGGTGAGAGTTTTGGGCCTCTGGGGGCCTGGGCGTCAGCGACCAGGCTGCAGAGGCGTTGGGCCTCGAGCGGTTGCTTTGGACCTCGGGCAGGTGGTTTGGGCCTCGGGCTGGTGTTTTGGGCCTCAGGTAGCCTGGTATCAGCAGCTGGGCATCGGGCGGGTTGGGCCTCAGTGGGCGGGTTGGGCCTCAGTGGGCGGGTTGGGCGGATTGGACCTCGGGGGGCCTGTGCCTCGGGGACCGGGGTGAGGGCGGGTTGGGTCTCAGGGGCACTGGGCCTTGTTGACTGGCTATGCGGCATGTTGGGCCTTGGGGGCCCTGGACCTCGGTGGCGACTGGGCTGTGGATCGCCTGATGATACTGAGTTTTTCCACTATCTTTTCTTACAGATATTGTCAGTTCAATTTCTGTGTATTCCATCTAGTGAGGTCTATGTATATAGTCTTTTGTATTGTTTTTTTAAAAAGTATTTGCAGTGAATAAATAATTGGTCTTGCAAAATTCTGTCATGCAATCTGCAGCATCATTTTTATCACTAAGACCATATTTTCCACCTACTGATCCTCTTGCTATATGTCCAACCTCTGCATTTTAATCACCAGGAATTATCAGTACATCTTGATTGCATGTTGATCAATTTCAGACTGAGGATGTTGGTAGAATTCTTTAATTTCATCATCACTGGCTTTAGTGGTTGTTGGTAGTTTTGAACAAAAGTGGTATTAACTGGTTTCCCTTGTAGTTGCATGATTTCCCTGCATCAGACAACATTGCTCTACAGGATACATTTTGAAATGTTATTTTTGATGATGAATGCAATACCATTGTTCTTCTATTGGTTATTCTCAATTTGGTGGCCCTTTTTGAATCCACTGCAAGTCTATTTCAGCTCAATGCATTGATTTTTATGCATTCTTTTTCATTTTGACAACTTCCAGTTTTTCTAGATTCATACTTCATACATTCGATGTTCCAATTATTACTGGATGTTTAGAGTGATTTCTCCCAGTTTTGAGTTGTGTCTCATCGGCAAACTCAATGTGAACTATAAAGATCATCAATGAAAAAATAAAACTTTGGGGCTCTGATACATGGTATAAATATTCTGTGAAACATAACTAAAAACACAAATCATAGACTACAAAATAGGTGAATATGACCACCCGTAAAATCAACACTTATGTGCATCTAAGATTTCACAAGCAGAGCAGAAAAGGAGACTGCAGATTGGGAAAACATTTTTGCGATGACAGATGTGAGACTGTTGTAGTTAAGTGCCATTGAGTCAGTTCCAACCCATAGCGACCCTGTATAAGGTTTTTGAGAGTGGCTGGTGAGCTTGAACCACCAACCTTGCAGTCTAAACTGACATTGCAGTCCAGCACATTAACCCACAGCACCACACTAGGACTCCAGACAAGAGTAATCTCTAAAACATAGGAAAAACTACCATACCTCTATAAGAAACAGACAAACAACTCAATTTAAAAATGGGCAGAGGACATGAACAGACACTTCATCAAAGTAGAAATTCAGGTGACCAAAAGAACAGAGAAAGCATTTACAATCATTGGCCATTGCTGTTGTTGTTAAGTGCCGTTGAGTTGATTCCAACCCATAGTGACCCTGTGTCAGGTCTCCAAGGAGCAGCTGGTCAGCTTGAACCACCGACCTTGCAGTACAAATGACTTTACAGTCTGATGCATTAGCCTATAGCCCCACACCAGCACTCAAGAGATACAAGCTTAATCTGACTTGCTTGCCTTTGTATGCAACACTTCTGTT
>NW_006408543.1:25283334-25287899 GCF_000296735.1 Chrysochloris asiatica | reverse complement strand
AAGCTGACGTCTTTGCTCTTCAACACTTTAGAAAGGTCTTGTGCAGCAGATTTGCCTAATGCAATACGTCTTTTGATTACTATTACTATTACGTATTACAAATGCAATACGTCTCTGATTAGCTCTTGGACCTCTTCATTTCTTCCATTTGGTTTAGCATCTCTACACTGGAGAGCAAGTTTCAGTGTCTCTTCTGACATCCATTTTGACCTTGGAAATTAACATAAATATACATAAATATTCACAGATAATACAATAATTTTTGGTTTGAAGATGTTTAAATGGAAATTACAATTACATACAAAGCAGCAAAATTATATACTTTATTTCTGTTATTAAAATGTATTCATTAGAGAAAAGAAATACTGAAAAAATGTAAAATACTCTTGTATCATCAATAAGCTAGAAAAAAATAACGTATACCCAAAATGAATAGCACAAAGAAATAAAAGATGAAACAAAAAAATGAATATAAGGAAGAAATTAAAAATGATGCCTTTTAATTGTGTTCTTGGCAAAGATTTTGAAATATACCATGGGATGCCATAGAATGAATAATCTTGTGTTGGAAGAAGGGCAGCCAGAATGCTTATCAGAAGCATGTACTTGGGCATGCTTGTCATCGCATGTACTTGGGCATGCAACAAAAGGGACTAGTTCCAGGGGAAAAACATCATGCTTGGTATTTGTTGTTGTTATGTGCTGATGAGTCTCTGTTCTGACTCATAATGACCCTGTACATGGTTTTCAAGGTGTAGCTGGTGAGTTTGAGCTGCCAACATTGGGTTCAAACTGACCTTGTGTTTCAGTGTTTATACTACAGTGCCACATCAGGACTCCTGGTTAAGGTGAGTGAGGCCTCCTGGGGCTCATCAATTTATTGAAAGGTTTTAGTTTGTATTCCATCAATTCCCAGAGCCTTGTTCTTTGCCTGTGCCTTCAGTGCACCTTGGACTTCTTCGTTCAGTGCTATTGCTTCTTGATCGTTTACTACCACTTGAAATGATTAAAAACATCAACCATTTCTTTTTGGTACAGTGACTGTGTGTATAGGTCGAGGATTTTTGTTAATCTAGTGAAATAAAATTTTGACACTGAAGGATCAGTGTGTTCAGGTTAGTGATTCAAACCCACTAACTGCTCCTTAGAAACCCTTTTCAGGGTCGCTGTAAGTCAGAACGGACTTGACGTCACTTAACAATAACAACAAAGTAAAGTAAAAAATTTCCCCCCAAAATATACAAATTGCTTAAATTGCCTTAGTAGAAAACAGAAAACCTGAATAGATAAACAACTACAGAGCACGCTGAAACCATAATAAGAAGCTACCTCCTAACAGAAAACAGATGCAGACATTTTAAAAGCTAGCTACATCAAGCTCTCAAGGAGCAAATAACCTCTACCTCATAAAAAGTGCTTAGATCACAGAAAAAAAAGGTGTTGAGTTTTCCAAGTAATTTTGGCAAAGCATGTATAAAATCCACTTTACTGGTGTCTTGAGACTTTGACACAGCTGAAAGCAATAGCTGCAAGAGCATCCTGTAGAACATGCTGAGGTGTTGTAAATCCTCATGAAAACTTTAGCCTATCATCCAGCTTGAAGCCTTCACATTGCTGATGAATAGATTGATCAGTTGCTCTCACTAGTGAAATTAGAGAATCTTTTGAAAGAGTTGCTGTTCTGTTCCATCCTTCCTCTTTCCTGAGAGCAGTATGGGCAGGCTTCAGATTAGAGGACTAAAGAGACTGGGACTTGGTTTCTACAATTTAGTGAGGTGAAGCTTTATAAGATTTCCTGTGGAATGAATGACCCAAGAAAGAAACCAAGCCCTAGTGGCTAATGCTCTGGACTTGACCTCAAAGTTGGTGGTTCAAGCTCACCAGCTGCTCTTCAGAAACCCTATGCTGGGTCACTATGGGTCAGAACCAACTCTTCAGCACCACCACCAACAAAAAGCAAATCTGAGCCTTTCATGAGGCCATCTGGAGAAGTGACGGACTTATAAGAAAGAGTCTATGTGGAGATGATTGTTAGAAGGCATGGCTATCGTTCATAAGGATCCAGCCATGAGATTGTTTGTGTTAGTTGTTACCCAGTAGATTACAACTCATACAACCTTGTGTGTTACAGAGTATAACTGCTCCATACACTTTTCAAGAATGTGACCTTTTGGAATCTGATTTGATGACAACTAAATTTTTATTCACTTGTATATAGAAAAGTGTGTATACATACAAGGGGTTTCAAAATATTTGTGGAAAAGTCCAATTATCTTTTAATTCCATGAACTGTTTGCAATTCCCTCTTGTGTATATGTATAAAACTGGTAATGATTAAATAACAAAGAAAATTAGTGATAAAAGCAGGAATATTTAACAAATACTGCCCAGGCAGTTTTCACATATAAACAATAAATTATATGCTAATCCTAAATGTCAGTTTGAAGACTAAGATGTGCCTGATCCAAGCCATGGTGTTTTCAATAGCCTCATGTGCATGTGATAGTTGGGCAACGAATAAGGAAGACTGCAGAAGAATTGATGCATTTGAGTTATGCTGTTCAAGAAGAATATAAAAGTACCATAGACTGCCAGAAGAACAAACAAATCTGTGTTGGAAGAAGTACAGCCAGAATGTTCCTTAGAAGCCATGTTGGCTAAACTTCATCTCTCTTATTTTGGACATGTTGTCATGAGGGACCAGTCCCAGGAGAACATTATGCTTGGTAAAAGTCAGCGCAGAAGAGGAAGACCCCAGTGAGAAGGAATGACACTGTGTGTAGCAACAGCAGTGGGCTCAAGTGTAACATCAATTGTGGAGATGTCGCAGGATTGGACAGTGTTTCTTACTGTTGGGCATAGGGTCACTCTAAGTCAGAATTGACTTGACAGCAGCTAAAAAAACAAATCCCACTTACTCAAGTTCCAGATAGAAAAATAGGGCATACCATAAGCAACATAGTAATAAAATATTAAAAGAAAATATGGGAAATATGTTGTTGTTGTTGTTAGGTGCCATGCAGTTGGTACTGAGTCATAGCGACTTTATGTACAGCAGAAGGAAACACTGCCGGATCCTGGCCTAACCTCACTACGATTGCCATGCTTGAGTCCATTGATGCTGCCACTTGGCTAATCCATCTCGTTGGGGTAGGACTTTTTGGCAGAGGAGGACATTGTAAACAAAACATATAAGCACCATCAATTAAAATAAACATAAATTTACCTTATGGAAATTTTAAAGCTTCTATAAAACAAAAGATAAATTAGTTAGAGTACAAGCAAGTAGAAGACTTGGAGAATAAATTAAAAATATAAATAAGTCTAAAAGAATCACTCTCCAGAATACAAAGGAAATGATAAAACCGAGAAATATAAGCAAGCCAATGGATACTAGACTAATGTCTATGAGGTAGTAATCCACAGACGAGGAAGTAAAAAGGGCTGAGAACCTCAGAAAAACAGTTTAACTTCAATAGTACTTGTTGTTGTTAAGTGCTGTTGAGTCGATTCTGACCCATAGCGACCCTGTGTATGGGTTCCAAGGAGCAGCTAGTGAGCTTGAACCACCGACCTTGCAGTTCAAACGGCTTTGCAGTGTGGCACATTAATCCACAGCACCACACCAGGATGCAACTCCAAGTTAGAGACATGCTAATTAGCACAAAAATATCAATTTTGAAGTTATTTTCAGTTGCTGAGTGTTTAGATAATCTTACATTGCTAATCTTTACCAAAAAAAGAAAAAGAAAAAATATCAAATCCACTGTTCTCAAGTAGATGCTGACTCCCAGCGAGCCTACCTGTACTACATGGTTTCTGATGGTATAAATCCTTCAGGGAGAAGAAAGTCTTATCTTTCTCCCTAGATAGGGAAGACATTTGACATAGTTTAGTAAAGTAAATAATACTTTTAGAAAATGTCTATGGTCTATAAACCAGCCATTCAGCTATTACATAACTACTTTCATTCTTCAAGATGTCATGCTTTGTAAAGTATAGGGTTGGAGAAATAGAGGGTACTCCTACCCTTCATTGGCTGGATTTGCATGTAGCTTTGACAGTGGGCACAGCTGTACCAAAGATTGAAAAGATGGTGTGCTGTTGGGCAGTGTTTCCATCTGTTATGCATAAGGTCACTGAGCGGTTACTGACTGGATGACAGTGAACAACAGCATTCACATACATATACTGGAAGACATAAAATACATGGAAAAACCTAAATTGTATGATGATGGTGTTGTTAAGTGCAGTGGAGTTTGTTCTGACTCATAGCAACCATGTGTAGGATTTCCAAGGAGCAGCTAATGGATTTGAATTGCCACCGTGCGGTTCAAATTGATGTTGCAGTCCAGTATTTTATCCTACAGTGCCACAATTAGATTGCATGATAGTGAAAATTGAAAGAATAAAAAACTCTAAATATTCTTAAATGAGAAATAATTAATTGATCTTTAACTCATTTATAACATTATGAGTATGTATGTGGCAAGTCACTTCTGACACATAGTAACTCTGTATTGGGTGTCTGAGACTGTAAATCTTTGTGGGAGCAGAAAAACCTA
>NW_006408543.1:25273844-25276859 GCF_000296735.1 Chrysochloris asiatica | reverse complement strand
CTACAAGGTCGGTGGTTCAAGCTCATCAGCTGTTCCTTGGAAATCCTATACAGGGTCGCTATAGGTTGGAATTGACTCGACGGCACTTAACAACTATATATATCTCTATATATCTATATCTATATCTATGTATATATGTATGCACATCCAAGTTTTTATGTATATGTATTTGTTTGTTTTGGTTATTACTAGTGTTTCTACTTTTTCAGATTAAATGTGAACCATAATGGCCTAGAGTTACTGAGTGATTTACCTGTCTTTTTTATTTGTAACATGGCATATAAGTATAAGACTCTCTATTCTCACCAGCAAATTTGAAATACAGTTTCAGTGCCAATATGGGAATTAGATGCAAACTCTTCTGATCAAAGCTGTAAATCAGAAAATCTTAAAGTTTTGACAAAAGCATTTTCCAAACATTTTAAAATAATTGATTGAGAAATATGTTCATGTTACATTTTGGGTACCTAAGAGATTCGAGGGGAATTAATCTATTATAGTAGTACTTATTCAATGAATGGGGACCCTTAAAGAATCATACATTAAGGTGTTTACTGAAAGATCTTGAAATATAAAGAATGACAGTGTGGGAAAGTTAACATTTCTTGTGTTAACACTGCAGGGGGAAAATCAGTCACTAAAATGGTCTCTTATTCCAGGAGTATGATATTTTCAAATAGTTAATCGCAATGTTGAAGGAAAATGTCTGTGTAAATTGTCAAGGTTTTAAGATAGTATATTAATGTTAAACATAAAAAGCTTGTATTATGTAGTATACAGTACTTCACTGTCAATTCAAAGGCTTGTTTTAAAAGAAGATGATTCTGAATTATACTTTTGTCTGTGTGCTGTGACAGCCTAAACTGAATGCATTCTAGAAATCAAATGTGTATCAGTTCATCCAGGAGGAAAAGAATGAAAATGAAAAGTATCACAGGGAGTTTAGGACTATATTATACTTTAAATTAAATACCCATTTTGCCTCTAATATGAGCTATGGTTTCTTAGCTGCACAGAGATGGAATTCTGCAAAAGCTAAAACCAATTTCCCGCTCTGTTCCTGGGATGCCAAAGGCAGAACATTCAGCACCATGTCAGGCAATATTCCCATAAAGCTAATAGACTTAGCAGAATTGAAAAGTAATGTAACCCCTGGAATTGAAAACTTGATGGCAAGATAAAAAATACCATAACCCTGGGAATTCCCAGTCTTGTTTCCACAGCCAACTAAGAGGATGTAGGAACTTTAAGGGACCACCTGGTAAGAAACAGGTTTCATAGAGTAAGAATCCATGATTCATAAATGTTGTATTTTGGTTACACTTATAGAATGGTTTGTGGAACTGATGATTACTTGTTGAAAGGGTATTAACTGAGATTGGTGATCGTTGAAAGTACCCTAATCAATGAAGAAGAAACAGTGGTGGTGGTACTGGATGCCATCCATTGGTTCTGAGTCAAAGAGATCCTATGCACAGCAGAAGGAAACACTGCCTGGTCCGGCACCATCCTCACATTTATTATACTTGAGTCCATGTTGTTGGCACTGTGTCAGCTGAACTCTGTATAGAACTTCTGAGGAGCAGTTGGTGGGTTTGGATATATGACCCTATACAGCCCTATATGACTTGGAACAACTTTGATGTCACTTAACAACAGCAAGTTTTTGTTTTTTTTCAAACCCTATTCTTTATCTCAATATAAATATTCTTATAAGAGAATATGTTACCATTCAAACATTTTCTTATAGAAATAGAATATGTACTCTTGTATTATCTGTGGCCTAATGCGTCAGACAACAAAGTCGTTTGAACTGCAAGGTTGGCCAAGGTCAGTGGTTCAAGCTCACCAGCTGCTCCTTGGAAACCCTGTACAGGGTCACTATGGGTCAGAATTGACTTGATGGCACATCACAACAACAATGATCACTTTTTCTTAGTATTTATTTACAGCATTGGCAGTTACCAAAATACCAACTTGTGGGAGTCATTAATTCTCTGCAAATTTCATTAGCTTCATGTGTAAATTAAATGTTTTCACCTTTGGTTGTTGTTTTCATTGTTAGGTACCTTCGAGTTGGTACCAAATCATAGTGACCTTATCCACAACAGAACAAAACACTTCTAGGTCCTGTGCCAATCTCACAATTGTTGCTATCCATTAGGCTTTTTGATGCTGCCACTATGTCAGTTCATTTCATTGGGGGTCACTGTCCAACCACTTTATCAAGTGTGATGTCCTTCTCTAGGGGCTGGTCCTTCCTGATAATATGTCGGAAGTATGAGTGACAAGGTCTGGCCTTCCTGGATTCTAAGGAACATTCTGGCTTTACTTCTTTCAACACAGATTTCTTTTTTTCTTCTGGCAGTCCATAGTAATTTTAATAGTTTCCTCCAACACCATAACTCAGATACGTCGATTTTTTTATGGTCTTCCTTATTCACTGTACAACTTTGACATGCATATGATGGTATTGAAAACACTGTGGTTTGGGTCAGACATGCCTTAAAACTCAAAGTGACATGTTTGCTCATAAACACTTTAAAGAAGTTTTGTGCAATAAGGTTTGCCCAATGCAATACATCATTTGATTTCTTGACTGCTACATCCATGTGTGTTAATGATTGATCTGAGCAAAATGAAGTCTTTGGAAAATTCATTCTCTTCTCCATTTACCTTGATGTTATTTATTGGTCCAGTGGTGAAGATTTTTGTTTTTTGTACATTAAGGTGCAACTATACCAAAAGCTGTGGTTTTTAATCTTCATCAATAAGTACCTTAAGTCTTCTTCGTTTTCAGCAAGCAAGATTGTATCATCTGCATATTGCATGTTGTTAATGACTTTTTCTTCAGTCTTGATGCCATGCTCTTCTTCATACCATCCACCTTCTTGAATTACTTGCTCAGCATTCACATTGAAAAAGCATGGTGAAAGAATTCAACCCTGAGGCACACCTTTCGTGAATTTAAACCATTCAGTGTCCAAATGAGTGCTTTAGGGCCTATGTGTAGGT
>NW_006408543.1:25229797-25271279 GCF_000296735.1 Chrysochloris asiatica | reverse complement strand
ATTGTCTGATTCAAATGGCCAACCCAGTCCATTTCAGCTCACTAATACCTAGGATATTGATGTTTATGCTTTACATTTCATATTTGACATTTTCCAGTTTTCCTAGCGTCTTAATTTGTGCATTCCCATTACTAATGGATGTTTACAGTTGTTTCTTTTCAGTTTGAATTGTGAACCACCAGCATTCGAAGGCCCAGAATGCTTTAATCCATTTGCATCATCACAGTTGGTCAACTTTACTTTGGGGAGGCAATTCTTCCCCAGTCTCATTTTGATCGCCTTCCTGCTAAGGGGCTCATTTTAGAGCACTATGTCTGACAATATTCTGGTATGCAATATTTTATGATATGTAATGTTTTGGTGCTAACAGTGGCCCCCTGCTTTTCATAAGCTTTTCAGTGAATAAATGGAAACCCTGTACAGGGTTGATGAGTTGGAATTGACTCAATGACACTAAACAATGACAACAATAGATGTTCAGAAGTAGTCTGTCTGTCCTTCTTCCTAGTCTGGAAGTTCATTTGACAAGTCAATATGATCTTTTTTTAAAAAAATCAACTTTTCCTTAATTAGGATACTTAAACTGTTGTTATTGGTGTGCAGTCAAATTGGTTCTGACTCATAGCAACCCTGTTTTGGGTATCAGAGGAGCAGCTGGTGAGTTTAACCACCAGGCTTGTGGTACAAACTGACTTTCCATCCATTGTTTATCCTACACACTTAAACTATAGGTAACTTAAAATTTAAATACAAAAACACATGCTCACATACACACACAGATAAATACAGCTTTTTGAAGCCTAGATATTCTATTATTGAAAAGTAGAGGGAAATAAAACTGCATAAGTTGAATAATTACTAAGGCATTGCTTTTATGCTATCGTAACCTTTTTAGGAAATTCAATATAAAGAATTTCTGCCTTGCAGTTAGTTATTTTTAAAGTGAAAAATTTTGTTGATTGTGGCCTATCTTAGAAAGGTCAGAAGGGATGGAGAGAATTTACTAACTTTCATTACACAAAACTGGCAAGATCATTAAATAAAAAATTAAGACACCTTTCAAAACTATTATTACATTTTTGAATATATTATTAAACATTAAAGCAATTCAAAATTTTATTTAATGTATGCTCCATTAAGTATGTGAATAGTGCCCTGGTAAATTAGTGGATCATGCACTGGGCTGCTAATCCCCAGGTCAGTAGTTCAAATCTACCAGTATTTGAGTGGGAGAAAGATAAGGATTTCTGCTCCCATAAGCATTTACACAGTTGGAAACCCTATAAAGAGTCACTGTGAGTCAGAATGGACTCAATGATACACAACCACCACCACCACCACCAGGTAGAAGTCACATGACTATCTACTTACTACATTGTTCAGAGTAATTCAGATAACAGCCGCCATATATAATGCAGGCATATGAACAAGATCAGTTTCTAAGTCATGTCTTTAAGTCAAATATGTTTGTCAATACAGGTACCTGTAAGTCAATACAGGTACGTACAGAGTTCCTGTTTAATCTGACTTTAGTGCTAGGAAATACTTGAAGCATTCTTCAGTGAATTAAAAGCTGCTTGTGGTTTTTGTGATAAACAATTTGTTATGAATAGGGGTTGGCTGAATTTTTTCAAAGTGAGGACAAATTTACGTGACTTCCAAGGGTAAGTACACGCTGTCCCTACATCAGACATAAGTAACTTGAGGACCACCTTTACCTGGAAGATAGGGAGCAGTTTATTCAAGTGCTTGTTTTCATTACTATGAAATCTAATTACTAGCTCTTTTTCTCATGTGGAGAAAAAGGAGGGTGAAGATACATTTTCTCTAGATGAGATTTTATGATAATTTACCTTTGTAGTATATGTGTGTTTACCCTTACTGTTTTAATATATCAAAAGAGTAGACTTTTTAGAAGTTGTTTTATAAAAGAATCTGTAAAAAGTACAAAGAAGACTATATGCTCTTCCAAGAATACTTCTGCAGTAGAATGATGCAGAATTATGGATCAAACTCCATCCAGGTCCCCACAACTCTTATCTCCTCTTCTTAAACAATCGAACAAACAAACTCCTTATAAATACATAGATTGAAATTGGAAAGTAAGGGTTTCTCTAGAAATCTAGATTTCTTTATCAGGGTTCCTCTGTATGGCTTATATTGTTATTATCAAATATATTACCCAAGTTCAAATAAATCCAACTTTTGTTCTCTACTAATGGGAACTCCTGGTGTGGCATTGTGGGATCAGCACTGGGCTACAAACCCCAATGCTGGCAGTTCAAATCCACCAGCTAGCTGCTCTTTGGAAATGTTGTACAGGGTCAATGAGTCAGAATGGACTCCATGGTCCTTAACAACTACAACAGTGGGGATAAGTGTTGGTGTGGCACTGTAGGATAAGCATTGGACTGCTATCCTCAGGTCAGTCGTTCAAACCCATCAGCTGCTCCTTACTAACCCTATACAGGATCACTATGAATCAGAACTGACTCAATGGCACTTAATAACAATGGGGATACACAGAGGTTTTTATAAAACAAATAAATAGTACCTTCTTTTATAATATCTTTAGAATTGGTCAAATATTTTTAGATACTTAAAGCACTTTCAATTAAGTGTGCACATTTCCTAGTATCAAACCATATCATAGTTTTTTATAGGTAAAATCAAATATCATATCTCTTCAAATAATTCTCTATAATAGCTAACATATATATTTTTTATTGTCAGTAAAAGTTAAAAAAAAAAAAACATTATCATTAAGTCGATTCCAACTCAGAGTACCCTATAGTTCAGAGCAAAATTTCCTTATAGGTTTTCCAAGACTGTGTCACCATAGGATAAACACTGGACTACAAACCACGAGGTAGACAATTCAAACCCACCAGCTGCTACTTGGAAACCCTATACAGGGTTGCTAAGAGTCAATAAGGACTTCTAGGCACTTGACAACAACAACAAGAAGAAATACTTACATAAGAAGATTGACTCTTCTTTCTCCTGTGGAGTAAGGAAGTGGCAGTGTGAGCTGGTAGGCTCAACTTGCCAACATTCCTTTAGCAGCTTAACCACTTCACACCTGGGTTCTACTCCATTGTCATGACAGTGGACAGATAATAGTGATACTACATAAATAGCTGCCTTTATGTGCATCCTTACTTATGGTGACCTTATGTACCACAGATGGTTTTTGCATTCCTTTGGGTCACTTTTCTTTGGAATGGGCACAGAAACAGATTTCTTCCAGTCAGTTGGCCAGGTAGAAGTCTTCCAAATTTCTTGGCATAGATGAGTGAGTGCCTTAAGTGTCACTTCACTTTGTTGAAAGATTTCGATTTGTGTTCCATCTATTCCCGGTGCCAATTACTTCAGTGCACCTTGGACTTCTTCCTTCATGATCATTGTCTCTTGATCATATGCTACATCTTGAAATGGTTGAACATCAGCAGTCTCTTTTTGATACAGTGACTCTGTGTATTCCTTCCATCTTCTTTTGATGCCCATAAAATCTTTCAGTACCACAAGTCCAGGTTTGAATTTTTTTGTGAGCGGGTTCTTACCTTTTGGTTTTCTAACTCCAGGTCTTTGCACATTTTGTTATAATATTTGATTTTATCTTCTCATGCTAATCTTTGAAATTTTCTGCTCAACTCTTATACCTCTTCACTTCTTCCATTTGCTGTAGCATCTCTATGCTGGAGAGCAAGTGTGAGAGTCTCTTCTGACATCCATGTTGGTCTTTTCCTTCTCCCTTGTCTTCTCAATGACTTTTTGCTTTCTTCCTGTATGATGTTCTTGATGTCATCCCACAGCTCTTCTAGTCTTTAGTGTATAATGTGGAATGTGGAAATCATCAGACAATATCTTTGGTATCCTATGTGAGTAAAGATTTACTAAAGGTAATATAGAAATGGCTGCAACCATACATTGACAGAGAATTTCGCAAGGTCCAAACCAGTTTTATAAGAGGACGTGGAGTGAGGGATATCATTGCTGATGTCAGATGGATCTTGGCTGAAAGCAGAAAATACCAAAAAGATGTTTACATGTGCTTTATTGACTATGCAAAGGCCTTCGATTGTGTGGATCATGACAAGCTATGGCCAACATTGCGAAGTATGAGTATTACAGAACACTTAATTGTGATCATGACCAAGTATTACAGAACACTTAATTGTGATCATGTATATAGACCAAGAGGCAGCTGTTCAAACATAACTAGGGAACACCAAATGGTTTAAAATTAGGGAGATGTGTGCCAGGGATGTACTCTTTTTACCATACTTATTCAATTTGTATGCTTAACAGATAATCAGAGAAGTTGGATTATATGAAAAAAAACAAAAACAAAAACATGGCATCAGGATTGGAGGAAAGCTCCAATAACAACCTGCAATATGCAGATGATACAACCATGCTTGCTGAAAGTGAAAAGGACTTAAAATACTTACTGATGAAGATTAAAGACCACAGCCTTCATTATGGGTTGCATCTTAATGTAAAGAAAACAAAAATCCTCACCACTGGACCATTAAATAACATTGAAAAGATTGAAGTTGTCAATAACCTCATTTTGCTTGGATCAACCATTGACACTCATGGAAGCAGCAGTCAAGAAATCAAACCATGTATTGCATTGGGCAAATGGGTTGCACAAGACCTCTTTAAAGTGTTGTAGAACACAGTGTCAGTTTGAGGACAAAGGTGCACCTGATGCAAGCCATGGCATTTTCAATAACCTCATATATATGCGAGGATTCAATAGTGAGTAGCAAAGATCATAGAAGAATTGATACATTTGAGTTATGGTGTTGGAGGAAAATATTTAAAGTACCATGAACTGCCAAAAGAACAAACAGATCTGTGTTAAAGAAGTGCAGCCAATGCAGTCCTAGGAAACCAGGATGGCCAAACTTCGTCTTTAATACTTCGGACACATTGTCAGGAGGGAACAGTTACTAGAGAAGGATATCATGTTTGGTGAAGTGGAGGATTGGAGAAAGGGGGGAAGGCCCCAATGAGATGGATTGGTACATCATCAATGGGCTCAAATGTAGCAATAATTGTGAGCTTGGCCCAGGATTAGGCAGTGTTATGTTCTGGTGTGTGTAGGGTCACTGTGAGTCATTACCGACTCGATGTCACTTAACAACAACACAACAACAATGTACCACTGAACAAAATGTCCCCCTGTGTTGTGTTATCCTCATGATGATCAACGTGTGTGAGTCTGTCTTTGTGGCTATTAAGCCAAACCATCTTATTCATTGTCTTCTTCACCCTTCTGGCCCGCTGCTGATGTGCCCCTCCCTCCAATTAACTTGTCCAAAGCCTGTGAGTTTGATAATGTCCTATTGTGATCCATAAGGTTTCCATTGGCTAATTTTCAAGAACAGATTATCACCTGTCTCCCTACTTTAGTTTAGTGTGGAAGCTCAGCTGAAACTTGTCTATTTTAGGTGACTCTGTTGGTGTTTGAAATACCGGAGGCAAAGCTTCTAAAATTACAGCAACACAGAACCCAAAACAGTAAGACAAACGGACAGATGGGTGGTGGGATATTGATGATAGTTACCATTTTTTTGCATGTTTTTTTTATATTGAGATATACAGTGTTAATGTGTTTCTATTATCTCATACATACTCTGGCCCTATCCATTTACATCTCCAGCTACAAACTTCTACTTTGCTACGTTCTCTGTTTTGTCTCATCTTTTGTGGCTCTCTCATATGTTCATCCTGCAAGTGCTCAAAAATCTATTAAAATCTTTTTTATTTCCTCAGACCACTATTTAAAAAGGCAACTATTTGCAATCAACTCTTAATCCTATTGAGGATACTAATGGAGGCCACCTTGTAGATTGGAAGTACATTAGAGGTACACAATGTGAACATGTGATTAAGAAATTCTTGCTTTTTAAAGTACCATAGCCATTTCTGCTTAATCATATTTTTTCTACCCTTCCCCTCGTGCCTGCTGTCTGCTCTTCTTGGATTTCTTTCTTTTTTTAGTTTGTTGAACTCAGTGTTTCCTTTTCGGCCTCCTCTTATATTTTTGATCTTGATGTATACCCAGAAATACTAAAGTCCTTGTAATTGCTATGCACAATTCAGCATTCCAACTTTAACAATGTATTTATGCATGTGCTGCAGAACTGTCATATTTTAAATTAGCTTTAAAATAAATTAATTAAAATTAAAACTGGTATGGTGTTGTTGGGTAAGCCCTGGACTACTAAACACAAGGTTGTTGGTTCAAACCCACCAGCCACTCCTTGTAAACAGGGTTGCTATGAATCAGAACCAGCTTGACAATACTCAACAACAAGAGCAAAAGCAATAAAATCAATTAAAATGAAAGCAAGTTATTTAATTATGATTTTAGCATCTAATGATAGGTAGGACAAGCTTACTATCCATTGCAAAGTAGATACATTTTCACAGAAATAGCCTAATGCAGTTGATCCAGCTGGACACAGTTCAAATAGTAAGCAATGAATATGCTGTAGAGATGGAGTAACGATCAGGTTTGCTGTTACAGGACCACAGGTCTTCTGTAGTATAGAATTATGCTAGATCCCTTAGGATTGGAAAAGTACTTTCCCTTAGTCTAACCTCTGAGATCACTTGCCTTTTTCATCATTGTTTCTAGGTATATAGTCAGGATTATCCCCAGAAATAAATCTGATAATATAGATTGGCAGATATATAGACTGATAGATAGAAAGTGACAAATGTTGTTGTTGTTAAGTGCCGTAAAGTCGGTTCTGACTCAGTAACCCTGGGTAGGGTTTCAGAGGAGTAGCTGGTGAGTTTGAACCGATGACCTTACAGTTCAAACCAACCTTGTAATCCAGTGCTTTATCCTTCAGTACCATACCAGGACTGCAAATGAAAACCAGCAGTTTTAAGGAACTGGTTCACAAGATTGAGCCAGTTGTGGATTGCTGCTATTGTTAAGTGCTATCGAGTTGGTTCCTACTCATGGTGACACTGTATAGGATTTTTGAGGAGCAGCAGATAGATTTGAACTGACGACCTTATGGTTCACAGTTCAGTGCGGATCCTACATCACCAAACTAGGAGTCCAATTGTGGATTGGCAGATCCAAAATTCATAGACCAGCCTGAAGTTTGGGAATTCTAATAATCTATCTGAAATTGGTAGGTCAGATACCAGGCATGGAAATTCCAGTGGGATGTCTACTTAAAGACTTGAAGCAGAGTTCTTTTCAGTTTCCACTAAGAAGGCATTCAGCAGATTAGATGATGCCCACCCACATTATGTAAGACAAGGATGGGGAGCCTTTAATCTTCAAAAATGTATAACATCATTTGTGGTCCATACAAAATTATCAACTTAAAAATTAGCATACTATATTTGGTCAGACATCAAATTAACTCACCTCTAAGGTGGAGGTCAGAGAAAAAGAGGAAGGCCCCCCAAAGCATGGCAACAGTAGTGAGGTTGGCCCAGGATCGGGCAGTGTTTCGGTCTGCTGTGCATAGGGTGGCTATGAGCCAGTGCCTACTCAATGGCACCTAACAACAATGACAAATATGATGGGGGTCCTGTTGCGATGCTCTGGGATAAAGCACTAGACCACAAGGTCATTTTGAATGACAAGGTCAGCAGTTCATGCTGACCAGCTTCTCTATGGAAACCCTATACAAAGTCGGTATGTGTTGGACCAACTCAATGGCACTTAACAACAATAATAAATGTGATGGCTGGAACTGCAGTGGCTTTGGCAAGCCAGAGTAGATTATTTGGAGTGCCTTATATAGAGCCTTGGAGCCTGGTGTGGTGCTGTGGATTAATGCGCTGGACTACAAAATCAGTTTGAACCTGAAAGTTGGCAGTTCAAGCTCACCAGTCACTCCTCAGAAATCCTATACAGGGTGGCTGTGGGTCAGAACTGATGCTATGGCATTTAACAACAACAACAACATATGGAGTACTTGTGTGGCTCTATAGGATAAACACTGAACCACAAGCTCATTTTGAACCACAAGGTCAGTGGTTCAAATTTATCAGCCATTCCTCTTGGAAATCCTTACAGGGTCATTATGGGTCTGAATCAACTCTGTGGCACTTAACAACATCAACAACAACATATTCCCCCAGGCTGGATGTTCCCTACCCCTGGTGTAAAATAATCTGCTTTTCTTACAGTCAACCAATTTAAATGTTTTTGTTGCTAGCTGACTTCAAGTCAGCCCCTGACTCGCTCAATGCCCAATGAAACAAATGGCTGCCCAATCCTGTTCTATCCCCATGATCGTGTTGCGATGAGATCATTGTAATTTGTAGGGCTTTCATTACCTAATTTTTGGAAGTGCATCACCAGGCCTTTTTTCCTAGTCTGTCTTAGTCTGGAAGCACTGCTGAAATCTGTTAAACATGATGACAACACACAGCCTCCAGTGACAGACGGGTGCTGGATACATGTGTAAATAGTTTCATAGCAACATCTAATGTCTAGCAACATTGACGTAAAAATTTGTGAACTGCATCAAGATACCAAACTAGGGTGAGTGGGCTAAAGTCAGTCCAGGTTCATCAGACAAAGTGCCTGGCAGTCCCCAGAGGAGGTTCCTTTTCTAAATCACACAGGATGATGCGCAACACTGAAGAATTTACTTGTCGTGTCCCTAAATATGGAATGTGTAAGTCTCATTTCCTCTACCAGTTTTTAATTGCATAATGGCAAGAGACACTTTCCTTGTACTCCTGATTTTCCCATAATTTATAATACATTTTAGACGATGTACAATGAAGATGACTTAATTAACTACAGTGATTGAAAAGGTGAACCCGAGCTCTTCTTTTATAACTCTCTCTCCAAAAACGTCCAGCATCCCACACATTTTTGGAAGTTCCTGAAGAGTGCTACACAAATCCTTGCAAACAAGCTCCCGAGGTGCGGAAAATGTGGAGTTGAAAGTCACTCAGTGGGACAACTTCCTTCCCAGGAGTATCATGGCAGATTACATTTTGCTGCTATGACATTATTCCTGGGGAGTTAACAGATTTTTACTTTCAGGACCAGAGATCATACACATAACTTTCTTCTTACATTAAATTCGCCATAATATGGTGTGCATTTAAAAATTATATTTGGATATAATCTGCACATATGCTCAGATGATGAAACCATGATTTTCTTTCAAAATTCTATCTAAGGAACCCCTGAGAGGTGAAGTCAATGAGGATGTTCACCTGTGAGCTAGGGACAATGAACACAGGTCCTCATTACAGGCTGAACATGATAATCACCTGGGAGCTTTAAAAATTCCAATGCCCGAACTTCATCCCAGGCTAATTAAGTTAGTGTCTTTGGATTGGGTGGGTGGTGGGGGTAATACAGGCATCAGTGGGTTTTTTGTTTGTTTGTTTGTTTTTTAAGTTTCCTATATAATTCCTCTGTGCAGCTAAGATTTAGAATTATTGGGGACTATTCAATTGTTGTTATATGTTGCTGAGTCAGTTCTGACTCATAAGGACCCTATACAGGGTTTGTGAAGCTGTAAATCTTTGCAGGAGCAAAATGCCTTATCGGTCTCATGCAGAGCGGCTGATGGGCCCGAACCCCCAGCCAGTGATGATTCTGCAGAGCCACCAGACTCCCTTGTGATAATTTGCTGTTGTTTAGTGCCATCAAGTTGGTTCTGACTCATAGTGACCCTGTATAGAGTTTCCAAGGAGAGGCTGGTATATTTGAACCAATTACCTTGTTTGTAGCAGTCTCCTGCTTATCCTACAACGCCACAGCAGGACTCCCCCTTGTGATAATTAGTTACCGTTTAATTATAGAAAAGAGAGAACATATAGTACTCTTCTGAATCAATTTCCTAAAAAAAAATTACAGATTTAATGAATCATTTAAAATTTTGATTCTCAGATTCCTCTAAGAGCTCCATATTGAACATAAAGGACTCTAACAGTCTCCATTATTTTTTCACTGTTGTTTAAATTGCTTTCATTCTTGAATTGGATACCATTCTTAAACAAAGGCATGATAGATTTGCACCATATCTTTCCCTAAGAAGTAGCTCTCTGCTCTTAATGGAGCTCAGGCTCCTGCTGCCGGTGGGTGTCCCAGTTAATGTCATAATCATCTGTGACATCACAATTAATTCCTGCCGAGATGATTATAGTTACAAGAGAGGATTATGATTTTGCAAAAGTGATAAACAGTGGGGAAAAAATATTTTTTTTTGCATCCCAAAGATTATTAACTTATAAAAGTGAAAGGAAAAAAAGAAAATGCCTTCAGAATATTGTCAAATAGCATAAAACTGGTAGATTAGTTTCTTTTGTGAAAGACCATAGACTTTAAAAAATAGTTTTCTTTCCATTACACTAGCTCGGTTACTTAAATAGTAAATGTTTTGTACTTAGGTAGTACAGTAAATAGTTACTTAAATAGTAAATAATAAAATATTTTATTAGTATTTTTCTTAATTGCAAGCTCTGGTTGTTAAGTGTCATCAAAGTTGGTTCTGATTCATTGTGAACTTGTATAGGGTTTCCAAGGAGTGACTGGTGTGTTTGAATCACTGACTTGGCACTTGAAAACCAAAAGGTCTGTGGTTTGAACCCGCTACTTACTCTGAGGAAGATGTGACATTCTGCTTTGGTAATGATTTACAGCATTGGAAACTCCATAAGGCAGTTCTATGAATTGCAACAGGATGGCAGTTCAAACTCACTAGCTGCTCCTTAGAAACCCAATACAGGGTCACTATGAGTTGGAATTGATTGGATAGCATACACCAACTCTGTCCTATTGCATTGCTTTGAGTCTGAATTGACTCAACTGCCATGATTTTGGTGTGGTGGTTCTTTTAAATGAAGATTCCCAGTGTACCTTATGATTTACATTTACCATCATCATTGTTGATACTGGCTTCCTGTGAATGTTTAGCTTTGTAAAACTCTTTGACTTTATAACAGTGCTAAAATAACCTCAGCCTTCATAGAAGACATTCATTCTCAATAAAGTTATCACGAGCTTGATGATAAAGCAAGTGATATTTTTGTTGCATAATTCTTACATTCTTTTGAATAAAGCA
Organism: Chrysochloris asiatica; assembly: GCF_000296735.1. Taxonomy (NCBI): domain Eukaryota; kingdom Metazoa; phylum Chordata; class Mammalia; order Afrosoricida; family Chrysochloridae; genus Chrysochloris; species Chrysochloris asiatica. The sequence continues at coordinate 25,260,198 of NW_006408543.1, read as the reverse complement.
CCTATTAGTGCCTTAATTCCATGAAAAGATATTCAAAGTACTAAGTACAAAATATCTGTGTCTATTGTTGTTGTTGCTAGGTGAATTGAGTTGGTACCCACTCATAGCAACCTATTCATAACAGAATGAAACACTGCCCAATCCTGGGCCAACCTCACAATCATTGCTATGTTTGAGTCCATTGATACTGCTATTATGCCAATCCATCTCGTTGGGGTCTTCATCTTCCCAGCCCTTCACTTTACCCAACATGATATCTTTTTCCAGTGACTAGTCCCTCCTAACAATATGTCTGAAGTATGAAAAATGAAAGTTGGCCATCCTGGCTTCCAAGAAGCATTCTGGCTGTAAGTACTTCCTCCAACAAAGATCTATTCTTTTGGCAGACCATGGTACTTGCAATATTCTGCTCCAACACCATAACTCAAATGCATCAATTCTGAAGTCTTCCTTATTTACTATCCAACTTTCACATGCATAGGAGGTTATTGAAAATACATGTGTCTATATTTCTGCTTAAATATTATCATTTTACTTAGGCTACAAAGCTCTCTTGGTAATAGTACCTATTTTACTTATACAGAAAGTTATACCAATAGATAGGATATGTCTTACATCAAAATAATGTTACATAGAAAATGGTAGAAACAGGAATAGGAAAGAAATAGATTCATGTTTGGCTACAAAACAAACATAATTCCCTTCTGATTGTTGTTAAGTGCTGTCAGTCTGTTCTGATTCATACTGACCCTTTACTGGGTTTTCACACCTGTAAACATTATGGGAGCAGAAATTCTCATCTTTCTCCTGAGGAGCAGTGTTGGGCTCGAACTGCTGACATTGTAGTTCTCGGTCCAGTGCTTATCCTACAGAGTCACCACACTTCTTACATTCTGATTGTTGTAGTTGTTGCTATATGCCATCAAGTCAGTTCCAACTCATAGTGCCCCTATGTACAACAGAATAGAACGCCCACTTCTGCACCATTCTCAAAATTGTTATGTTTGAGCCCATTGCTACCACTACTATGTCAATTCATCTCCTTGAGGGTCTTCCTCTTTTTCACTGGCCTTCCACTTTACCACAATGATGCCCTTCTAGAGGGACAAGTCTCTCCTTATAACATGTCTGAAATATGAAAGACAAAGTCTTACTGTCCTGGCTTCTAAGGAGAATTCTGGCTATCCTTCTTCCAACAGGAACATTCTGGTATACTTCTTCCAAATGATTTGTTTGCTCTTCTGGAAGCCCATGGTACTTTTAGTATTCTCCAACACCATAATTCAAATGCATCAATCCTTCTACAGTCTTCCTGATTCATTGTCCAACTTTCACATGCACATGAGATTATTGGAAATGCCATGGTTTGAATCAGGTGTACCTTAGTCTGCTAATTGATATTTATGCTGTTGAGCAATTTAAAGAGCTCTTTTGCAATGGATTTGCCTAATGTATTACATTGTTTGATTTCTTGACTGCTGCTTCCTTGAGTGTTTATTGTGGAGTCAAGCAAAATGAAGTCTGTGAATTCTTAAACGTTTTCTCCATTTATCATGTTATTTATTGGTCTAGTTGTGAGATTTTTCTTTTCTTTTTTTTTTGCACTGAGGTTTTATCCATAGTGAATGGCATGGACTTTGATTTTCAGCAGTAAGTGTTTCAAGTCCTCTATGCATACAGTAAACAAAATTGTGTCATCTGACTATCATAGGTTGTTAATGAGTCTTCCTCCAATCCTGATGTCACATTTTTCTTCATATAATCCAGCTTCTCAGATTAATTGCTCAGGTTACAGGTTGAATAAGTATGGTGAAAGCATACAACCCTTGTGCAAATATTTCCTGATTTTAATCCATTCAGTATCCCCTTGTTCTGTTTGAACACTACCTCTTGATTTATATATACAAGTTGCTCATGAGCACAATTTATTGTTCTGGACTAGCCATTATTCACAATGTTATCCATAGATTGTCATGATGCGTACATTCAAAAGCCTTTACATAGTCAGTAAAGCACAGGTAAGCACCTTTCTGGTATTTTCTGATTTCTGTCAAGATCTATCTGTTGTCGGCAATGTTCCGTGCCTTCTGAATCTGACTTGTGTTTCTGGTCGTTCTCTTTCATTGAAGCCACTTTTGAATTATTTTCAGCAAAACTTTACTTTCATGCGATATTAATGACATTGTTCTGTATTCCATTAGGTGCCATTAGGTAACCTCTTTTTGGAACGGGCAAAAAATGGATTTCTTTCAGTCAGTTGGCCAGGTAGCTCTCTTCCAAATTTCTCAGCATAGATGAGTGTGTGCCTCCAGTGATGCACCAGTTTGTTGAAAGATGTCAATTTGTATTCCATTAATTCCTGGAGCCTTTTTTTTTTTTTTTTTTTTTGGTCATTACCTTCATTGCAGCTTGTATTTCTTTCTTCAGTAACATTGGTTCTTGATCATATACTACCTTCTGATTCAGGTTTGCCAATAACATTTTCCAGGTCTTTGTAGAAAGCCCAAATAAATATGTAAGGAGCAGAAGTTATCATCTACCCCCACAAATATTCTAAATTAAGTCATGTTTTGTGCTCAGTGAAATTCATGTGTTTTATTTTTTATTTATAAGCATTCTCCAGGAAAGCATATATTCCATTAATCTATTATATGAGGCATATATTGAGCCTCCATAGATTCCACATAATACTAAATTTGCCTGGCCAATTCCTGCTGGACTTTTAGTTATCACTTTTAGAAAGCACAGATGCTACAATCAATAAGTGGTTAATTTCTTTTATTTTGGCATTGTTTTTGAGACTAAAAATAAAAAAGTAGAAAAGTTTATTAACACTTAGGAATCATTCAAAATGTCATTTTAGGAGGCTTATCTTTTTAAATTGCAAGAACTTTCTTTATAATTACCCAAACAAGTTTTACTGTGAAAGCTTTCTAGCTTTGAAAAGTTCCTAAATTATAATTAATTGATTTAAATTTTGCCTTGATGAAAGAATCCAAGCAGATAAGATTAATTTCTTAGTCTCTAACTACCTAACTTACCCAAGAGGCTATTGCAAAATGCTAAGCGCTCATATGCCCATTGATTATAATTTATATAAATGATCTGTTTCTCTCCCAAACTACTGAGAAAATACAACAGATCCACAAATCAGTGGGCTGGCAGGAAAGTAGAGAGCAGACTCTTTGCACGTGGGCTATTATAAAGCCTAATTTAATTATTTCTTTTAGAAGTTTAAAATGTAAAAAGTTAATTTTTAGAAATATCCATACCATTGCCAGATGGCTAGAAAGATTGTTTTTCATTAAATTGGACGGCACAAATTTTTCAGGCCTGTAATTCCAAAGACAGTTTAATCATAGTCAAGGGGGAATTATAACTCTGAAAAACTAAGCAGAACCCTCTAGCCAGTACAATAATGATAATTATAATGAAATAAGACCACATGATTGGAAATTAGTCTACAAGAAGGTAATTCTAGTCACCCAGAGTCTAACACAAGAGGTTTATCAAAGGCAGGCCTTGTGGAAAATTCCTAGTTTATTGAAGAAATAGAAAGAGGAATCTTCTCTCTTTAGAAAAATAAATGGTGTCATATTTGGATTGCACACAACATGGAGTTGGGATTGTGGTTTCAAATTTAGTGTTTGTTTACCCAATCAATGGAACATTTATCAAGTAACTCTCATTTTATAAAATTTACAAAGTAATTGACTCAATTTGACAATAACATGCCAGTTGTGTGATGTTTGATTTTATATCTTCATGAGGTTTCTTGGCTGCTCCTCAATTCTCAAAACCCAAAATATCTTCAGAGTCATTTTCTAAGTAATCTAAGATAATATATCGTTATTTCAGATGTAGACGTCTTGACAGCATTATCACTGAATTCTGTGGATTCATGAGCTGGTTAAAACATATTACTAATATATTAAATAAAATAATTTCAAAGTTATATCTCAATTATTTAGCAGGTCCTGTAGGGTCTTTTCAGAGTAGATGTTTGATGGTCCTGGTCAGGACGTATCATGGCAATTATGTTTGCATTATGACACAGGGACTCATGTTCAGAACAAAAGGCAAATAGAGAATACATCTTCCCTCCAAGAAAATATTCAAAATAGTAATAGATCACCTGAGGATAACCTAGACTAAGACTTGCTACGTTTAATTATAAATACAAAATTTAAAACCCATGACCTTCGAGCCAGTTTCAACTCAAGATCACCCTGTTGGATAGAAGAGAACTGCTCTACAGGGTTTCCAAGACTGTAACTTTTCATGAAAAACTCATTTTTCTCCCTCACAGTGGATGGTGAAGTTGAACACACGGCATCACCAGGGCTGCTTAGTTATAAATATAGAGTCATATTGATTGAAATAGTTAACAATCACCCAAATAGGGTTGTGTTTTGCAGACTCTGGAGAGAATAACCAATAAAGCTTTCTATAACCAATAAAGATTGGGTACTATACTTTTTTAAGTATCAAGGCAAAGACTGGGTCCTGAAGCTAGATGAGTATACATGTTGTCAGGAATTTTGTCACATGCACAGAACACATTGCAGAATTAAGTAGAACGATTCCCTTAGTTGCAGTGATGTCAAGATTTTAACTTATTCTCCATAAGGAGGACTTCACAGTCTGACATCAGAATCTTTCTACCCTTCATCATTCTTATATATAAAATATATAAATACAATTCTCACCAAAGTTTGGGCATTCAGTGATTCTCAGTAAATGATTTTGTCACAGACATAAACATATTCAAGTTTTATTATTATAATGATATCACAACTGGGAATAACTTTCCTTGTTATCCTAGTGAAGTTTTGGGATTAACATGTGGACAGCATAGGGAACGTTCTCTCTTTAAACTTGTGACTGACAGAAACCGATTTCAACTTGATTGATTTGCATGTGCACTTAAATTTGACGGACACTCCAACAAAGGAATGACTAGGGTAGAAATTGTGTTGACTTCATTTGTGTAAGTTTCTATGGTGGTTTTCTTAAAGACCTTAAAGTAGATGCTGAACTTTATTTTTTAACATAAATGAACTACCTCCTTAAATGTCCAATTTCAATTTGCTAGAAAGAAAACAACTTGCTTCAAATGGTGATTTTATCCTAGACTTAAGTCCTGATGTGGTGCTGCAGGATAAAGCACTGGACCACAAGGTCAGTTTAAACCACAAGGTCTGCAGTTCATACCTACCTGTCACACCCCAGAAACCTTATATAAGGTACCTATGGGTTGGAACTGACTTGATGTCACTTAATAACATATATGCAAAAATCTAGTTAAGAAGCTAGACTTTGTACCAAGTTAAACTAATTTTGTATCACTGTTGGATTCAAATGAGGATGTGGAATGACAGATATAATTCCTAGCATCAGATGGTTTCTTGGCTGAAAGCAGAGAATACCAGAAAGATGTTTTCCTGTGCTTTTTTGACTATGCAAAGTCTTTTGATTGAGTGGATAATGGCAAACTATGGACAACATTGTGGAGAGTGTATATTCCGGAATTCTTAATTATGCTCTTGAGGAACCTGTATATAGACCAAGAGGCATTCATTCAAACAGAACAAGGGAGCACCAAATGGTTTAAAATTAGGAAAGTTGTGCACCAGGTTATATTCTTTCACCAGAGTTATTCAGTTTGTATGCTGAGCAAATAATCTGAGAAGATTGATTATATGAAAAAACAAAACTACATGGCATCAGGGTTGAAAGAAGAGTCATTAACAACCTGCGATATGCAGATGATACAACTTTGCTTGCTTAAAGGGGAAAGGAATTAGAATGCTTTCCAATGAATATCAAAACCCACAGCCTCAATGTAAGGAAAACAGAAATCCTCACCACTGGAACAATAAATAACTTCAAAATAAAGGAGAAAAGATTGAAGTTGTCATAGACTTGATTTTGCTCAAATCAACCATCAATACTCATGGAAGCAGCAGTCAAGAAATCAAATGATGTATTGTTGTTGTTTTTGGTACCCACAAGTCAGTACTGATTCATACCAACCATATGCACAAGGGAGACAGAAAAACTGCCAGGTGGTACATCAACCCCACAATTATTGTTACACTTGAACCCATTGCGGCTGCCACTCTGCCAATACATCTTGTTGGGGGACTTCCTGTTTTTTTGCTGACCTTTTCCAGGCACTGGTCCTTCCTGTTAATATATCTGAAGTATGACAGACCAAGTCTGCTCCACAGCACTTTCAACATTCTCTTCCAACACCGTAACTCAAATGCATCAATTCTTCTACAGTTTTCCCTATTCACATATTGCGTTAGGCAAATCTGCTCTACAAAACCTCTTTAAAGTGTTGAAGAGCAAAGATGTCAGTTTGAGAACAAAGGTGCACCTGATCCAAACTATGGTATTTTCAGTAACCTCATTTGCATGGTAATGTTGGACAGTAAATAAATAAGACTGTATAGAGATTCCAAGGAGCATCTGGTGGATTTGAACCTTTGACTTTGTGAATACCAATCCAGTGCTTAAACTAAAGTGCCTCACCATTACTTGAGCACAAAGCATTTGTACCATCCAGGAACCTTTAAAGGAATTAATGTTTGCAAAACATTAAAGCTTGTTGACGTCTTCTTAAGTATATATATAAAAAAAAGTCACAGGATAGCCTAAGCATGTAAATGGTTATTAGTAATAATGTTAATAGTAAATTATGTCTTCCATTAGGTAGGTGTAAGGGGAACTACTGTATCACTATAGGGTGCTTGTGAAAATATCTCAATATGTTACCGGGGAAGAGAGGGAAAAGGCAAGATTGGCAAGAAAATATTACAATATATATATTATTTGTCTAAAAATATGATAAGTCAATTTACCCTAGTTAGACAGAAGTTGTTGTTACGAAGTGCCATCGAGTCGGTTCTGACCCATAGCATTGTTGTTGTTGTTATGTGCCGTCAACTCATAGCGACCCTATACAGGGTTTCCGAGGCTGTAAATCTTTATGGGAGCAGAACGCCTCATCTTCCTCTCGCGGAGCAGCTGGTAGTTTAGAACTGCTGACCTTGCGGTTTGCAGCCCAATTCGTAACCACTATGCTACCAGACCCAAAGCGTTGTTGTTGTTGTTAAGTGCCATCGAGTCGGTTCCGACCCATAGCGACCCCGTACAGGGTTTCTGAGGGTGTAAATCTTTACAGGAGTAGAAAGCCTCATCTTTCTCCCGCCGAGCAGCTGGTAGTTTCGAAGACCCAAAGCGTAGCAAACACTAATTCTAGAAAATATATTTTTCTGCTTCAGGTTCTTTAAAGCATTTGTAATAATAATAATAATAATAATAATAATAATAATAATAATAAAGTATTTGTAATGTTTTTTGAGTAGGGAACAATAAAAATCTATACACAGAGAACACTGAGTCTGGTGTGAGAATGATTTTCAAAGACTTTCTTTCCCAGGTCTTTAGCCTTGGTAATGACAGGCCAAACACAGTCTACTTGAAATTTTCTGTGTTTATCCTTATGGTTGTCAGTTGTCTGACAACTCTTGGTGCTCAGACTCATTTGCGAGTTACATTGATGAGAAGCATTTATCATATCCCAGAAACTACTTCCTGAAGGCATGTTGAAAGACATAATAGGCTAGTTCAAGCTCTCAAAAGTTGGACTACTTATCTGCACTCCACTCAAAAACAATCTAAACAGCTTTCGATATAGTATTCTGACACTTTCCATTTAGATCTTATTTGAAAGAGCAAGAGCAGAGGCAATCAAAAATAAAATAAAAATATGGGGTAGGAAGAGTAGATACCGAGGCTGCATGTGCATAAAGGATTCATATTAAATTTGTGGTGAACGTCTATATAGTGCCTTCATGGAAACTCCCAGTTTGTTCTTACTGTAGCAGAGTCATTTGTTACGTCTTTCTGGAATATGTCCGGATGATAAGGATAGGGAAGATTCTTGTCTATGCAAGCTGTGTTATTTCTCACGTCTCTAAGTAGAGGGAGTTTCAGAGCTAAGACCTTCTTATCTGTTTTTTCTTTTTTTTTTTTTTTTGGTCTGTAAACAAATATACTGTTTATTTAAGTTAGATTAAAATGAAACACACACACAAAAGAATGTGCACAGCAAAGAAACGCAAACTCTCTCACATGTGCAACCCTTGTCCTAATATTGCTAATGCTTGTCCCTGCTTACTCATATCAGAATAATCTTCCCTCAGTCCAGTGTTGGCAAGAGGATTCCCAAGGTTAGGTAAAGGTCACCTTGATCTTAAAGCTTGTTGTCTTAAAGCTAGTATCTGCATCTTATAAAGGGTTTTCTTATGTCTCCTTTCCACCCCAATAAAACTCAATATATACTGGCATTGACACCATCAAGGAGCCTGAAATTAGGAAATGGAGGATATGCTCTGAAAAAGAACCGGAATCAAAGCATAATGAGACCATCAAACTATTTCAGGGTCATTTAGTCCGTTGATGTTCAGTGTCGTCGAGTCAGTTCTGACTCATAGCCACCCTATCTAGACAGGGTTTTCTGAGACTGTAAATCTTTATGGGAACAGAAATCCTTTTCTTTCTCCCACAGAGTGGCTGGTGGGCTCCAACTACAACCTTGTGGTTCACAGTCCAGTGCTTATCCTGTGGACCCACTGTTCTTCCAATTTAGTCTATTGTGTACTGTCAGGTTGCTTCCAACTCTTAGGACTCCTATGTAGGGTTTTTGAGAGTGACTGGTGGCTTTGAACTGGAAACCTTTCCGTTACCAGTCTTGTGCTTATCCTACAGTGCCACACCAGGGCTCTCTTTAGTCTGTAAGTGGTTTATAGATCACTGGAAAGCTTTGAAAAAAAATATTTGGCCTTCAGTGGAGAAAAAACAGAGGTGTTTTTCTGTTGTTTTATTGTTGTTGTTGTTGTTAAGTGCTGTCGAGTGGATTCTGACCCATAGTGACCCTGTAAAGGGTTTTCAAGGAGCAGCTGGTGAGCTTGAACCACTGACCTTGGAGTTCAAATAACTTTGCAGTCTGACACATTAGCCCACAGCACTACACAACAACTTTTCTGTCGTTGCTTTCTGTTATATTTGTAACCTGGGTGCTTAGTCAAATGTGTGGCATATGGAGGTATTCAATATCAGTTGCATTATGATACTGGAACAAATTAATAATAAAATAACAAAAACTTGTCTCACAATATAACTGGTGGTAGTAGTTAATGTACCATAGAGTAGGTTTTGACTTGTAGCAACCTTATATAGGGTTTTTGAGGATGTAAATATTTATGGGAGCAGGAAGCCTCATTTTTCTCCGATGGAGCAGCCCAACTCATAACCACTACACTACCAGAGCTCCTTATAATATAATTATAGCCCAGTAAAATGTGGTTATGGTGATTGTGTGCCATGGAGTCAGTTCTGAATCATAGTGATCCTGTCTTTATGGAAGCAGAAAGCCTCCTATTTCTCCCATGGAGTGAGACTGGTAGAGTTAAACTGCTAACCTTGTAGTCAGCAGCCCACCTCAAACCCCACTGTGCTACTGTTGTTGTTGTTATGTGCCATCGAGTCGGTTCCGACCCATAGCGACCCTGTATAGGGTTTCCGAGGGTGTAAATCTTTACGGGAGTAGAAAGCCTCATCTTTCTCCCGCGGAGCAGCTGGTAGTTTCGAACCGCTGACCTTAAGGTTCGCAGCCCGATTCGTAACCACTACGCTACCAGGGCTCCTATAATAAAATATGTTGTTGTTGTTATGTGTCATGGAGTCCTGGTGTTGTGCTATTGGATAAGCCCTAGACCCCGAGGTCTATTTGAATTGCAAGGTCAGTGGTTCAAACTCACTAGCCACTCTTTGGAAATCCTATGTAGGCTCGCTATGAGTTGGAACCGACTTGATGGCACTTAATAACAAATAGGGTTTCTGAGGAGTGGTTAGTGGGTTTGAACCACCAACCTTGCACTTCCAACTGACCTTTTGGTCCAGTGCTTTTCCTCCAGTGCCACACCAGGACAACAAATGTAGTTAAAAAGGAAAGCAAAAGATTAATAAGAATAAGAGTTACTTAGGTATTTAGTTTCCACAAGGTCGGCGGTTCAAACTCACAAGCTGCTCCTCGGAAACTCTATACAGGGTCACTGTGAGTCAGAACTGACTCGACAGCACTTAAGAACAACAAAAACAAGTCTCCTTGTTAATCAAAGATATACAAATGTGAAATATATTTTTCCTGTCAATGTGACAAAAAAGACAAAAATAATAATGTAAGATGCAATTTGACCATATTCACCTCAGAAATTATTATTAGTTTTAAAGAGCATATATGCATTTATTTCTAATCCTCTGGAATGACTCTGATCATGTACATGATTAATTTTCTTTTTAATTGTTTCTTCCACAGTTGGAATGGGATTATTGAAGCAGTTTATCATAATCTCTTAATTACTAAGATTGCCCAGCTCTTTTGTTCTGAATCTAGGCTGATGTCCAGGCGGAAGTGGACTGACAGGCTGATGTGTCTTTATGCTTAGTTGTGGTATCACTGGAGTCTTGTAAGCTAGGTTATGCTAAATGAGCTAACACTGTAAATATACTAAACGTACTAAATTTCGGAATCTGTAAAGGCCTGGGAATCAGTAGGCACTAGGCACTGTCACTTGAGTGGTACTACTCTGTAGCGGTCATTGAATTGGCTCCCAAAGTGTGCAACCCATTACACAAAGAAGTTGTTTGGTCCTATGTCATCTCTATCACTGGTTGCAGATCAGATTGTTTGTTGTCTGATTTTCTGAAGTAGATCACCAGGTCTTTCTTCCTAATCTTACTATAGGAGTTGCACTGAAATTTGTTCAGCATTGTAACACCACTCAGATCTCTACTGTTAGACAAATGATGATTGCACGTGAGATGCGCTGGTCAGGAATCACACACTGATTTCCCACATGGAATGTGAGAAATCTACCATGGAACTATCACTGTCCCTAGCTAATGTTCTAACAAGTTTTTATTTCATGGGATATTATCTGGGCCAATTTGATAGTTTAATCATTTTGAGGAACAGGGAGTTTTATAACATACATTAGCCGTAGTTTGTATGTCAAGAACACACAGTTTCTATCAATTCTGACTCATGGCTACCCCATGTGGATCAAAGTAGAATATTCCTCCATAGGGTTTTTGTTGCTAAGTGAAGCTGAGTCAGTTCCAACTCACAACAACCCTGTATAGAGAGTCCAAGGAGTGGCTGATGAGTTTGAACCATCGGCCTTGTGGTTCAAACCAGTCCTGCAGTCCAGTGCTTTATTCCGTAGCAATACACCAGGGCTTCATACAGTTTTTAGGGACAGGTTATTTTGGTACATTGCCAGGTCTTTCTTGTAAGATCACTCTGTTTATCTAAGATAACTCTATTTCTTCTAAGATAACAAATTACCAGAACTTTCTTCTGAGGCAAGTCTAGAGGGACTTTAATGTCACAAAAACTTCTTAAAATAAAACTCTTGGCTATTCCTCCAGTCTTATGGCCACTTTTCCTAACTCCTTGCCCAGTCACCCCAAGTACTTATGTTTCTGTTTGATATGACAAATGAGCCCTGCAGCCTGATCCCTTACAAGGTCTTGCCCTCTGCTGACATTCCTTGTCTTGTAGGACCTCTATGACCACCCACACTAGGTTAAGATCTGCTTTTCTATACACAAAGCTACTGTCATAGTCCACTGGTATTTTCTTAGCTCTCTTCTCTTTTATACTTTAAGTCCCTGGAGAAAAGCCTATGTCTTTTAGAGACCCCAGAAGAACTAGGACAGACAACCACTCAAGAAATTTTAATATGGGAGGGAGTAACTGAATGCATAAATGAATCATGATAAATAGATTGCTGTCATTCCAAGGATCAAACCACTTGGCAGTCACAAGTACTCCATCTGATTCTTATGTGAGGAATAGTGTTATAATTAAAATGAAAAGAAGCAAATCAACATTAAACATTAGTAAATGTACCATTTAAACTATTTAAAATTTATTTGACCTTGTTTAAAATTAACTGTTTTAAATTCAAAAATACCTTTCTGTTGTTAAGTGCTGTCGAGTTAGTTCTGACTCATAGCAATTCTGTGTAGTGTTCCTGAGGAGCAGTTGGTTGGGTTTGAACTGCTGACCTTGTAGTTCACAGAAGCAGTGCTGTTCCTACAGTGTCATACCTACTATATTATACTATAAAATAAGCACTGGACTGCAAACCACAAGGCCGGCAGTTGAAACCTACATCCTGTTCCTTGGAAGCTCTGTACAGGTTTGCTTTGATGATACTTGACAACAACAACAACAACAAAGTTCCAGAGTCATTATACCCTCATTGTGCTCCCTTGTCTTAATTTCATATTATTCAGTATGAACATTTACTTGTTGTTGTTGTTATGTGCTGTGGAGTCAGTTCCGACTCATAGCGACCCAGTACATGGTTTCCGAAGCTGTAAAACTTTACGAGAGTAGAAAGCCTCATCTTTCTCCCGCGGTACAGCTGGTAGTATTGAACTGCTGACCTTGCAGTTGGCAGCCCAATTCGTAACCACTACGCTACCAGAACTCCTTGAACATTTCCTTGAAGTTTTGTATATATTGTTGTTAGGTGCTGTTGAGTCAGTTCTAACTCACTGCAATTCCATACACAACAGAATGGAATGCTGCCCGGTCCTACATCATCCTTACAATTGTTTTTGTGTTTAAGCCCTTTGTTACTGCCACTGTGTCCATCTTGTTGGGGGTGTTCCTGGTCTTACTCTTTCTCATCAATGCTCTGCTTTCTAAGCATGATGTCCTTCTTCAGGGACTGGTCAAGTCAGATAATATGTCCAATGTAAGAGAAGTGAATTCTTGCCATCTTCACTTCTGAGGAGCATTCTGGTTGTACTTTTCCAAGATCAATTTGGTTGTTCTTCTGGGATTTCATGGTGATGTCAATATTCTTCTCTAACACCATATTTCAAATGCGTCGACTCTTCAGTGGTCTTCCTAAGTCACTGTCCAACTTTCACATCCATATGAGGTCATTGAAAATACTATGATTTGGGTAAGGTACAACTTAGTCCTCAAACTGACATCTTTGTTCTTTAACACTTAAAAGAGGTCTTGTGTATGTAGCAGATTTGCCTAATCAATACATCATTTGATTTCTTGACTCCTACTTCCATGAGCTTTGATTATTGATCTAAGTAAAAGCAAGTCTTGGACAGTTTCAGTTTTTTCTCTATCATTATGATGTTATTTTTTCGATCCACTTGTGAAGATTTTCATTTTCTTTATATTGAAGTATTTCAGATCTGTTTCACTTTCAGCAAGCAAGGGTAGTCATCTTCATATTGTAGGTTGTTAATGAGTCTTCCTTATGCATGTTCTTCTTCATATAGTCTGGCTTCTCAGATTTCTTGCTTAGCATACAGATTTAATGAGTATGGTGAAAGAATACAACCCTGGCACACACCTTTCCTCATTTCAAAATGTCGGTATCCCTTTATTCATCATCAGTGGCTTTGGTGCTTGGTAAGTATCTTTGAATAATAGTGGTGTTAACTGGTCTTCCTTGTAAATGTATGCATATTATCCAATCACAGATACCATTTCACTTGAAGATAATGTTCAAATGGTCTCTTTGACATTGATTGTGAATTGAAGTCTTCTTGAATTTATTAATCCCAGCCTAGTAAACCTTAAGACGGTCTCTTTCAAAATATCATAGATATTAGTGAGTTGAATTGGGCTAATTCAACTCACTAATGTCTATAATATTGATCCTAATGCATTTCTTTTCATTTTGGGCGACTTCCAGTTTTCCTAGAATCATACTTGATACATTCTACAATCCATTTATTAATTTCTGTTTGCATCTGTTTCTTCTCATTTTGAATTGTGCGTATCAGCAAACGAAGGTCCTGAAAGCTTATCTCCATCCACATCATTAAAGTCAATTCTACTTTTATTAAGGAACCCTGGTGGTGAAATGGATTATGAGCTGGATTGATAAATGCAGGTGCAGCAGTTCGAATCTACCAGTGACTCCATGGGAGAAAGATGGGGCTTTCTGCTTCCATAAAGATTGACAGCCTTGGAAACTCCATACAGGGTCATGATGAGTTGGATCCAATTCAGTGGCAGAACAACACCACCTATTTTGAGAAAGCAGTTCTTCCTCTGTTCTATTTAGAGTGCCTTCCATTGTAAGGGACTCATCTTCTGGCACTATGTCTGACAGTGTCCTGCTGCCATTCATAAAGTTTAAAGTGGCTAACCATTCAGAAATGGTCCTCCTCTCCATCATCCTACTTTGTCTTAGTCTCGAAGGTCCGCTGAAATCTGTCCACCATGAGTGACCCTGCTGATATTTAAGCCCTCACAGAAACACACAAGCCACCATAGTATGACAGCCTGTCAGATGAGCTTTCTATATGCCAGGGACTAATTTGGGTTATGGTTTTGGAAAAGAATACTAAAAGTACCATGGCCTGCCCAAAGAACAAACAGATCTGTGTTAGAAGTACAGCCAGAATGCTCCGTAGAAGCCAGGATGGCATTGTCTTCGCCTCTCATGCTTCAGACATATTCTCAGGAGTGACCAGTCTTCAGAAAAGCACTTCATGCTTAGTAAAGCTAAGAGTCATCGAAAAAAAGGAAGACCCCAGTGAGATGGATTGGCACAGTAGCAACAGGAGTGGGCTCAAGCATAACAATGATTGTGAGGCCAATGCAGGTCCTGGGCAGTGTTTCATTCTGTGTACACACAGTTGCTATGAGTTGGAACCAACTCCACAGCACCTAGCAACCACAAGTAAGCAACAATTTTGGGAGCTGGGAAACACAAGTAAATAATACAGACATGTCCTTGACTTTATGCTGGGGGTAGTTGTGGGGACACAGCCAGTAACCAAAGAAATAAACATATGTATAATTTAATTTCAGAACATGATCAGCATTACAAGAAGCAATGTAATGTGATGGAAATGAATGAGGATACATGGAATCTGCTATTTAGGATAGGTGATGAAGAATCATTAAATTCCTGACTTGGGCAGCAGCAGGTTCCAGAAACTTCTCTTGGTCTTTCTCGATTATTATGTGGCATCATAGTGCTAGTTCTAGCTCGACCTTGATGATCTCCACCTGCCAGTGGTCATGTTCACTTGAGAAAGATTTCCTCTGAAGACACAGTGCCAATGATTATAAAATTGCTCCTCATTTCATGGAACTTCCACATTCTGTCAGACTCCAAGCTTATTTTGTCATGACATTCCTACATGCAGTTTTTCTTTCCACCAGTTAAGTGGTGACACGTTTGCTATATTTCAGAGATGATGCCAGATACATGGGCACAACGGGATACTCGTCTTCCACATTTGTACTTCTTGTCAAAAAATAAATAAAAATATAGCTGTTGAAATTGATGAAGAAACAAACCACTGTCTCTCTGACATTAGACAAAATGTTTCTCAGACTTCATAAAGACTTTGAGGCTTCTTTCTTTTCTTAAGTAATATTAATATGCCAGATTTATTTTATACTTACCTTGTACAGGATATAAGCATGTTATATATCCAATGAAAATATTTAATAATGAAATATATATCACTTAGTATATCATCTGGGGTCAAATAACTAATTTCAGCTAACATTTTCCACTTTATTATGGGTTTAATATGATTTTACTTTGCAAGAAAATGATTATTTGTAGGAGATATTCTTATTGTGAGATAGATGTCCTAGCCTAACAATAGAACCATTCACACTGTAGTGAAGCTTGAGCTGCAATGTATAAGCCAATCACAATGAAATGACAACCATCAGGTATCACATCTTCCACTGTTTTCAAAACAAACGTTGTCTCTGTTCTAACTTGGCATTTCTTTTCGTGAAGGAACAGAGATATACAAAATAACAAATGCTAGGAAGCAGAGCAGGCACACTGTTGTTGTTGAGAGCTATTGAGTTGATTCTTACTCATGGTGAACGCTTATGTGTCAGAGTAAAACTATTCTCCATGGGCGTGTCATGACTGTGAACTTTCAGAAACAGATCACCAAGCCTGTCTTCCAAGGTGTTTCTGGGTGGGTTTGAACTACCCACCTTTTGACTAGTAGCTGAGCACTGAATCATTTACACCACCAAGGGAACCATACATACACGTATTGTTGTTGTTAGGTGCTATCGAGTCAGGACTGATCCATACCAACTTTATGCACAACAGAGTGAAGCCCCACGGGTCCTGCACCAACCTCGCAATCATTGCTGCCCTTGTATCTATAGCTGCTGCCATGTTGTCAGTCTGTCTCGTTAGGGATCTTCCTTTTTTTTTTTAGCTGACCCTCTACTTTACCAAACACAATGTCCTTCTCCAGGCAGATAATATGGCTGAGGTAACACAGATGCATGCTTGCCATCCTTGCTTCTAAGGAGAATTCTGGCTGTAATTCTTCCAAATTAGAGATTTGATTATTCTTCTGGTATTCCATGGTTCTTTTAATATTCTTCTCCAAAAAAATAGCTCAAATGCATCAGTTTTTGTTGTTGTTGTTGTTGTTGTTTTGCCTTCCTTATTTGTTGTCCAACTTTCACATGAGTATGAGACTATTGAAAATACCATGGCTTGAGTCAGGTGCACCTTAGTCCTTAAACTGACATCTTTGCTCTTGAACACTTTCAAGAGTTTTTGTGCAGCAGATTTGCCTAATGCAGTACGTCATTTGATTTCTTGACTGCTGTTTCAATGAGTGTTGATGATGACATGTACATGATGACATAACATGCCATTAATCTTACAGGCCAGAATATTTTAAAGCTTGGATTCTTATTGTGATTTAGTGAACAATCTTTAGAGGCTTTGCTCTTGCTTAGAGAGTGTATTTTGACAATGGTCCTTAGAATGCTGACATTTCTAAATGCTAAATTCCTTAATCCTTTCTCCTGTAACTCCTGGAACATTCTCATGACCTCTTCAGAAAATCTAAAACACTAGGTGCTTTTCTTTCTCCCTTCCTTTGTTTTCTTTTCCGGAATAATTAATCTCTAACTACTATGTTTCGCATCTCTTTTACTGATACTTGTTATGTTATGTAAATAGTTCATGTGTTTCTCTCAGCTCAATTCCTGTTAATTGATGCTTACCTATTGCTTAGCCAGTGATTCAATTGTGTACATGCAGACACGCAAAAATAGATAAAATTACATCGTTTAGTAATTAATGATAAATTATAGGAAAACAAACTGTCAGGGAACTCTTGCCTGAAAAAGTAACAAATTGAAACCTGCTAAGAAGCTAGGGAAAGGACTTTCTCAGTAGACTGAATAGCAGGAAATAAAAGAACCCCGGTGTGGCTGGACACCAGAGAGAAGAGCCTTGGGAGGCAGTGCTGGAGGAAAAAGCAGTAGTCATTCTGTGCAAGTCTTTGTCTCACTGCCTTGGAGTTGATTCCAATTCAGGTCACCCTAGGGGAGAATTGATCTGTAGGATTTTGGTGACTGTAAATCTTTATGAAAGCAAATAATCTCATCTTTCTCCCATAGAGCAAGTGGGCTTGAACTGCTGACCTTGCAGTGAGCAGTCGAACACTTAACCCACTATGCTACTATTAAGCGTTTGAGTGTTATTTTGGTATAATGGAGTCCTAGTGTGGCACAATGGGAGAATGCAATGGACCACAAGATCAGTTTGAACCAAAAAGGTCGGTGGTTCAGACTCACCAGCCGCTCCTTGGTGACCCTATACAGGGTCACTGTGAGTCAAAACTTACTGATGGTACTTAATAACAACAACAACATAATGGAAAAACTGTAAAGGGTGTTACGGAGAAGAGTAGAATTTTATATATTCAAAAGATGTCACTTTTTTTTTTTGTTTGTTTGTTTGTTTGCTTGATTTTGTTTCTTTATTTCCACCCCTGTTTCCTACTACTTACCACAGCTGCTGTCACTCTAGATGATGATATATTCCAAAGACGTCAGTTTAGGAGAATGTGCTAGTTCCACATCGCGTCCTGTCCCTAACTGGAATTCATTGAGCCTCAAAAAGTTTTCTTTAAAATGAAAATAATTATCTAAGGAACCTTCCAGGAATGCAGGACAGATTAAATAAAATATTTTATGTAGAGATTTTTTTTTTCAGCTCTACAACACTATGCAAGTAGCTCTGGTAGTGTAGTGATTACGAGTCAGGCTGCTAATTTCAAGGTAAGCAGTTCAAAACTACCAGTGGTTCCATGGGAGAAAGATGAGACCTTCTGCTCCCATAAAGCTCTACGGCCTTGGAAATCCTATACAGGGTCGCTATGAGTAGGAACCAACTCCATGGCACATAACCACCACTAATATGAGCACATTTTATTTTAATGAATTGATTTAGTCTCTTTCCTAAGATACGTTTCTTGCCATCTATCCATCCTTTCAAAATCCATCTATCTCGCAGACTGAAATTAAGGGAATGTTGTGAACACTAAGATTTTCTTGTTTACCTTATTGCTACTCTCCATTAGTGAACTCTGATGTTCCTACCTACTTAAAAACAAGTTGTGTACTTCCTTGTGCTTTCCACGTGCATAAATTATGCTTGGTTACCACTGATGTAAAACATACGCCCCCTCTCCCTCCACATACATACTTGTCATTGAGTCAATTCTGACTCATAGCGACCACATAGGGCAGGATAGAGCCACTCATAGGGTTGAACAGGCTGCCATCTTTAGGGAAGCCGATTGGCACATTTTCCTGCAAAGCAGCTAGTGTGCTCAAACCACCAAGCACCTGAGCACTTAACCACTGCACCAGCTGGAATCCTTGCAAAATATGGACAGGGATTATATTTCCATTTTCATATGCTCATCATGCTTGGCATGTTGCAAGTAGGGTGGCAAAGACTGGTAGTTCAGGGGGACCTGGCCTGGTGTTCTGGCTCTGCTAATTATTAAACCAAAAATCTAAACCCACTGCCTTCAAGTTGATAGCAACTGATAGCAACCAACTGTGTAACAGAGAGTTTCTCTATACATGTTTATGGGAGCAGACAGCCTTATCGTTCTCCTGTTGAATGGCTGGTGGGTTTGAATCACCAGTGTTGCTGTTAGCAGTCCAATGTGTAATTCACAGAGCCACCAGGGCTCCTTCTACTGCTGGTTGTTGTTGTTGTTAAGTGCTGTCGAGTCAGTTCTGACTCATAGCGACCCTGTTTAGGTCTTCTGAGGAATGACTGGTGTGTTGGAACTAGCAATCTTGTGTTAGTAGTTCAGCTATCATCCTTCACTGCCTCACCAAGAGTTCTCTGTTACTTATTAGCTGACTTTTATTGGGAAAACCATCATCTCTCCTATCTTCAGTATTCTCATCTTTCAAATGATGTTACTAATTATATCTCCTTTTCTAAGTTGTACATTTTAAGGCAGAAAACAAAAGCCTGGCAACACAGAGGTCAGTCATCACTCTATTAATATCACTATTCTTATCTTTCTTTTTATAAATATATGGTAGCTGCGTTTCTGTATCTCCTGGTCATATTTTATTAAAAGTTGTTAAGGTGCATTTGCTAAATAATTAACTATATGATCAATTCTTTAGGACTTTTGTATGGGATGGTGTTTATGTGCGTGCAGTCTGTTCCGATTCATAGCGACTCTGTACAACGATTCTGAGGCTGTGAATCTTTTCAGGAGCAGAAAGCCTGATCTTTCTGCTGCGGAACAGCTGGTAGTTTCGAACTGCTGACCTTGAGGTTTGCAGCCAGATTCATAACCACTACGCTACTAGAGCTCCTTATATGTACATGTTAACCAACTGCCCTGATAATTTTTCCTATAATAACTATTTACAGTCAGCTTAAGGGAAATTGTAGCCCAGTTTCCTCAACCTTTGATTGGAGAAGCTGCTTTCTATTTCGTCAATTAATAATGTCATTTCTCAGAGACTAAAAATATAAAGTAACAACTTTCATCACTTATAAATTTTTATTCATCTGTTTGCATGTTTACTTACAAAAGTCTTTATCAGAGTGTTTTATTTGTCATGGAACATTGAAATAGCACAGTAAAGAGCCGTGGTTGCATTCTAGTGTGGTGCTGGACTGCAAGGCCAGTTTGAACCCCAAAGTTGGCGGTTCAAGCTCACCATCCATTCCTCGGAAATCTTATGCAGGATATCTATGAGTCAGAACTCACTCTAAGACACTTAACATCAACAACATCTTGCTGGTGACACACGATGGCCCAATACAAAAACAAAAACGTGCCTTTTTGTCAACTTGTGAAAGCAGAGTATTGCTCTCGTCCCATATAACTAACTATGGAAAGAATGTATCCATACATGATTTGAGGTCCTGGTGTGGCGCTGTAGGTTAATACACTGGACTGCAAAACCAGCATTTGAACTGCAAGTTCTGTGGTTCAAGTTTACCTTGGAAAAACCTATGCAGGATCGCTATGGGTCAGAACCAATTTACCGGCACTTAACTCCAACAACTCACATAATTTGGGTTGCCTTTCTTAACTCTGAATTTTTAAAACTAGATAATAATAACTTTCTAGTACCATGTCAGATTCACCATGCACTTTAAAGTATGGGTCTTTTAGAGCTCTGGTAGCGTAGTGGTTACGAATTGGGCTGCGAACCTTAAGGTCAGCGGTTCGAAACTACCAGCTGCTCCGCGGGAGAAAGATGAGGCTTTCTACTCCTGTAAAGATTTACACCGTCAGAAATCCTATACAGGGTCGCTATGGGTCGGAACCGACTCGATGGCACATAACAACAACAACAACAATTATATAAGTAACTGCAACAGAAATGCTTAGGGATAAAATATTAAGTATTTAGGTGCTTACCTGTGGCAACATCGTGGCTCTCGGACAAAGAAGACTTTGAAAATTACTTTATAGAAAAAAATCTATATTACTTTGGTAAAAAGCAAGTAAATTAGATTTAAGAGGGTTTAATCATGTCAGTTCTTATTTACATCCATGGGATTAAACTGATTGTTGGATTTGAGAATGGAGGCTTTTTAAAAAGACATTGTGAACATAATTTTGCTTCTAGCTATTTGGTAATTGAAGAGTTCATTTCATTAAGCAGATTTGTCTTCTGAGCTAGTGTGACAAAGCCTGCCATTACTTAAAAAATACTCAGAAGACTGAGGTCAGCTTAACCACAGTGCTCTCTGAAACTTTTCATTTTCAAGGTTGCAAATTTATTTGAAACTTGAGGCTATGTGGAGAGTAAGATAAGCTTTTCTGTTTCAGTTCTTTTCTCCCTTTCTCTACTGTCTTGCCTTTTCTCCCTCTCTTTTTTTCTCTTTGCCTACTGGTAGTGTAGTGGTTACGAATCGGGCTGTGAACCTTAAGGTCAGCAGTTCGAAACTACCAGCTGCTCCGCGGGAGAAAGATGAGACGTTCTGCTCCCGTAAAGGTTTACAGCCTCAGAAACTCTGTACAGGGTCTGTATGAGTCGGAACCGACTCCACGGCACATAACAACAACAACAAATAAATTTAATGTGTGTAACACAGATACATGAAACAGCAACAGGAATTCTGGAGTTGAATGCCCCTGTCTAAGCCTATAAGGAGTGAATGGGGACAGGAACTGATTTACTGGATCTCTCTTTTCTACCTACTGCTTTCACAACAGGAAATACCACAAGTGGGTGTCAATATGGAACATGAATTGATTTTCTCACAGTTCTGGAAGGTGAACGTCCTACTCAGTAGTCACATGGCAGCTGTCTTTCCTCTGGATAAGTATCCATACCTATTCTATATAAAAGCACACTGCTCAGAAGTGATGAGGTTTGGAACCCACCCTACACTTGTATGACTTCACAAGCACAACAGAATCAATTGAATTACAGAGTCTTATTTACAGTCATAAAGGTTAGGATTTTCACATACCTTTTTTTTATTAAGTTTTTCTTGTGAACTGAATGATAGTTTACAGGGTAGAAGATCAGTTTTATACTGATTGTTTCATTGCAATGATTAATCACCTCCGTGCATCATCATTCAACAGCATTTGCTTCTATTCTCTCTGTTTGTTTGTTTCTGATGTACACAAAAACACTCAGGAATGTATAATCATTTAAACAACCAAGGGCACATTCTACAAGTCTGCCTCCTGGCTGTGAGCATCCAGTCCCTGTCTTTCCATGAGTCTAGAGTCCTCAGCTGCTCTATCTCTCTACAGAGGTGGGTAAGATGAAGGGTCAGAGAAAAAGAGGAAGACCCCCAACGAGATGGATCAGCCAGGTGGCATCATTGATGGCGTCAAGTGTGGCAGCGGTGGTGGGGTTGGCCCAGGATCAGACATTGTTTCGTTCTGCTGTGCATGGGGTTGCTATGAGTCAGATCCGACTCGATGACACCTGACAACAACAACAAAGAGTCCTCAGCTGCTGTATCTCTCTATGTCCTTATCTCTGCCTCCATCTCTGGTGTCGCTGCTTCTCTGCATAGGGTCCCACATTCTGCTCGTGCTCTTCTCCCTTGATGGTCCTAGGGGCCTCTGTTCCTGGAATGTAAGATTAACTACTCCCCACTTTTTGTTACAAAACTTCCACCTTTACTGTTGTGACAGTTGCAATTAGTCATGATAACATTGACTCACTATTGAATCATAAGAATCTTATCCGCATATCATTTCACCAGACCTGTCTAGACAAGATGAGAACCATTCAGTGGGAATTCTGTCTCCCCGTACATACTTTGGATAACTAAACTCCTTCTTTAAATGTTGTAAGCCAGTCACTTTGTGCCTTTATAGTCACCCCCTGCCCATTTTAGGTAGTCAGTGTCTAAGTGGCCTGTCCCTATCAACCCTGTATACAGAAGGGATAGGATTGATCCTTGATGTGAAGACTCCTTACCTCTCACTTGGTATTTTGAGCTACTACATCCATAAGTATAGGTCAATTTCATCAAATTGTAGCAATTTACACTTGTTTCCTTTACCAATTAAAAAAAAAAAAATTCCTCTAGTCGTATTCTGATCATCAAGCCATCAAAGCTAGGTCAAATAGGTATTATCTACAAGTTTGGATGTTCTTGTGCATCTCCCCTCACTTCAGCTGGATTCTTCACTCTCAGCTCTAGCCCTCCATGACTATGTCCTTGTCCATGGGCTCAGGAGTCCCCAGGTCTCACCACACTTCAGACCAACTATTCCTTCCTCTTCTCCTTCTCATCTCTAGGTCAATGAGAGTATATGGAACATGGTTGAACTCAGCCTGTTTCTTCATTGCTGCCTTTCCCCCTGTTCCACTCACTAGAAGACCAATGTGGTTGCCAGCAAACTTACATGCCTGCTCTTGTGTTTTCTTTGAGTTTCAATCTTGGAGGGGAACATATGTTTTTGTTCATATCAACTAATAAAACTACACAAATACCCATTAATGAGGCCAAGTTAAAACAAAATTTCCTGTGTTAGATGATGTATAATCACATATCAGTTTTTCCAATCAATAGATGGAAAGATTATTTAACTTCTCTACAATTCCACTCACACCTTCTGAGGGTCTTTTACTGTCTACCTTAGGGGCTTTTTTTTATTTAAAAAAGCAGCTTACGTACTATTTAAACAGTACCCTTGACATTAATTCTGGTCACTGTATATTTTCAATTATTGTAATGTTCTCATTTATATTAATAATATACATATGATGTAGCGAGAGAGGTAGATATTTCAGATGACAAAACAGCCTGTTAAATATAATCAAATAAAAGATAGGATATCTAAGCTTAAGTTTCCTCAAGTGGAACTAAAAAAATAAAAGCAAACACACTGTTATCTGCTGTTGTTAGATACCATCAAGTCAGTCGCAACTTATAGTGACCCTAGGTACAACAGAATGAAATACTGTCCAGTCCTGTGCCATCCAGAAAATTATTGCATTTGAGGCCATTGTTGCTACTATACTTTTTTTGGCGGGGGTCTTCCTCTTTCTCGCTGACTCTCTTCTTTAAATAGCGTGATGTTCTTCTCCAGAGACTGGTCCTCCTGATAACATATCCAAAGTATTAGAGACAAAGTCTTGTCATCACGGCTTCTACGGAACATTTTGGCTGTACTTTCAACAGTGATTTGTTTGTTCGTCTGGTGGCCCATGGTATATAATAATCGTCTCTAACACTATAACTCCAATTATTCAATTGTGTGGTCTTTCTTATTCATTGTCCAACTTTCACATGCATATGAGTCTACTAAAAATACCATGGCTTGCCGTCAGGTGCACCTCATTCCTCAGAATGACAACTTTGTTCTTGAATACTTCAAAGAGGTTTGTTGCAGCAGATTTGCTCCACATGCCATTTGATTTCTTGACTGTTGCTTCTATGAGTGTTGATAGTGGATCCAAATCTTTGAGAACTTCAATCTTTATTTATTGTTCCACTAGTAAGGGTTTTTTTTTTGTTTTGTTTTTTACATTGAGGTGCAATCCATACTGAAGACTGTGGTGTTTGGTCTTCTTCATCAATAAATTATTTTAAGCCCTGTTTGCTTCCAGAAAGCAAGGTTGTATAGTCTGCTTATTACAGGTTGCTAATGAGTCTTCCTCCAATCCTGATGCCACATCCTTCATTATATAATCCAGCTTCTCACATTATTTCTTAAGCATTCAAATTGAATAAGTAGGGTGAAAGAATACAACCCTGGCACACAACTTTCTTGATTTTAAACCATTCAGTGTCCCCATGTTCTGTTTGAATGGCTAATTCTTTGTCTATGTATAGGTCCTCCATGAGCACAGTTAACTCTTCTGGAACACCTCTTCTCTGCAATGTTGTCCATAGCTTGTCATGATTCACACAGTTGAAAGCATAGTCAATGAAACACAGGTGAACATCTTTCTGGAATTCTCTGCTTTCAGCCAAGATTCATCTGAATTCAACCATGATATTCCTCACTCAGTGTCCTCGTATGAAACTGGTTCTGACTTCTGGCAATTTCCTGTCAATATACTGTTGTCATTTTGAGTAATCTTTAGTAAAATTTTGTTTGCATGCAATATTAATGATATTGTCTGTTAATTTCTGTATTCCATTGGGTCACCTGTCTTTGGAATGGGCACAAACATGGATTTCTTCCTGTCAATTGGCTAGGTAGCTCTCTTCTAAATTTCTTAGCTTAGGTGAGTAAATACCTCCAGTGCTTCAGAGTTTGTTGAAAGATTTCAATTAGTATTCCATCAATTTCTGGAGCCTTGTTCTTTGCCAGCACCTTCAGTGAGCTTGGACTTCTTTCTTCAGTACTACTGGCTCTTGATCCAATGCTACCTCTTGAAATGGCACAACATTATCCATTTATTTTTGGTACAGTGATTTTGTGTATTCCTTCTATGAGCTTTTGATGAGAAAACTCACAAGAAAGAACACAAAAAACATGAACTCAACAAAGGAAGACACACAGAACAAAGAAAGCAGATTAGAACAGAATTAAATGAGATAGAAAACAGAAAAAACTATAGAATGAATCAACAGTACAAGAAGCCAGTTCTTTGAAAGGATTAACAAAATTGACAAACCTAATTAAAGAAAAGAGGGAGAACACACAAATAACACACATTAGAAACCACATGGGCAACGGAACAAAAGGAAATCAAAGGATAATAATAGAATACTATGAAAAGTTATATTCCAACAAATTTGAAAACTTATAAGAGATGAATACATTTTTAGAAAACACGACATACCTAAAGTTACACAGAGTCAAGTAGATGACCTGAACAGACCCATAACAAAGAAGAAATTGATCAGCTCATTAAAAAACTCCCAACCACATGGCTTCACTGGTGAGTTCCACCAAACTTTCAGGGAAGAGCTGTCACCAATTCTACTCAAATTATTCCAGAATATAGAGGAGGATGGAAAACTTCCTATTGCATTTTATGAAGCAAGCATAACCCTCACACCAAAACCAGGGAAGGACGTCACTAAGAAATAAAATTATAGACCAATATCCCTCATGAACATACATGCAAAAATTCTCAACAAAATTCTAGCCAACAGAATGCAGCAACACATCAAAATGATAATACATCATGATCAAGTGGGATTCATGCCAGGGATGCAAGGATGGTTCAACATTAGAAAAACAGTCAACATAATCCACCATTTAAATAAGAAAAAAGAAAAGAACCACAGGATAATATCAATTGATACAGAAAAGTCATTTGACAAAATCTAACATCCATTCCTGATAAAAACACTCAACAAAGTAGTAATTGAAGAGAAATTCCTCTACATAATTAAGAGCATATATACAAAACCAACAGCCTACATTACTCTCAATGGAGAGAAACTAAAAGAAAAAACACAAAAACTTGATTTTGACTTCTTTTTTTAAATGTTTTATTGTGAGTTATGTGATAGTTTACATGGGAGAACATTAGTTTTACATTCATCCTATCATATAGCGTTTCATTGCCATGGTTACAATTCCCTCCATGCATCATCATTCAACCAAAGATATACACTACAAGCCTGCCTCCCCAATCATCAGCACACATCCCCCCCCCCCCTTCTCTGTGTCTAAAGTCCCCAGTTGCTCCATCTCTCCATGTCATCGTCTCTACCTCCATCTCAGGCATCACTGCTTCTCTGGGTAGGGTCCTGCTTGCTGCTCTTCTCCCTTGATAGTCCCAGGGACCTCCGCTCCAAGGCTGAAAAGTCAATC
The DNA here is from genome assembly GCF_000296735.1 of Chrysochloris asiatica. Taxonomy (NCBI): domain Eukaryota; kingdom Metazoa; phylum Chordata; class Mammalia; order Afrosoricida; family Chrysochloridae; genus Chrysochloris; species Chrysochloris asiatica. Next base: position 25,233,525 of record NW_006408543.1, on the reverse strand, counting down.
ACTCCCCTCCTTGCTACAAAACATCTATCTTTACATTTCCAACCCTCACAAGTGGTCCTGATAACAATTATTCACTATTGTATCACAAGAGACCTATCCGCATTTCATTTCATCAGCCCCACCTAGACAGATTATATACTACTCAGTGCAGATTCTACCTTCCTCCACACCCTCTGGATCTAGGTTCCTTCTTGAAAGCTTGTAAGCCAGCCACTTCTTGCCTTTGTAGTCCCTCCATTTTGGGTAGCCAATGTCCAAGTTGCCCATCCATGTCCTCTCCATGTGTGAAGAGGATGGGAAAGAACCTTGCTGTAAAGACTTTTTCCCCTTTTGAGCTACGTCATCCATAGATGTAGGTTAAGTTCATCAAATTGTATCAGATTATGCTTTTTCCCCTCTTCTTTCTTCTTCTAGTTGAGCTCTGATCATCCAGTCATTGAAGCCAGATCAACTGGGTTTTATCTGCAAGTGTGGGTGTTCTTGTGCATATGCCCTCTCTTCCTATAGCTGGATGCTTCGCTCTCCACTCTAGTCCTCTGTGGCTATGTCACTGACTCTGGGCCAGAGAGTTCCCAGGTCTTGCCACACTGTTGGCCAACCAGGTCTCCACCCGGGTTCACAGGAGTCTATTGAATGTTGTAGGGCTTATCTTGCAGCTTCATTGCTGTTTTTCCCTCACTTGCCCTTATCAGTGACAAACATGATCACCAATCAGAGCATGTATTCCCATTGAGTCTTAGTCTTGGAAGGGTGTTTGCTCTGAGGGGACCCAACCACTTGCCTTGATGTCTCCTGGGTGAGCAACTTGCTTGCCCTTTGAAATTTTCTATTCAGCTCTTTTACCTCTTCAGTTCTTCCATTTACTATAGCTTGTCTCCACTCAAGAACACGTTTTATAGTCTCTTCTGACATCTATTTTGGATGTCCTTCTTTCTTGTGTTCTGAATTAATTTTATTTTCTTCCTGTATGATGTTCTTGATGTCATCCCACAACTCTTCTAGTCTTTGAACATTAATATCTAATACATTGAATCTTTTCTTGTGATGATCTTTCAATTCAGGTGGGATATGTTCAAGGTCATATTTTGGCTTTCATGGACTTATTTTAATATTCTGCAGTTTCAACATGAACTTTCATAAGAGCAGTTGATGGTCTGTTTCACAGTCTGCCCTTGTCCTTGTTTTGGTTATGACATGGAGCTTTCCCATTGCCTTTTCCCACAGATGAAGTTAATTTGACTTGTGTGTATTCCATTTGATATGGTACATGTATATAGCTGTCTTCTGTGTTGTTTAAAAATGTATTTGCAATGAATAAGTCATTGGATTTGCAATGATCTTATGTGGCATTACTTGTGATTCTGCCATGTGATTTCTAACATCATTTCTATCACTTAGGCCGTGTTTCCCAACTACTGACCATTCCTCTTTGTTTCCAACCTTAGCACTATAGTAGTAGTTAGTAGTTAAGTTGGGTTGATTCCGACCCTTAGCGACCCTATATAGGGTTTCCAAGGAGCAGCTGGTAAGCTTGAACCACCAACCTTGCAGTTCAAACGACTTTGCATTCTGATGCATTAGTCCACAGCACCACACCAGGACTCCATTATAATCACTAGTAAATATCAATATATCTTGATTGTATGTTCAATCAGTTTCAGACTGAAGAACTTGATGGTGGTAGTGGTGGTGGTGTACGGTGGAGTCGGTTCCAACTCATAGCAACTCTGCATAGGGTTTCTGAGGTTGTAAATCTTTATGGGAGCAGAAAGCTTCGTCTTTTTGCCATGGAAGAGCTGATTTCTACTCATAGTGACTTTCTATATATTTTTCAAAACTGTAAATATTTACACTAGACAGCCTCATATATCTCCCTCAGAGCTGCTTGTGGGTTTGAAAGTGAACACTGTCTGCTTATGTGTGTCTGCGCCTCCTGATCTAGTCTTCGTCAAGTAATGCCTTGTTGGTGTCTTTGTTATATTTTTTTCCCAAATACATACCAATATATATTTATAGCTATTACAATAAAACGTCATCTCATCTCTCTGCCAAGCAAAAACTTCTGCTATAATACTTGTACCATTTAGTTTTTGAGGCACTGAGACTAATACATATTTACTATCGCCATTATTGTTACAAATCAGATCATACATAACGAAGTTCTGAGAATAAGACAATTCAGCTACACTGAAGTCAGTTGTTTTGCTTTGTTAGTTTACTATGGCTGTTTGCTCTTTTTCCCAAAGCACATCCCTTCCTCTATGGTCAAACATTCCTAGACAGCTTTTCCCATAAGCTTATGACAAGTTTTCTCCAGTATGTTAACATTTGACCAGAAGCTCAGACAGTCTTAATAACAGTTATTTGTTGTGTCATTTATTGTGCAGGTGTTTATTTTTTATTATTGTTATTACTTTGTACAGTGGGTATTTATTTCATTTTTACAAATCTAATGAAGAGTGTGGTGGTTTTTGAGGATAAGCACCAGACCGCAAACTAGAAATTTACAGTTTGAGCCCACCAGCCCCTTCAGGGGAGAAAGAGAAGGCTTCCTCCTTCTACAAGATTATAGCCTCAAAAACCCTATACAGGTTCGTAACCAACGTGGTGGCAATTACCAATGATAATGATAATAACAACAAAGATCTATGGAGTCCTGGTGGATAGCTGGAGGATAAGCACTTGACTGTGAACTTTAAGGTAGGCAGTTCAAACCTGCCAGCTGCTCCTCAGAAACCCTATACAGGGTAGTTACGTTAGGAAACAAGTTTGATGGTCCTTAACAGCAACACAAACAAAAACATCTGGAAGTTAGAGATAGCCTTGGAAAACTGATGTAAAGGACTGAAGCTACTGCTGTAAAGACCAGTTCCTCCCCCATCTTTTCTCTTTCCCTTTACATATCCTTTGAAAAAGGAAGTAAAGTTGACTCATTCAACTCAAGTCATTCGGGTAATTTTCTTACCTTAGTGCCTCTCTCTGAGGCAGTGACTGCTAATTGTTACAGCTCTGGGTGGCCAGAACAGATAAGAAAGATGTACTGAGACAAGGACAGGCATAAAACAGCTCATTAAAGCACACTCATCTGCTTACTCCCTGCTCTGAGGTTCAGGGAGCTTTTATGATACACCTGTGTGATTCTCATCAACGCACTAACCGAGCCCTGCCGAATCGCCAGCCAGCCCTCTCTGAACTCCCTCTGCGCTCTGCGTTGGATTTTTCATTTCACACATCATTCCACTCCTTGCTCCAGTGACTCTCAAGAGCCAATAACCCACCTGATCCTGTGTGCACATTAGTGCCAATCATTGAAAATCATACTTTGGAGAGGGGAGATTAAAATACAAATTCTTAAAAAGCATACACACTGGGGACTTTTATGGGGGATTCTCTCAGAAATCTCTTCAGAAAATGATGACATTTGGAGTCAGAAAATAGGATAGTTTATTTATTGACCAACCTTCACATGCTTAATAATGTTTCCTCATCTGAGCATCTCTTCTTATGGTTATCATGTGTAATTGCACTTCTGCTTGCTCTAAACAAGGCGTTATTTTTCTTAAATATAAAATAACGTTTTTGATCATATTTGCTTAATGGCTGGCAGCTGACTGGAGGGAATGGAGAAAACCTATTTTATATCTTAAACTTGCCCTTTTCTAAATAGATCCACATGTGCTAATATGCACAAGTATTTTGTAACCAATATTGTCAACATTATGCTAATA
>NW_006408543.1:25217680-25229297 GCF_000296735.1 Chrysochloris asiatica | reverse complement strand
CAATACTTTGAAGTAAAGATACATATTAAATTTGAACACATAATGTTGAGAGCACAAACAAATCATTTAATGTCACTCACTGGACATCATTCTTTTGGACAGATACCATTGTCTACTCATAGGAGTCCTGGTAGCACAGTGGTTAAGCAGTTGGCAACCTAAAGGGTAAAGGATCAAGCCCACAAGCCACGCTGTAGGAGAAAAGACCTGGGGATTTGCTCCCATAAAATGACAGCCTAGAAAACCCTGTAAGGCTACTCTATCACGTGGGTTCCTGGAGAATCAAAGTCAAGTTGATAGCTCAGAATAACAATAACAATGCCTACTCAGTATATATTCTTTACTGTGTCCTCGTTAGCCAGACTCTGAATTCATTCTGAAATTGTGCATTCCTTTGGTTCATGGAATCCCTTATTCCTAGGTAATGTTGATTAGACTAATGAAGCAATCGTAGACAGTCCAAATCAGTTATCATCATTTACTGGACCTTAAACATAAAGAGATGTTTTTGAGATGGGGAAATGATAATACAATTTTCCTTTTTCTAGAATTGATGCAAACAGCTTTGGTGATGCTAAAGAGTAACTTGACTGGTAACCACAAGGTGGATGGTTCAAACCCACCAGCCAATGTGAGGGAGAAACACAGGGGTTTTTGTTTCCATAAAGATTTATAGCCTTGGAAACCCTAAACAGGGTCAGTAGGAGTCGGGAGTTCTGGTGTGGCACTGTGGGATAAGTATTGGACTGTTAACCACAAGGTTGGTAGTTCTAACCAACCGTGAGCTCCTCAGAAATCCTATACAGGGTCCTATGAGTTGGAACAGACTCAATAGCACTTCATAACAACAATGTGAGTTGGGATTGACTCGATGGCAGTGAGTGAGTGGGTTAGAAATGAGACATGAACATGGGATGTAGTCTTTCATGACCATGGACAGACATTAATATACATAGTGTGATGTCTGGAGATACTGCAGCCATTTGGTGAGCATAACATTACTGAGCTACTATTTAAGAACAGTTCATTTCCAGAACACATTTTAGGTGAAACAGAATTCTACTGTTGAAGTAATTTATGATCAGATATTCTAATACTTGAAGCAAAAAACATCCTAGATAATTCATTTTGCCATTAGGATGTTGGATGAATCACTGTACATGTATTTTCATTCCTGTGTCTAAATTAGTCAGCTTAGACTTAGTATTGTTGTCATTGTTAGGTGCCATAGAGTCGGTACCGGCTCATAGTGACCCTATTCACAATAGAATGACTTAGTATACAAAAATTTATTTCTAACCACACAAATGCTTCTATAATTCTAGTGACTATCCTGGGAAACTCTAAGTATTGACTAAGGAATTCATTATACTTCTTATGGCTCTGCATTATCAGTGCATAATTTCCAGTTACTGGATGAGGGAAAAAGAGAGCTCGAGGGTTCCTCAAATACTTTTTACTTCTTCAAAAAGCTTGTGGCTCTCATTCAGAGTCCACTGGTGATAGCTAGTACAGTGACCTAGTCTATTGCTAGGGAGCTGGTGAATTTAGGAGCATTGTTGGACTTTCAGTGAGATTTAAAAATGTTGTACTCAGTTAATCTGATCTAGATTTTGAGTTATTTGGATGGCAAAATCATAGGGCTTTTTTCTATCTTATAGAAAAATAAAAAGATACTCATAAGATCTCCTAATGTCTTTAAAATATTTGGAGGAAATTTTTATAAGGCTTAATGTTAATTTCAAAATAAGTTTAAGAGGATTTAGAACAGGTAAAATGGCAAATGTTTGAGAACTTTAAGGTTATAATGCAGGACTGCTTCAGAGCATGGGCACTGGAGTGTAGTGGATATGATGTGTGTCCAATGGAATACCATGTGCTAGAATTTGAGGTTATGATACTCTTCTGAAAGTGGTACTAATATTAATAAGTATATACTGAATTTTTTTGGAAAATAGTGTCTGTCATTAAAATGATGAAAAGCAAACATTCAAACAAGCAAACAAAGAAAACTCTCATAGAATGCAATGTGTTAGACATCATTTTATTATATGATATTATAAGCGTGGGTTTAATTGAACTTGTAAAAGTTGCTGCTGTTGACACTTCCTGGTCCTGAACATTTGCCACATCTTTGTAAAGTGTAAGTTCATTGCAGCTACTGTGTCAATCTTGTGTTTCTCTGACTTTCTACTATACCAAGCATGATGTCCTTTTCCAGGAATTAGAACCTTCTGATAACACATCCAAAGTACATGAGATGAAGTCCTGGCAACATTGCTCTAAGAAGCATTTTGATTGCTCTTCAGTTCAGTCATATTTGTTCATTTTTCTGGAAGCCCATGGTACACTTAATAGTCTTCCCCAACACCATAGTTCAGAGGCATCAATTCTTCGTTTGTTTTCCTTATTCCTTCTCAGACTTTCCAATACTTATGAGATGACTGAAAACATCATGACTTGGGTCAGTACATCTTAGTCCTCAAAGTGAATTTTTTGCACCTTAAAACTTCAAAGAGGTATTTTGCTGCAGACTTATCCAATACAGTGTGTTTCTTGATTCCTAAGTGATGCTTCCTTGGACATAGATTGTGGGTCCAAGCAAAATGTTTTCTTTATATTGAGGTCTAATGCAGTATGAAGTTGTAGATTTCCATAATTTAGTCTTTGATCTTAATCAAAGTGCCTCAAGTTCACTTTACTTTTAGCGAGCAAGGTGTGTAATCTGCATATTGCAGGTTGTTAATGGGCCTCTCTCCAAAAATGATGCCACCCTCTTCTTCAGAGTCAGAAAACTTCTCAAGTTCTTTGCTCAGCATACACATTGAACAAATATGGTGAAAAAACTATAACTACCCATATCTTTTCTAATGATAAACCATTCACTATCCCATTTTTCTCTTTGAACAGCGATTCTGGGTCTATTTACAGGTTTGACAAATGCACAGTTAAGTGGAATTCTAGTTCCTTAAAGTGATATCCATAATTTGTTATGACCCATGCAGTTGAACGCTTACAATAAAACACAAGTAAACACCTTTCTCTTACTCTCTGCTTTCAGACAGCTGACAGCAGCAATGTTACCCTTGTTCCATGTCTTCTTCTGAACCTGGCTTGAAATTTTGGCAGTTCTCTGAGATGTACTGCTATATCCCTTTTTGAATGATCTTAGGCACAATTTTGTTTCTGTGTGATAATAATATTCAATAATTTCTGCAGTCTGTTGAATCTTTCAATCTCTTGGTATAGATGAGTGATTATCAGTTTATTGAAACATCTCAGCTAGTATTCTGTCAATTCCTGAAGTCTCGTCTTTCCTAAATGCCTTCAGTACAGTTTGGGCTTACTGCTTTATTACTATTGGTTCTTGATCATATACAACTGCCTAAAATGATTGAGCCCTATAGGTTGTGCTTTGGGATGCTAACTACAGTGTCAGCAGGTTGAATCTACCAGCCACTTTGCAGGAGAAGTATGAGGCTTTCTGCTTCTGTAAAGATTTACAGCCTCAGAAATCCTATACAGGGGTGCTATGAGTGTGAACCCACTCAACAACACAATAACATCACCACCAAAATGATTGAATATTGATCAGTCTTTTTGGTAAAGTGACTCTGTTTGCTTCTTTCATCTTATTTTGCTGCTTTCTGCATCATTCAGTTCTTTAATAAGAATCCTTTAATATTACAAGTCAATGTTTGTATTTTGTCTTCAGTTCTTTCAGCTAGAAAAATGCTGAATATTCTCTTCCTTTTTGGTTTTCTGACTCCAGGTCTTTGCACATTTTATTATAATACTTTAGTTTGTCTTTCCAAACCACCCTTTGAAAATTTCTATTCATCTTTTACTTCATCTCTTCTCCCATTTGCTTTTGCTACTCTGTGTTCAAGAGCAAGCTTCAGAGTCGCTTCTGACATCCATTCTGGTCTGTTCTTTCCTTTGTGTATTTTTAATGGTCTTTTACTTTCTTCATGTATGATGTCCTTGATGGCATGTCACAACTCTTCTGGTCTTTGGTCATTAGTGTTCAATGCATCAAATCGATTCTTGAGATGGTTTCTAAATTAGGAGGAATATACTCAATATAATACTTTACTTGCCTGGACTTGCTTTACTTTTCTTTGGCTTCTATTTGAACTAGCTTAATGTGGCACTGTTGGTTAATGCACCAGACTGCAAAGTTGTTTGAACTGCAAGGTCTGTGGTTCAAGCTCCCCAGCTGCTCCTTGGAAACCCTGTACAGGGTTGCTATGGGTCGGAATTGACTCAACAGCACTTCACAACAACCAAAACAGAACAATTGGTCTGCTCCACAGTTGGGCCCTTACTTGTTCTAACTTTATATTGAGCTTCTCCATAGTCTGTTTTTGCAGAAATAGTCAGTTTGATTCCTGTGTGTTCTATCTGGTGAGGTCCATGTACAAAGTTGCCATTATGTTGTTGAAAAAGGTATTTGCAATGAGTAAGTTGCTGGTCTTGCATTTTTTTCCCACACAGTTTCCAGCAGTGGTTCTGTCAACAAGACCATTCTTCCAACTACTGATCCTTTGTTTCTATCTTTCACATTCCAGTCTTCAGTAATTATCAATGGATATTGCAGAAGTTGGTAAAAATCTTCAATTTCTTCATTTCTGGTTTAAGTAGCTGGTGGGTGAATTTATATAATTTATGTCAACCAATCTTCTTGTTGGTGTACAGCTATTATCCTATCATTAACTATGTTATACTTCAGGAGAAATCTTGAAATATTCTTTTTGATGATGAATGTGATACCATTCCTCTTTAATTTGTCATTTCTGGCATAGTAGATCATATATTTTCCCATTCAAAATGGCTAGTTCCAGTGCATTGCAACTCACTGTTGTTGTTGTTAAGTACTGTCGAGTCGGTTCTGACCCATAGCGACCCTGTACAGGGTTTCTGTGGCTGTAAATCTTTACGGGAGCAGAAAGCCTCATCTTTCTCCTGTGGAGAAGCTGGTTGTTTCGAACTGCTGGCCTTAAGGTTCACAGCCTGATTCATAACCACTATGCTACCAGAGCTCCATGCCTAGCAAATTGATCTTGTGCTCCATTTCACTTTTGATAATTTTCAACTTTCCTCGACTCATACTCTGCATCCCATGTTCAGATTATTATTATTAATGTATGTTTGTAGCTGTTTCTTCTCATTTGAGTTTTGCCATATTACAAAATGAAGGTCCTGATCATTCTGCTCTATCTATATAAATAGACCTATTTTGAGTGTTTTCCAAGGGGCTTATCTTCTGGCAAATATATGAAAACACTGCACTGATATTCATAAAGCTTTCACTATCCATGTTTTTTAAAAAGTAGATAACCTGATCCATCTTCCTAGTCTTAGTCTGGAAAAATGTCACTAAAATCTGTCCACCGTGGGTGACCTTTCCTGTATTTGAAATACTAGGATCATAACTTCCAGCATCACAGGAATATGCAGGACACCATAACAGAACAAACTGACAAACAAGTGTTTGAAAGTTCAGAATAGGAAGGGTTAATAATTATTTCATTTAAAAAATAGAATAACCCATTCTTTCTTAAGCATACTTTGTTTCCTGTTGTTCATTGTATGACAGTTCACAATTATGTCACAAATTTGTCATGGAAAGATGGCAGTAAAAAGCAATTAAGAAAATTTAAACTTAAATTGGAAAATTACTCTTAATGTAGTACCTTGCCAATGGAGTGTGGGAGATTTTCTCAATTAAAAAATATTAGTTGTAAATCTCTTGTGCATTGTATGTCTCAACTCCAAGAAGTTCATCCATAGAAAGATTCCTTGACATTAAGATTTCAAGTTCATTGGTCTAAAGAGTAGCCTATCCTTCAACCATGATTGTGATGAAATACGCCTCACTTTCATATTTTAAACATAGACCCAGGGAGGGCCAGGGCATGTCAGAGTTGGATAATGAATAAGGAACACTGTAGAAGAATTGATGAATTTGAGTTATGCTGTTGGAGAAGAATATTGAACATACCATGGACAAATCTGTGTTGCATGAAGTACAACCATAATGCTCCTTGGAAACCAGGATGTTGAGACTTTGTCTCTCATACTTCAGGCATATTATCAGTAGGGACCAGTCCCTGGAGAAAGATCTCATACTAGGTAAAGTGGAGAGACAGCAAAAAAGAGAAAGACCCCACCAATGAGACAGGTTGGCACAATGGCAGCAGCAGTGGCCCTACACTTAAGAATGATTGTTAGGATGGTTCGAGACTAGGCAGTGTTTCATTCTGTTATGCACAAGGTCGTTATGAGTTGGAATCAACTTTTCAGCACCTAACAACAACAATCTTATATTTTATTATCTTTAAATGAAAACAAAAATTTCTTGATTCTAGCTGTGATTCAACACACATGTTACCTCTGCAAGAAGTTGTCATTATTGTTGTTGTTAAGCGCCATCAAGCTAGGTCTGACATTGACTCTGTGTACAATAGAACAAAATACTGCCTGGTCCTGTGCCATCCTCATCACCATGGCTATGTTTGAGCGCATTGTTGACCCACTGTGTCAGTCCATCTTTCTAGGGATCTTCTTCTTTATCACTGGCCTTCACTTTACCAAGAACAGTGTCTGCTTTCAGAGACTGGTCCCTTCTGATGTGACATTCAGAGTATGTGAAACTGTAAGTCCTACCATCCTCACTGCTAAGAAGCACTCTGGCTTTACTTCTTCCACCATACGTTCATTAATTCTTCTGGATGTCCATGGTGTATTTCTTTGCCAACACCATAATTCAAATGCATTAATTTGTCTCTAGGCTTTCATATTCATTTTCATATAAGGCATTTTCAGATACCATGGCTTGGGTCATGTGCACCTAAGTCTTTAAAATGGCATCCATGCTTTTCAATATTTTATAGGGTATAGCACTCTAGGATAAGCACTGGACTGCTGGTAAGGTGAAATCCACCAGTTATTCCTTGACAACCCAATACAGGGTCACTATGAGTCAGAACTGACTTGATGGCACTTAGCAATATTTTAGCAGTTTTATACAGTGCAATTCACCACTTGACTTTCTGACTACTGCTTCTATGGAGTTTGATTGTGGTTCCATGCTAAATGAAATCCTTGACAACTTCAAACTTTTCTCTGTTTACTGTGATGTTGCTTATTGGTCCAGTTGTGAGGATTTTTGTTGTATTTATGTTGAGATATAATCCACTTGGAGTCCTGGTGTGGCACAGTGGGTTAATGCGCCAGACTGCAAAGCCATTTGAATCATAAGATCAGCGGTTCACACTCACCAGCTTCTCCTCGGAAATGCTATTCAGGGTCGCTATGGGTCAGAATCGACTCGACAGCACTTAACAACAACAATATAATCCATGTGGTAGGCTGTAGTCTTTTATCTTCATTAGTAAGTGCTTCAAATCCTCTGTGCTTTCAGAGGATTAATCTTGCTGGTGTAACGTCACAGACTGTTAGTAAACCTTTCTTTAATTCTGAAGCTATGATCTTATTCATATAGTCCAGTTTCCTAGATCATTTGCTTAGTATTCAGACCTAATAAGTGTGGTGAAAAGATACAACCCTGACACACATCTTTCCTGATTTTAAACCACACAGTATCCCCTTGTTCTGCTTAAATGGTTACCTCTTGGTCTGTGTACAAGTTCTGCTTAAGCACAGCTGTGTTCTGGAATTCCCATTCTTCACAATGTTATCTATAATTTGCTATGATCCACACAGTAGAATGTCTTTGCAAAGTCATGAAACACAGGTAAACATATTGCTGATATTCTCTGCTTTCAACCAAGATTCACCTGACATCTTCAATGAAGGCATTCATTTGAAATCCTCTCCTGAATATCACTTGGATTTATTTCTGTTGAGGTACTGCTGCCACCATTTTTGAAATATGTTCAGCAAAGCTACTTGTATGTAATATTAATTAATATTCTTTAGTAATTTCTGCATTATGGTGGATCATCTTTATTTGGAATGGGCGCAAATATGGATCTCTTCTAGTTGGTTGTCTTAAAAATGTTTTTTACATAAATTGAGCACCTCCAGTGTTGCATCAGTTTGTTGAGAGATTTCAGTTCTTATTGAATCAATTGCTGGAATCTGGTTTTTCATCAATGTCTTCAGCACAGCTTGGACTTCTTCCTTTATCTCTTCAAATAACTGAACATTGGACAATTCTTTTTGGTACAGTAACTCTGTTTTTTCTTCTGTCTTCTTTTGATGTTGACTACATCATTTCTGTGTCCCTGCATGTCACAATATTATGCTCTTAACTAATAGTTGGCAGATCGAGTGCACCCAGAGGTGCTCTGGAAGATGTACTTGCAATCTATTTCTGAAAGGTGACAGCCTTGAAAACTCACACATACAGGATCACCATAAGTCAGAACTGATTCAAAACAGCAAGTAACAACAACAGTCCTTTAGGGGTCCAGAAGTAATAGCTGTCATGAAAGATGAAACATTCTAGGGGAAGAGACTGAGATAATGAATGTGGGCTAATTAATAAAATAAAACACTTTGTGCATAATTAAAATGGATCACACAGCTGGTATGCTGTATTAAAGAAGTGAAGATTAATGAGGGTTCCAGTAATAGTGGGAGTCCTGGTGTGGCGCTGTAGGATGATCACTGGACAGCTAACAAAAACACGGTAGTTATAATGGCTACCAAAAGTTGGCGATGACCTTAAAAATAACAAAACATCATTATAATTCTTCTCTTCTTTAATCTCTATGTCAAGCTAACTGAAATCAGACTCCATAAGTGTTGACTTAGTGGGAGAGGAGTTTTGGACTCACTTCCAAATTCAGCATTAAATATCCTAATGACTTTATGTATATGGCACTAAAGCCTCTTTGTCTTCGGCCACCTTGTCTATAAATGGGAATTCAATTCAACAGATGTGCCAGATTAGGAGTGCTATGAAGTAAAAGAGAGTCAGAAGTCATCCAAGTTGCCATTTTGTAACTAACAAAATAGAAAAAAAATGTCTATTTCTCTGTGCCCCAGCATCTAAGGAAGTGGCTCGGAGAGTGAATGTATATTAGTTGGTAGGAAATTGTTGTTGTTGTTGTTAAGTACCGTGGAGTTGGTTCTGACTCATAATGACCCTGCGCAGGGTTTCTGAGGCTGTAAATCTTTGTGGGAGCAGAAAGCCTCATCTTTCTCCCATGGAAGGTCTGGTAGTTTAGAACTGCGGACCTTGAGGTTAGCAGTCCGATTCGTAACCACTATGCTACCAGAGCTCCTGATAGGAAATTACTTATGGCAAATTATTTAAGATACTTTCAGCTTCAAGAAAAGAAAGAAGAAGAGTATAAAGGAAGGAAGAGAAGAAGACTGGAAAGGAAGGAAGGACGGTAGTAATGAAAACAATTTAAGCTTGGTGGTGGTGGTTATGTGCTGTGGGGTCGATTCTCACTCATAGCTACCCTGTATAGGGTTTCCCAGGTTGTAAGTAATTACAGGAGCAGAAAGCCTTCTCTTTATCCAGCAGAATGACTGGCCATTTCAAACTGCTGACCTTAAGGTTAGCAATCTGACTTATAACCACTATGCTACCAGAGTTGGATGTTATATTACTTAGCACAAAGGATAATTCAAATGAAAACAGAATGATTTAAAAAATGTGCACCTCAGACTGGAATTTGGCTGTTGTTAAATTCAGTCTAGTTGATTTCTACTCATAGTGATCCTGAGGAGTGGTTAGTGAGCTTGAACTGCTGACTTTGTGGTTAAAACCAACTTTGCAGTCTAGTGTGTTAACCTGCAGCACCACACGAGGACTGCAGAATATGACTAGGGAAGATCTAATGTCTCAAAGTAATTCTTGCTGTTGTTAGATGCCCTCCAGTGGACCCTGACTCACAGTGACCCTCTACACAACAGAGAGAAACACTGCCACATCCTGCACCCTTCTCGCAGTTGTTACATCTGAGCAGACTTCTAGCCCATCTTATTGGGGATCTGAGCTTGTTGGTCCATCTTATTGGGGATTTTCCTCCTTTTTGCTGACCCTCTACTTTACCAAGTGTGATGTTTTTCTTCAGGAACTTGTCCCTCGTGATTATATGTCTGAAGTATGAGAGGTGAAGTCTCACTATCTTCAAATGTTTTTGGAAATTTTTTATTGTGAATTAAGTGAAGGTTTATAGAGTAGATTATCAGTGTTACAATCAGTAACTCACACACTTTGCTTCATCTCAATGATTGCAATCCCTTCATGTAACAACAGTTATCCCACTTCCTTCTTATGGTTCTGATTCTCATTCCACCCTCCTTCCCAATCCCTCTGAACCTTGTATCCAGGTAAGTGTTGCCCTTTTGAGCTTGAATGACTGGCCAGTCCATGGTGATCATACCACACTAGTATTATTGTCCCTGTATTTTCCTATCCAGAGTCCTGGTGTGGTGTTGTGGGTTAATGCACTGGACTGCAAAGCCGGTTTGAACCACAGGTTGGCAGTTCAAGCTCACCAGTCACTCCTCAGAAATCTTTTACAGGGTCGTTATGTGTTGGAACCAACTTGACGTCACCTAACATATTCCTATCTGGAGTCCTGGTATGGTGTTAGAGGATAGCACTGGACCACAAGGTCTGTTTGAACCACAAGGTTAGTCGTTCAAATTTACCAACTACTCCTTGGAAACTCTATTCAGGGTTGCTATGAGTTGAAACTGACTCTGCAGCACATAACAACAATATTCCTCTCTGGAGTCCTGGTGTGGTGCTGTGGTTTAATATGCTGCACTGCAAAGCTGGTTTGAATCACAAGGTCAACAGTTCAAGCTCACTAGCCACTCCTGGGAAACCCTACACAGGGTCACTGTGGGTTGGAACTGAGTCAATAGTACTTTACAGTAACAACAACATATTCTGGTCCACCACTTGGTTGACAAATTGGGTCACGAGGATGAGTTCTGTTCCAAATCTGATGAGTGGTCGAAGGCCATAGTTTCAGATTCCCCCAGTCTCTTTCTGACCAGTAAGTGCAGTCTTTTTTAATAATTTTGAGTTTCATTCTACACTGTCTCCCATTCTAGCTGGGACCTTCTAATATGATCCCTTTCAGAGAAGTTGGTAGTGATAGCCAGGCATCATCTAGTTCTAGAACATTGTATTTGTGGGCCATGTTGACCATAATGTCCTCAATTGACCATAATATCCTCAAGTAAGGTTATCTTCTCCTTTACACTTAATGAAAATAAGCCATAAGTATTTCTTACAATACTTATCAAGTGTTGCATATTCCACTTTTTAATAATATCTAGGTCATTACAATTGTTTCAAACCACTGCCTACAAAAGCATATCATTTTAATGCATACCAAAGTATCATCTTGTTGCTTTTGATCCATCAATCTAGCCTAAATAACTTTGGGTTCTGATTCTCTCATTATGTATCATGGTATACCTTTCAATTTTATATTTGTGTGAAAATTTCATTCTGAGATGTTTATTATTCATTCAGGTCACAAAATGTTAAAAGAGAACACAGCCAAAGAACAGTCAACATTCAACTAAATTATAACTTCCATAAAGACAGAGGGACCAAATTTGTACAGCTGAAATAGAGAATTGTTCTACATTCCTTTTTTTTTTTTTTTTT
>NW_006408543.1:25214144-25217325 GCF_000296735.1 Chrysochloris asiatica | reverse complement strand
AGGCATAGTTTAGTCCTCAAACTAATATGTTTGCTCTTGAACACTTTAAAGATATATTATACAGCAGATTTGCATAATGCAGTATTCCATTTGATTTCTTCACTGTTGAGTCAATGAACATTGATTGTGCATCCAAGCAAAATGATGTCTTTGACAACTTTAGTCATTTCTCCACTTATCATTATGCTATTTATTGGTTCAGTTGTGAGGATTTTTGCCTTATTTACATTGAAGTGCAATTCATACTGAAGGGTATGGTGTTTGATTTCATCAGTAAGTATTTTAAGTCCTCTTTGCTTTCAGCAAGCAAGGTTTTATCATCTGTGTATCACAGATTGTTAATGAGTCTTCCTTTAATCCTGATGCTATGTTCTTCTTATAATCCAACTTCTTGGATTATTTGATCAGACTACAGATTAAATAAATTTGTTGAAAGAATACAACCATG
The DNA here is from genome assembly GCF_000296735.1 of Chrysochloris asiatica. NCBI lineage: Eukaryota > Metazoa > Chordata > Mammalia > Afrosoricida > Chrysochloridae > Chrysochloris > Chrysochloris asiatica. Next base: position 25,216,877 of record NW_006408543.1, on the reverse strand, counting down.
GCATATACCTTTCCTGATTTTAAACCTTTCATTATCCCTTATATAGTTTACTGTGTTCAAACGACTGCGTCTTGGCTTATAAGCACAAATGAGTGTTCTGGAATACCCATTGTTTGCAATGTTATCTATAGCTTGTCATGATCCATATAGTCAAAAGCCTTTGCATAGTCAATAAAGTACTAGTTCTGGCATGGCACTGTAGGATAATGACCTGGACCTCAAGGTCAGTTTGAACCACAAGATTGGAGTTCAAACTTACCAGCTGCTCCTGAAAAACCCTATACAGGGTCACTATGAGTTGAAACTTACTTGACAGCACTTAACAGCAACAACAAACATTTCTTAATACTTAGTGTTTTAATACATTTTAAAGTACTCCCTGCTTTCAACAAAGATCCTTCTAACAATGAAATCCTTCATTCCATGTCATCTTTTGAATACAACTTGCATTTCTGTCAATTTCCTGTTGATGTACTAGTGCAGCCATTTTTCAATTATCTACAGTTAAATTTCACTTGCATGTAATAGTAATGTTATTGATTGATGATAACCAAATTCCATTGGGTTATCTCTCTTTGGAATGGACACAAATATGGGTCTCTTCCAGTGGCTTGGCTATGTAGCTGTCTTCTAAAGTAGAGTTGACCTTAATGATGTACATGGAGAAAAGCTTTCAGACCTACGACTCAAAATGATAAGAAACAATTGCAAACATCCATTAATAAATTGGAACACGGAATGTCCAACGTGAGACTCAGTGAAAATTGGAAGTCATCAAAAATAAAATGAAAGGTATAAAGAGCTTTATCCTAGGAATTAATAAGCTGATATGGACTAGTATTGACCTTTTTGAGTAAAAAAAAAATTCATATAGTTTACTATGTTAGGAATTATAAATAGAAGAGGAATGGTGTCACATTTATCAAAAAGAGCATTTCAGAATCTATATTAAAGTACAGTGCTGTCTAAGATAGAATAATATCCATATGACTAAAAGAAGACCAGTCAATACCACTGTGATTCAAGTTTATGCACCAACCACTAAAGTCTTCAATTTTGTCAACTTCTTCAGTCTGAAATTGATGAAATATGTCATCAAGATGCATTGATAAGTACTGGTGATTGGAATGTGAAAATTAAAACCAAGAGGAAGGATGAAGGATGAGTAGTTGGAAAATATGACCTTGATGATACAAATAACAGTGGAGAATCCATGACAAACATTTGAAAGTGCAACAACATAAACACTGACAATTTGCATGCATCTCGTCATATGGAATACATATGAATCAAATTGACAATGGAGATGCTTCATATCATTAGCCAAACGAAGGCCAGGGCAGACTATAGGACAGACCATCATTGGCTTATATGCAAACTTAGGCTGAAGCTGAAGAAAATTAAAATAAGTCCATGAAAACCAAAGTAGGGCCTTGAATATAGCCCACCTTGATTTCGAGACCATCTCAAGAACAGATCTGATGCATCAGATACTAATGACCAAAGACTTTAAGAGTTATAGGATGACATCCGGAACATGTTACATCAAGAAAACAAAATGTCATTCAAAAGACATGAAAAAAAGAAAAGACCAAAATGGATATCAGAAACCACTCTGCAACTTGCTCTTAAATGTAGAGAAATCAAAGCAATTTGAAGAAATGATAAACGAATAAAGCAGAAAATTTCAAAGCATTCCTCTAGAAGACCAAGTCAAGTATTATAATGAAATGTGCATAGGCTGGAAGTTAGAATACCAAAGGGAAGAATATGCTCATCATTTCTCAAGATGAAATAACTGAAGAAAAATTTCAAACCTTGTGTTACAATATTGAAATATTCTTTGGCTAAAATGGTGCCCTAGTGTGGCGCTTTAATGTAAGTTCTGGACTGTTAACTGAAAGGTTGTCAGTTCAAACCCACAGCCACTCTTGGAAATTAGATGTAGCACTGAAGGCACTCACTTGTCTATGACAAGAAGTTTGGAAGAAAGCTACCTAGCTAACTGATTTTAAGAGATTCATGTTCATGCCCATTTCAAAGAAGATGAGTCAATGGAATGCAGAAATCATCAAAGAGTATAATTAATATTAGCTGCCAGAAAAATTTTGCTGAGATAATTAAAAAGTAGTTAAAAATTTTTGCTGAGTTGAATTTAAAAAAATTCAAGCTAGATTCAGAAGGGGGTGTGAAACTAGGGCTACATTGCTGATGTCAAATAGATCTTGACAGAAAGCAGAGAATAACAGAGAGAAGTTTGTCGATGATTATTTCTGATGCATAGCAACCCTACATAGGGTTTCCAAGTCTCTAAATCAGTATGAAAGTAGAAATGCTCAGAATGGCTGGTAGATTAGAACTGCTACTCTATCTTCCAGAATGGCTGGTAGGTTAGGACTGCTGATCTTATGGTTAGCAGACCAACTTGTAACTCACTAGGCTACTAAGAATCCACAGAAAGAAGTTTACTTGTATTTTATTTACTATGCAAAGGTATACTACTCTGTGGATCATAACAAACTATGGATAACATTGTGAAGAATGAGAATTTCAAAACAATTGAGCTTATGAGGATCCAGTACAGAGACCATGAGGCAGTCATTAGAATGTGAGTGGCTTGTAATTAGGGAAGTTGTACATGAGCAAATAAACTGAGAAGATCCATTATATGAAATAGAATGTGGCCGGGAGAGATAGAGTAGCTGAGGACTCTAGACTCATGGAAAGAGAGAG
>NW_006408543.1:25206242-25214044 GCF_000296735.1 Chrysochloris asiatica | reverse complement strand
AACAACAACAACAACAACAACAAAACCAAAACAAAGGGAATAGAAATACTGTTGAATGATGATGCACGGAGAAGTTTGTAATCATTGCAATGAATTGAGTGTAAAGCCGATGTTCTCCCATGTGAACTATCACTCAATTCACAGTAAAAACTTAAAAAAGAAAGAAAGAAAATAGAATGTGGCATCAGGATTAGAGGAAGATCCATTAATCATCCATGATATGTAGATGGCACAATTTTGCTTTCTGGAAGCAAAAAGGACTTGAAATACTTACAATGAAGATTAGAGATTGCAGCTATCAGTGTGGATTGTACCTCAAAGCTAAGAAAATGAAAATCTTCACAGGTGGGCCAATACATACTATTATGGTAAATTGAGAAAAGATTGAAGTTGTAAAAGACTTCAATTTGCTTGGATCCAGAGTCAAAGCTCATGGAAGCATCAGTTAAGAAATCAAATGAGATATTGCATTAGACATATCTGCTGCAAAAGACCTCTTTTAGGTGTTTAAGAGCAAAGATGTCAGTTTGAGGACTAAGGTATGTCTGACCCAAGTCATGGTATTTTCAGTTGTCTCTTATGCATGTGAAAGTTTAAGGATAAATAAGGAAGAATAAGCAAGAATTGATGCATTTAAATTGTGGTGATGGTGAAGAAAGTCCCATGGAGTGCCAGAGGAACAAACAAATCTGTGTTTGAAGAAGTACAACCAGAATGCTCCTTAGAAGCCATGATGGATAGACTTTGTCTCTCCTACTTTGGATATGTTAATAATATGTTAATGATACATCTAAGAAGAACAACAGCAATAACATGTTTTAAACAGAGTGTCATATACACACTCGAATTCCCTCAGTTAAGGCATACATACAGATATATATGCACTTGTTGCCCACTAAACTCATAGCTGGCCTTCTGGTGTGGTGCTGCAGGATAATGCACTGGACTGCAAGCTTGGTTTGATCTGCAAGGTCAGAGGTTCAAATTCACCAGCCACTCTTGGGAAATCCTAAACAGGGTTGCTATGAGTCAAAACTGACCCAATGGCACTTAACCATAACAACAACAAGCTCATTGCTATTATTTACTCTACACTCGAATTATTTATCATATTTTCAAACCTAACCATAGGACCACAGGGGTCTGACTCTAGAGAAACTGCATCAGCCACATTTAGGGCCATATTTGGCCTAGTCCATGCAACCTTAGATTCTATTCTGACCCTGAATCTCCAGCCCCAGAATGCATTGCAGTTGTCAATGCCAGTTCTGTGTCCTCCTACTCTTTGACAAATATAAGTTGGTCTACTTCCTTCTCAGAGACCAGGGGCGATTTGATTAGATATGACTTTGAAGGTTTTATTATATGTTTTCTCAAAGCCGTTGATGCTGGTTGTCTCTGCACTGTCATCATTAGGTGAGAAAGGGAAGCAATCCATTAATTCTTCAAAGAATACAAATCTGCCTCAAGGTAACATTTAGCCTCCAATTGTAGACATAGAGTTTTGGGTAATTTTATGCCTCATCTCCAGTGAACATGTTTTATCCATGTCTTAATAATAAAATTAGATGGTCCTACATGTTGTAAATATAGCTGTATACATGAAAACAATTCATTCTCAGTCTAATCCACCGGAATCAATTCTTGAACTGAAGGAGAAAAATAAAACTGTACCATTATCTAGAGTGAAAACCACGTATATTGTTGCTAAAGAGCATTTTGATGTTACATGAAAAGAACTGAATACAAAGAAAACAATTTTACAACAATATTGCGCCAGGCTTTCCACCACTCTCAGCTTGGAAGCTCTCAGTTCCTTTTCATTTTTTCCCCTTCATCTCCTTTTCCAGTTGAATACAAATCATTGTTTCTTCTCACCTTTGCCTATTTCTGTTTCTTGTCTCCATGCATGTTAATGTACATTTGATTATGCAGTTTGGCAAATGGACTGCTTAGCAACTACAAAATTATTTTGGGAGAGAATCCATATTAAAGAGGCAAGATTAAAACATTTTATAGTAAAAACACTTGAAAAAACAATGTTAGCAGATAGAGAGCTGTTCAGCATATATTGATATGTGAGAGAGTATTAACACAGAATTTCTTCTTTGTAACAGTAATATAAATTGTAAGATACTCTTTATGTTGTTGCTTTCGTTAAGTGCTGTTCCGAGTCATAGCGGCCCTTTATCAGATGTCTGAGGAGCGACTGGTGGGTTTGAGTCCAGTGCTTATCCTGTTGTGCCACATCAGGACTCCTTATTCCACTTGTTTCATTTATTTGTTTATTTTTGAAGCGGCTTCCTGTTCTCTACCAAAATTATTGTTGAGAATAATTTTGCTTTAATTATTATAAAGACTTTAAAGTTTGAAAAATAGACTCTTTAGCCAGCTATGTTTATTTATTTTGGAATGATTCTATCCTATAAGCACTCAACTACTAACTGAAAGATTGGCAGGTTCACTGAGAGATCTATTTTGAAAGGATCACATTCATTGAAAGTCATATGGAGTGCATACTATTGTGTCACACATCGGGTCACCATTAGTTGGAATACTTTTTATATGTTAAATGTAAATCATTGGTTACATTACATTGGCAGCAAATCATTCCAACATTTGTTTATACCAAAACATTTGTAGTTATTCAGGTTGAAAGTGTGACTAAATGTGTATGGAATGGTGGGTATGATGGGGATTGTGTATACAGAATGATAACCTGGAAATCGACTCTCAACCACAAACGAGCTGCAGTGTGGTTGTTATTGTTGTTAAGTGCCATTGAGTTGGTTCCTATTCATAGTGACCCTCTATGTACAACAGAATGAAACACAGCTCACTGGTGCTCCATCCTCTCATTTGCTGCTATGCTTGAGCCCACTGTTGCTGCCACTGTGCCAGTCTGTCTCTTTGGAGGGCTCTCTCTTTTTCTGTCCCTTCACTTTACTAAGAATGATATCCTTCTCCAGCAATTGGTCTCTCTTATAATATGTATGAAGTATGAGAGACAAAGTCTGGCCATCTTGTATTCTAAGGAACATTCTGGTGTTCTTTTCCTACCATAGATTTGTTTGTTCTTTTAGTTCATGATATCTATAATGTTCTCCAGCATCATGACTAAAATGCATCAGTTCTTCTACAGTCTTTCTTACTCACTGTCCAACTTTCACATGCATTTGAAGCTATTGTAAATAAAATGGCTTGGGTCAGGCACACTTCAGTCATCAAACTCATATCTTTACTCTCAAACACTTTAAAGAGGTATTGTGCAGTAGATTTGCCTAATGCAATATGTCATTTGATTTCTTGACTGCTGCTTTCATGAATGTTGATGGTGGATCTAAGCAAGTGAGGTCTTTAACAACTTCAATCTTTCTCCATTCATCATGATGTCATTTTTGGTCCAGGATTTTTGTTTATTTTACACTGAGGTGTAAATCATACCAAAGGCTGTGGTCTTTGATCTTCATCAGTAAATATTTTAAGTCCTTTTCACTTTCAGGAAGTAAAGTTGTATCATCTGCATATTGTAGTTTATTAATGAGCTTCCTTCTATCCTGATGACACGTTCTTCTTCATATAATCAATCTTGTCAGATTATATACTTAGTGTAGAGTTTGATAAGTATGGTGAAAGAATACAACCCTGGCATACAATTTCCTGGTTTTAAACCACTCAGTGTTGTATTGTTCTCTTCAAAAGATTGCCTCTAGGTCTATGTAGGTTCCTTGTGATCACTATTAAGTGTTCCAGAATATGCATTTTCCACAATGTTGTCCATAACTCGTCATGATCCACACAGTTGAAAGTATTTGCATAGTCAATAAAACACAGGTAAATGTCTATCTGGAATTCTCTGCTTTCAGTCAAGATCCACATATATTAGCAATAGTTTCCCTCTTTCCATGTGTTCTTCTGAATCCAGCTTGAGCCTCGGCAGTTTCCTTTCAATGTACTGTTGCTGCTGTACTTGAATTATCATGAGCAAACTTTTACTGGCATGTGATAATAATGATATTGTCCAATTACCTCTGCATTCTGTTGGGTCACCTGTCTTCAGAATGGGCACAAATATGTATCTCTTCCAATCATTTCACCAGGTAGATGGTTGTCTTCCAAGCTTCTTGGCATCGATAAGTGAGTGCCTGAAGTATTGCGTCCATTTGTTGAAAGATTTCAATTTGTATTCTACCATTTCCTTCAGCTTTGTTATCTGATAATGCCTTCAGTGCACATTGGACTTCTTCCTTCAGTGCCATTGGCTTTTGACCATATACTGCCTCTTGAAAGGGTTGAACATCAACCATTTCTTTTGGTACAGTGACTCTGTATTCCTTCCATCTATCTTCTTTTGATGCTTTCTGCATCATTCAGTATTTTACCCTAAGTATCCTTCAGTACTGCAAGTCAAGGATTGGTGTCATGTATTTTTTTTTTTTTTCATCAGTTCTTTCTGCTTGAGAAATGTTGAGTATGTTCTCCCCTTTTTGTTTTCTAACCCCACATCTTTACCCACATCATTGTAATATTTGACTTTGTTTTCTCAATATTCCCTTTGACATTTTCTGTTCCGCTCTTTTGTCTTCTCTTTTCTTCTGTTTGCTTTAGCAAGTTCAGAGTCTTTTTTATTCCTGTGTGTCCCATCTGGTTAGGTTAAAATGTATATTGGTCTTTATATTGTTAATAAAATGTATTTATAATGAGTAAGTCATTGGTCTTAGAAAACTATCTTATGGTCTGTACCATGGTTTCTTTCATCATAGCCCTGTTTTCTAGCTACTCTTCCTAACTCTTCCTTCCAACTTTCATATTCTAATCACCCATAATTATGAATGTATCTTGGAAACCTGTTTCATCAGTTTCATACAGAAACAGAAATTGTTTGTGTAATTATTCAGTTTCATCAACCCTGGCTTTAGTAATTGGTGTGAAAATTTGAATGATAATGTGATTAACTGATCTTCTTTGTAGTATATGGATTGTACTTCAAGCTAGGTCTTGAAATTCCCTTTTTGATAATGAGTGTCATGCCATTCCTCTTGATTTTTTTACTCCCAGGACAGTAAACCATATGATTGTGAAATTCTAAATGGTCAATAATAGTCCATTTTATTTCAGCTCACTAATGCATAGGATATTGATCTTTATGCATTCTATTTCAGTTTTTACAACTTCCAGGTTTTCTAGGTTTATTCTTTGTACATTCCACATTCTGATTATTAATAACATTTGCTGTTTCTTCTTATTTTGAATTGTGCCTCATCAACTGATGAAGGTTCCTGAAAGCTTTACTCCAGTCTTGTCATGATCAGCTCTCCTTTGAGGAGGCAGCTCCTTCCTAGTGTCATTTTCAGGTCTAAGGGGTTTATCTTTGGCGCTAAATCTGACAATGTGCTGTTGCTATTCATAAGGTCTTCAATGACTGACTGTTCATAATTGGTCTGCTTCTCCTCCTTCCTAGTCTGTAAACTCCTTTCAACCTCTGCACGATGGCTGGCGCAACTGGTGTTTAAAATACCAGTGTTATAGCTTCCAGCCTCACAGCTACACACAACCTGCCATAATACATTAGCTTGGTGGGAGCTAAGGTTTGACTGGTGTATATGCAAGACCTCACTTTCATTCTGTCTAGGTAAGAGCTGTTGTTGTTGTTAAGTGCCATCGAGTCAGTTCTAACCGTTAGTGACCCTATATAGGGTTTCTGAGGAGTAGCTGATGAGTTTGAACTGCTGACCTTGCAGTTCATATTGATCACGAGCTCAAGTAGTAATCCTACCGTACGTACTGCACCAGGACTCATAGGTAAGAGGTAGCGTGTACTTATATTATCTACCTAACAAACGGTTGAGTGTAATTAGTATTTGGTAAAATTTATCTTAATGTAATTGAGGATTTATTTTGTTGTTTAGACCTGTTGTTTATTTCAGATTTCGGGAAAAGTGAAAACTTCAGATAGAAAGGAGTATTAGAGCAGTATTGTTGACAACTTACAAGTTTTGTGTCTTTTATTATTCTTTTTATTTTTAATTGAATTGATGGGATTTAGTCCTGGTGTCGTGCTGTGGGCTAATGCGCTGGACTGCAAAGTTGGTTTGAACCACAAGGTCACTGGTTCAGGCTCACCACCTGCTCCTTAAAAACAATATCCAGGGTCACTATGGGTTAGAACCAAGTCGATTGCACTTAACAACAGCAACATTCCTGGATAGTGTTAGATATTTTTGCACATCATTTGTAATTATCTTAGGAAAACAAACTTTTTGTTTTTATGTTTTAGGCACTAGAATTTCTGCCAAATGGATCCCATTGTAGTACTCTTAAGTCAAGGGATTAAATAATACATGTTCATCCCATGACCTTGAGATCTATATATAATGTGTGCATTACTCATGTATGATACTAGCGATTTGCTTCTGTGTTGAGCTTTGAATGGAAGCCTGTTACTTTATTATCCACTGACCACTGCTCTCAGGGCTTCAGTGAAAGGCGTTTACAATTAGGCACAATGTTATGAGTCTATCATATATGAGGGCTAAGTTGTTGAGGGTTAGGAAGAAGAACGAAAATAGAGAATCGTGGGTATAGAATAGGCAGGATACGGTGAGCTGGTTGGCCATCCTGTGGACTTGGAGGCTGCAGGAGAAAGTAGGTTTGTTTACAGTGGGAGCAGTGCTGTGCTCTTGTGTATTTAAAGGATGAACTCATTATGGCCAAAAGTAGTTGACTGAGGTGGAGATGTTCTCATTCATCAGAATATTGTCTGAGGAGGCAAGAATGGGTTAATTGTAAAGAATAAAATGTATCCAAAATTCAGTGCCTCTTAGCCACAGTGTAATTGGCTCCCACTGGCACATCAAGGCAAGGAGCCAGATGCTGGTGTTGGCAAGGAACATGTCCTCAATTAGGCAAATCTATTCTCTTCTCACCACCGGCACTGCTAATGCTGGGGTCTTTAGCCTGGATTATTACAATAACCTCTTAACAAGTCCCTCTGCTTCTCTTCTTGCCCCTTTATAGTCTATTTGCCACATGCCAGCCTGAGACAGTCTTTCAGATTGTTAAATTACATTACATCATTCCTTTGCTCAACACCCCAAACTGTTTCCATTAGCTCTCAGTAAAAGTCAAAGTCCTCCTGGCTTCTAAGGTCCTGCATGCTATTTCCCTACTGCATGCCTTTTTGAACTTCCTTCCTGCTCTTCTTCCCAGGCATCATTTCACTCCAACAAAGGTGGTTCTTTGCTTAACATGGCAGGCAGTCATTCTCATCAGTCCGTTTGTCCATGTTGCTCTGTTTCTATTATGCCCTTCCCCCCAGGTGTATCTATGCCACTGCTCCTGCTGCAAAGTTAAATAGCAGTTTCTAAGAGAGGCAATCTGGGCTGCATTTTCTAAAACCACAGCCTTCTTGGGTACTCAATAATCATCCCTGTGAGTTTATTTTCTCCAAAGATCTTACATTTAAATTTCATATGGTGGTGGTGGTTATGTGCCATGGGGTCAGTTCCAAATAATAGTGATCCTTTATAGTTTTCTGAGGCTGTAAATCTTTACGGGAGCAGAAAGCATCATTTTTTTTCTCCCACAGTGTGGCTAGTAGGTTTAAACTGGTGACCTTGCAGTTAAGTAGCCCACTACACTACCAGAGCCCCTTCATACACACACACATACATATATGTTGTTGTTGTCAAGTGCCGTCGAATTGATTCCAACCCATAGCGACCCTGTATAGGGTTTCCAAGGAGCAGCTGGTGAGCTTGAACTGCCAACCTTGCAGTTCAAATGGCTTTGCAGTCTGGCGC
>NW_006408543.1:25200146-25205745 GCF_000296735.1 Chrysochloris asiatica | reverse complement strand
ATTTATTCATATTTTATTTATGCATTAATTTTTCATATTTATTTATTATGGGTAGATGAAAGAGAAGTAAAGAAATATACAAAAGCTTTTCATGTTCTTGGATATGTTTAAATAGTTTATGCGTCTCTCTCTTTCTCCAGGAGATTTTATTCCATTTTTAGATAAGCTACTGCAAAGAATTACAGGATTTTTATCCTTTCTTGTTTTAGCAGAAAGAAAAAGTAAACAAGACACATTTCAGATAACTTTCTCTTTGAAATAAAGTCTCCTCACTGTGTAAAATTCATCCTTTTTATTTTCATGTTAAGTGTCTTCAAGTCAATTCCAACTGTTAGCAAACCTGTATAGGGTTTCTGAGTTTTTTAACTCTTTGAAGGAACAGAAAGCCCCATTGTCCTCCCACACAGCAGCTGGTAGGCTCAAAGCACAGACCTCATGGTTCAAAGTCCAGTGCTTCTTGTATGGGCCCACTGTGCTCCCCTTTACATATTTAGTATGTTGCAAAATCAAGCATCTCTTTGAGTTGCAGCTCTGCTGTCTTTGTTTCAGCATTACTTGCTCTCTAATAGTGGTCGGGAAGGAACTCTGGTAGCATAGTGGTTAAGAGTTGGGCTGCTAATCTCAAGGTCAGCTAGTTCAAAACTACCATCTTTTCTCTGGGAGAAAGATGAGCCTTTCTGCTCCCATAAAGAGTTACAGCCTCGGAAACCCTATACTGGGTGGGTATGAGTCAGAACTGACTCCACAGCACACCACCACCACCATCAATTATGGTCGGGAGACCTGGGGTGGTGCTGTGGGTTAATGTGATGGACTGCAAAGTCAGTTTGAATCTTAAGGTTGGTGGTTCAAGCTCATCAGCCACTCCTTGGACACCCTAAACAGGGTTGCTATGGGTCAGAACTGACTCAACAGTGCTTAACAACAACAATTGTGGATAACACTTGGAATTGAGCGTGATAGAAACTAAACACTGGAATGGAATGCAAACAGAAAGACCTGAGCCTGTAACAATGAAATAGCAAGAATAGATAGCAACAACTCATTTTAAGGCACATATGAGGGACCTTAAGAAAGTTCATGGGGGAAAAGAGAGCATCAAAAGCTAATGGAACTTTTCCACTAACTTTTTGACATCTTTTCATATTGTTCTTTACTTAAAATATTACAGAGTTGTACTTTCTTTTAATTTAAAGAAAGAAAATATGAACTGTATTCTGGAAACAATGAGTAATTAGATAGTCTTTGAGTACAGTGAAATATTATAAAAAGAATCGTGGGAAACATACAGAGAAATTTGGGTAGTTGAGAACAGATTTGAAAGCTTAAGCTAATAAATTTGCAATAAATCTAAAGGTCATGAGAATCAACTATAGTTTGGGATATAGCCATAGTTTTGGGGACATTGATCTAGTGCTCATATGTAAGAAAACCTAAAGTAGAGTAAGATTAAAGTAAGGAAGGCCAGTTAGGATACATTTAAAGTATTCAAATTTCAATTAGTGAGTTTCTAATGTTAGACTGGAAATGGAAGGAAAAATGTTATAAAGATAAAATGTATAGAATTTAAAATGAGGAATGAATTTTAATGAATACTTGAACTACAGTGAGCCATGTGTGGGGAACAAGGATGGCAAAACAGCTAACAGAAATAGACAAAGCAGAAGAAAGAACAAACACTATGAGTTAATTTTTGGACAAGTGTAGTTGGAATTGCGTGTGGGAATATGAAGCACAGAGCTGGAAATATGATCAAGGACATGAGAAGCGTTTGTGGATAAGTGATGTTGATACTGGATTTGTTCATGCATAAATAATAATAAAATTTAGAATTTTGACAAGGATAATAGTACAGGGGAAAAAAGAGAGACCAAAGATGGCCATAGGAGGGGCTTCAGAATGCTCATGGAAATTTTCCATTATCTTTTAATTCCATTTTCCTGCAAAGTTGTTTGCTTTTTTTAAAAATGTTTTTATAGTGAATTGAGTGATTAGTTTACATGGGGGAATGTCAGTTGTACACTCCTCGTTTCATTGCAATGATTACAATCTCCTCTGTGCATCATCTTTCAACAGTATTTGCATCTATTCCCTCTGTTTTATTTTGTTGCTCTTGTTGTTGGGGGATTGTGTACACAACATCACTCAGGAATATATAAACATTTCAACAACCAAAGGACACATTCTGCAAGTCTGACCCCTGGCCACCAGCACCTAGCTGCCAGCACACAGCCTTTCTCTTTCCATGAGTCTAGAGTCCTCAGCTGCTCTTTCTTTCCATGCTCTCATCTCTGCCTGAATCTCTGGTGTCACTGTTTCTCTGGATAGTGTCCCGCATTCTCCTCATGATCTTCTCCTTTGATGGTCCTAGGGTTGTCTGTTTCTGGATTGTAAGATTATCTACTTTCCTCTTCTTGTTACAAATCATCTACCTTTACAGTTGTGACAGTCTCAATTAGTCATGATAACAATTATTCACTGTTAAGTCAGAAGAATCTTATCCCATCTCCTTTCACCAGACCCGTCTAGACAAGATGAAAACTATTCAGTGTGCATTCCACCTTCCTCCCACTCATTCTGAAACTAAACTCCCTCTTGAAAACTTGTAAGCCAGTAATTTCATGCCTTTATCGCCCCTCCCACGTTAGGTATCCAATGTCTAAATTGCCCTATCCTGTCAACCCTGTATAAAGAGCGGATAGGATTGATTTTGGATGTGAGGAATCCTCCCCTCTCAGTTGGTATTTTTGAGCTACTACATCCATAAGTACAGGTCAAGTTCATAAAATTGTAGCAATTTACACTTGTTTCTTTTGTTGTTGTTGTTGTTGTTAGGTGCCATTGAGTCAGTACCGAGCCATAGCAACCTTATACACATTAGAAGGAAACACTGTCTGGTCCTGGGCCAACATCACTACGGTTGCCATGCTTGAGTCCATCGATGCTGCCACTTGGCCAATCCATTTTGTTGGGGGTCTTCCTCTTTTTCACTGATCCTCCACCTTACCAAACATGATATCCTTCTTCAGTGAATAGTCCCTCCTGACAATATATCGGAAGTATGAGAGACAAAGTTTGGTCATCTTGGCCTTCAAGGAGCATTCTGGCTGCACTTCTTCTAAAACAGTTATTTTGGCATCCCATGGCACTTTCAATAGTCTCCTCCAACATCATAACACAAAAGCATCAATTCTTCTGCAGTCTTCCTTATTCATTGTCCATCTTTCATATGCATGTGAGGTTATTGAAAATACCATGGCTTGGGTCAGACACACCTTAGTCTTCAAGCTGACATCCTGGTTCTTCAACACTTTAAAAAGGTTTTGTGCAGCAGATTTGCCTAGTGCAAAGTGTCATTTGATTTCTTGACTGCTGCTTCCGTGAGTCTTGATAGCTGATCCAAGAAGAATGAAGTCCTTGACAACTTCAATCTTTTCTCTGTTGATAAGAATGTTATTTATTGGTCCAGTGGTGAGGATTTTTGCTTTCTTTACATTGAGATGTAATCCATACCAAAGGCTGTGCTCTTTGGTCTTCATCAAGAAAGGTCTTAAGTCCTCTTCACTTTCAGCAAGCAAGCTTGTATCATCTGCATATTACAGGTTGTTAATGAGTCTTCCTCCAATCATGATGCCACACTTTTCTTCATAGAACCCAGCTTCTCATATTATTTGCTCAGCATAAAGGTTGAATAAATATGGTGAAAGAATACAACCTTGTTGCACACCTTTTTAAATTTTAAACCATTCAGTGTTCACATGTTCTGCTTGAACAACTGCTTCTTGGTCCATGTACAGATTCCTCATGAGCACAGTTCAGTGTTCTGGTATACTCATACTTCTCAATGTTGTCCATAGCTTGTCATGATCCACACAATCAAAAGCCTTTGTATAGTCAATAAAGCACAGGTAAACATCTTTCTGATATTCTTTGCTTTCAGCCAAGATCCATCAGGCATCACCAGTGATATCCCTCATTCCACAGCCTCTTCTGAATCCAGCTTGAACTTCTGGAAGTTCTCTGTCAATGGATGCTTGCAGGCATTTCTGTATTATCTTTAGCAAAACTTCACCCCCATGTGATACCAAAGAGATTGTCCCATGATTTCTGCATTCCATCGGGTCACCTCTCTTTGGAATGGGCACAAATATGGATTTCTTCCAATCCAGTCAGTCAGATATTTGTCTTCCAAATTTCTTGGCAGAGATGAGTGAGTACCTCCTGTGCTGCCTAACTTTCTTGAATGATTTCAGTTTTTATTCCATCAATTCCTGGTGCCTTGCTCTTTGTCAATCCTTTAATGCACCTTGGACTTCTTCCTTCAATATCATTGGCTCTTAATCATATGCTATTTCTTGACATGGTTGAACATTAACCATTTCCTTTTGGTACAGTGACTCTGTGTATTCCTTCCATCTTCTCTTGATGTTTTCTGTATCATTCAATAATTTGCTCATAGAATCCTTCAATAATGAAAGTCAAGCTTTGAATTTTTTCTTTAGTTCCCCCAGCTTGAGAAATGCTGAGCATGTTCTTCCTTTTTGGTTTTCTGATTCCAGATACTTTCACATTTTGTTGTTTTCACACTTGTTTCTTTTATCAAGAAAAGAAAGGAAAAATACCCTTTTTCCTTTTATCTTCCTCTGGTCGAGTTCTGATCATCAAGCTATTGAAGCCAAGTCACATACATACTATTGACAACTTTGGGCATTCGTGTGTGTCTCTCCTTACTTCACATTAGCTGGGCACGTCACTGTCAACTGTTGCCCTCTGTAGCTCTGTCCTTGTCCATGGCTCAGTAGTCCACAGGTCTCACCACGTGTCAGACCAACCAAACCCTCCTATTCTCTCTCTCATTTCCAGGTTGAAGGGAGTCAGTGGAATGTGGTCAAGTTCAGCCCATGTTTTCATTGCTGCGTTTCTCCCTCTTCCACTCAGCAGGAGACCTATGTAGTCACCAGGAAGCTCTCATGCCTGCTTGTGTGTTCCCTTTGAGTTTTTGTCTTGGAGGGGGATTTGTCTTGAAGGAACTTGATTTCTTGACTTGATGGCTTCCCAGTGAACAATTTGCTTGTTCTTGTAGTACCCAGTCAAACTACCAATTTTGTTTTGGATTTTTTTCTGCTGGTTTTTCTTTCAAGAAGTATCTACTGTTCCTCTAGTTATTCCAAGCTAGTCTGCTTGTCCTTTCAAATAGCAATGTCTTACCTCAGAAAGTTCTGGATGGGGCTTAGTATTCCACCTTAGGTCCTATAGACTATAAAGGCTCCATAGGAAGGCTATTTCACTGGGCAAATTCTAGACCCTTTTTAGGTATTCCAATCAGTTATAGGCTGTAGATGGGCTTACAAGCTTTCCATAATCATGTTTCCTGATTCCTTTCTATCCCACTCAAGTGTCTATTTTCAGTAGTAGGCAAAGGAAACCTGTATTCATAAGTCAGGCATCTTAACATTATTTTCCCTCTTTTACTATTCAGTGTATGCCTCAATCCCTTTATCACAGAGCCCTGTTGTTCTAAGGTTGAGCATACATTGCTATTAACCTCTGTTCCATTTAGCTCATGCAAAACTGCCTCCGTGTTCCCTTATCTGCTTTG
>NW_006408543.1:25172023-25189711 GCF_000296735.1 Chrysochloris asiatica | reverse complement strand
TGAGGGCTGGAAATGTAAAGGTGGACGTTTCGTAGCAAAAGGAGGGGAGTGATTGATTTTGCATTCCTGGAACAGAGGCCCCTGGGACCATCAAGGGAGAAGAGTGGAGTGTGGGACCCTACCCAGAGAAACAATGATTCCAGAGATGGAGAGAGATGATGACATGGAGAGAGATGATGACGTGGAGAGATGGAGCTGCTTGGAACTTTAGACCCAGAGAGGGAGAGGGGCTGTTCGCTGATGTCCAGGGGGCAGGCTTGTAGGGAATACCCTTTGGTTGGTTGATAATGCATGGAGAGGACTGTAACCATGGCAATGAAATGATATACAATAGGATGAATGTAAAACTAATGTTCTTCCATGTAAGCTATCACATAATTCACAGTAAAACATTTTTTAAAAAATCAATTATTCTAAGGTCTTCCTTATTCACTGTCCAGCTTTCGCATGCTTATGAGGTTATTGAAAATACTGTGGCTTGAGTCAGGCACACATTAGACCTCAAGCTGACAGCTTTATTCTTCAACACTTTAAAAAGGTCTTGTGCACCAGGTTTGCCTAATGCAGTACGTTGTTTGATTTCTTGACCGCTGCTTCCATCAATGTTGGTAGTTGATCCAAGAAGAATGAAATCCTTGACAACTTCAGTCTTTTCTCCATTGATAAGAATGTTGTATCTTGCACCACTTTGTTTTCTTTAAATTCTTAAAAAAGAGAGAGAGAGAAAAAAAGATCAAAATGATCTTTTAAGTTCTCTGGAAACTGATCAAAATTTTACAATATGCTGCTCACCCTCTACCAACTAGTCAATTGTGACTCATAACCAACTTGTATGTGGTTTTGAGGGTGTAAATTTTTTATGGGAGTAAAAAGCCTCATCTTTCTGTCTCAGAGTATCTGATGGATTTGTACTGCCAACCTTCTGATTGGCAGTCCAGTGTTTATGATATAGTGCTGCTGGAGTTAGAAATAATAATTCAAGAAAATGCTCTCACTTTGAAAAAGAATGAGGATCTACCTTGCTTATGTCAACCTCTAAACAAATGCTGGCTGACCACTCTGCTATGGTGGCTCAAATAAAGACTTTATCAGTGAATTTTACTTCTTTTTTATGCATTAGAGTTACATCCTTCCTCTGGTAAAAAATATTTTACTATTTCTTGTCATGTAGATTTGTTAGCAACAAATTCATTTTGTCTTTGTCGAAGCTGGAGTTGAGAGCATAGCGGCTTTGATAAACACTGGACTACAAACCACAGAGTTGGTGGTTTGAATCTACCAGCCGCTCCATGAGAGAAGGATGAGGCTTTCTGCTCCTACAAAGATTTACAGCCCTGAAAACCCTGCACAGGATTGCTATGAGTTGGAACCAACTTGATGGCACTTAGTAACATTCTGGGGATGCCTTTATTTCCCTTTCATTTTTGAAAAATATTGTTGATAGATAAAATACCAAAGTGTTGAAGCTTAAAAAAACAAAACAAAACAAAATGTAAGCAGGGACATCAGTGGCCACACAGACCACAAAAGTAGTGAAAGCAAGCAATGAAACAAACAAGGAAACAAAAAAGCAACAAATAAAAACAAAAAGCAACCCTGTTGGGGAACATACAAATCTCTAGTTGCTCCAATTTATTGTTTCAAAAGTTTGGGTTTCTACTAAAATGATGAGATATGTAACAGAATCAGATGTTTTCACCCATACCTTGAGAGTAAGGAGTAGTGTAGTAAAGAGAAACTGTCTCAGAGTGAGCCCAGATGTTAAACTTCGGAGACTAGATTTTAAACGGTTATAACAGATATAAATTGTTGAAAGCAGAGAATAGCAGAAAGATGTTTACCTGTGCTTTATTGACTACGCAAAGGTTTTCAATTGTGTGGATCATGACAAGCTATGGACAACATTGCGCAGTATGAGTATTCCAGAACAATTAATTGTGCTCATGAAGAATCTGTACATGGACCAAGAGGCAGTTGTTCGAACAGAACTTTGGAACACTGAGTGTCTTAAAATTAAGAAAGGTGTGCAACAGGGTTGTATTCTTTCACCACACTTATTAACCTGTGTGCTGAGTAAATAATGTGACAAGGTGGGTTATTTGAAGAAAAATGTGGCATCAGGATTAGAGGAAGACTCATTAATAACCTGTGATATGCAGATGATACAACCTTGCATGCTGAAAGTGAATAGGACTTAAAACATTTACTGATAAAGATCGAAGAGCACAGCCTTTGGTATGGATTACATCTCAATGTAAAGAAAACAAAAATTCTCACCACTGGACCAATAAACAACATTCTTATCAACAGAGAAAAGATTGAAGTTGTCAAGGAAGACTATAGAAGATTTGATGTTTTTGAGTTATGGTGTTGGAGGAGAATATTGAAAGTGCCATGGGCTGCCAAAAGAACAAACATCCATGTTGGAAGAATTGCAGTCAGAGTGCTCCTTGGAGGCCAGGATGGCCAAACTTCATCTCTCATACTTCAGACACATTGTCAGGAGGGACCAGTCGCTAGAGAAGGATATCATGTTTGGTAGAATGGAGGGTCAGAGAAAAAGAGGAGAAGACCCCCAAAGACCAGGTGGCAGCATCGATGGACTCAAGCGTGGCAACAATAGTGAGGTTGGGCAGTGTGTTGTTGTGCTGTGCATAGAGTTGCTATGACTCAATACTGACTCGATGGCACCTAACAACAACAAGAAATAGACATAAGTTCAGAATTAATGGAGGCTAACTAATGGAACTACTATTGGAAGAAGTACAGCCAAAGTGCTCTTTGGAAGTCAGATGGCCAGACTTTGTCTCTCATACTTCGAACAGATTGTCAGAAGGAACAAATCACTGGTAATGTTTGATAAAGTGCGGAGGGTCAGAGAAGAAAAGGAAGACCCCCAGTGAGATGGGGGAGTCTGAGAAGGAGTCTGGTGAGCTTTAACCGCCGGCCTTTTGGTTCAAACTGATCTTACTCCCAAATGCATTAACCCACAGTACCACACCAGTGTTCCAAGAAAAACTTATACAGTTTTACTTTGCAACACATGGGTTACCAAAAGTCAGTATTGACTTGGATATATATATAAAAAAAAATTATGGCCAATTTGCACTACAACAGCAAAGCTGATTAGTTGTGATAGTGAATGTGTAGCCTCAAAACCGAAAATATTTTGCAGAAATATTTATTACGATGTTTTTAATTATATGATAATTGTATAATAGGTTTCAACAAAATAATTGTAATTATCAGATGAATAATATGTACAGAAAGAATATATACCATAATTTCATAAGGAAGAGAGGGTGACTGAAGCTCTGCTAGAGCAAAAAATCTCTACTGAAACAGATTTAGGTAAATTGTAGAGAATATTGAAATTCATAGAAAAAAATTTAAAATGCAACAAAAATGTCAACAAAACTATGTGAAGTTTATATAACAAATTAATCCATATAATATCAAAAATTCAGTAAAGGAGGAACAGAGGGAAAAAATATGATAAATAGAGCAAAATGGGAAACATCAATCCAATCTCTCACTAATTTTAGGAAATATGTATAAATTTAAAAATCCAATCAAAAACAGCATTTCAGAATGGATTTTTAGAAGAGCAAGATCTAAACATATATGCTGTCAACAAGAGAGTTGGCTTAAAAATTATGACATTGACCTCAAGTTTTGTAAGCAACAAATTCACAATTTAATTATTAGCTACTTTCCTCTCAATGTTACTGAAGATTTTCTTTTTATTGTTTGTGTTCTCTTGTTCCATTCCAGTATGTCTAGATTTAGATTCATTTTCAGCGTAGTAGTTTTGAGTTGGTATGCTTATTTAAAAACATGTTTTTCTACTTCCTGATAGCTTACTTTTGTATATTTATTGTTGTTTATGTTGGTATGTGCTGTGGAGTCAGTTCCGAGTCATAGGGACCCTGTACAGGGCTTTCGAGGCTGTATATCTTTACAATAGCAGAAAGCCTCATCTTGCTCCCATGGACCAGCTGGTAGTTTCAAACTTCTGACCCTGAGGTTGGAAGCCCAATTCGTAACCACTACGCTACCAGAGCTCCTTTGTATATTTATTAGAGTGTTGTTTTTGATATTTGTATATTTATTAGGGTATTTTTTTTTTTTTTTAATATTTGGCTGTTTTTGTTTTGTTTTGATTTGCTATTCTACTTTTTCATTCTGAAATTAATTTAAAATATATTTTGGTTCTTGTAGTATATTCTCAAAGTTTATTAATTTTATTTTTAGCTCTCTAATTTTACCTATAGCTCTGTGTTTGATGTCTTATTTTATCTCTCCATTGTATTTTTAATTAGCCAAACTGTTTTTCAACTTAAACATATATTAAACAATATACTTTGCATATTAATTGGAATCCTTGTATAGTACTATGGGATAAGAACAGGAGTGTGAAGTATGTTTGCATTGCAGGGTTGCTCAAATTTACCTAATGTTCCTTGAAAACCTTGTATAAGGTGGCTATAAGTCAAAACTGACTTAACAACATTTAACAACTGCAAAGATTATTTTGTATTTTCCTTTTAAATTGTAATCCTAGCTTCTGCATGCTTTATGTATTTTTTTTCTCTTGGAAGTTACATATATCTTAACTAGTGGACTTGATCACAATAATGTTCTTTGATGATTCTTCCTAGATTAAAAGAAATATAAAACATATGAGTCAGATCTATCTATCTATCTATCTATCTATCTATCTATCTATCTATCTATCTCTCATCATCTATCATTTTAATATTGATCAATCAATGGCTTACTTATTTTCATTGAGAAAATTCCCATGAACACTCAGATGATATGAATTCAGGTCCCACCCTGGCAGAAGTTTGTCCATGGTTCTTCAGTCTCATGAGCCAACTTACTGCCCCCACTGCTACCAGCACCACACACACAAACACTGACATAGATCTTCAGGCAGGTGGTAAACTCAAAGCTGTCTGACTCTCTGGGCCAACTTGGAGTCCTGCTGTGGCACTGTGGGCTAATGTTCCAGACTGCAAAGCCATTTGAACTGCAAGGCTGAGAGTTCAAGCTCACCAGCTGCTCCTCAGAAACTCTATACAGGTCGCTATGGGTCGGAATTGACTCGACGGCGCTTAACAACAATAACAAGTACACACTCAAGCATATTCATATATTCTCTCTCGCTCAAGTTTAAATTTGTTTTTTAGCTAAGGCAACCAAAGCCAAGTGAAAGAAATGCAGATGTACAAACAGGAGCATTTTTTTCCTAACAAGGTTTTCACTGCTATTGACTGCTGTCTAACGAGATGTGTAGCTGTCAGAGACACTTGAATGTGATCAGAATCA
Source organism: Chrysochloris asiatica (assembly GCF_000296735.1). Classification (NCBI taxonomy): domain Eukaryota; kingdom Metazoa; phylum Chordata; class Mammalia; order Afrosoricida; family Chrysochloridae; genus Chrysochloris; species Chrysochloris asiatica. The sequence goes on along the minus strand of NW_006408543.1, from coordinate 25,184,377 downwards.
TGGTCAAGGGTGATTTCTAGAAGCAGTATGAGCATATGCATTTACTACATTAACTTACAAAGCTATTTATAGTCAAATAACCATCTCCTGCATAAAATTCAACATTAGCAAAACTATTATATCCCTGTTGGAGAAATTTAAAAAGCGTTATTTTGTGCATTTTCCTGATAATGTCTCCTTTCTCCTGCATTTGAGCATTCTGGACAAATGTGTCTCAAACTTTTTGTGTTTACTTCAAGTCATCATACCATCCATACATGTTATCATGGTCCATGCTAATAATGTTGTTATTATTGTTAAATGCCATTGAGTAGGTTCTGACTCATAACAACCTTGTGTAGGGTTTTTGAGGAGCAGCTGGTGACTTTGAACTGATGACCTGTGATTTAGTACTTATCCTACAATGCCACACCAGGACTCCATTAATGTTGTTAAAAGTCATCAAACTGATGCTGACTCATATCAACTGTAAGTAGAACAGAACGGAATGCTGCCCATTCCTGTACAATCATTGCCATTTTTGAGTCCATTATTGTAGCCAATCTATTTGAGTGTCTTCCTGTTTATCATTGACCCTATATACATGTATATATCACATCCACATCTAGAGATGCCAAGCATGCTAAGTTTTTCCAGCGCCTGGACCCTGTTGATAATGTGTTGAAAGTAAGTAAGATGAGACCTTGCTGAAGGCATGGCCTCATTCTGGCTGTACTTCTTCTATGACAAACATTTTAAAAACATCTTGTAGCATTCAATAGTCAAAGTTCTTTGACAACAAATACCTCAATTTTTCTTTGAGCTTCCTAATAGACATAAAGAAGCCCAGGTAGCATAGTGGGTTATGAATAAGGTCAGCAGTTCAAATCTACCAGTGACTCCTTGGGCTGAAGATGATGCTTTCTACTCTCATAAACATTTATAGCCTCAAAAACCCTGTGAGCACGGTTCCTGTGAGTAGGAAACAAGTCAGTGACTCACAACTACCACCACCACCAATAGACCTAAATATATATTTGACCCTCTAGCTCTTTCCTTCTTTTAGCATCACTTAATGACACAATAAACCCTCACTTCACTCTGTTTCTAACAATGAGAAAAGCATAAATAAATCTTTCCACAAATGTAATTCCATAACTCTAAAACATATCAGTAATTGAATGTTTCTCAAATGACATACCCAGGAATAAATTCTGCATAATTTTCTAGAAATTATTTTTATCATTGAATAGAAAATGTTGACTTGAAGTATGTTTGTTTTAATCTTCATTTGTATTTTTATGTAGAGTTTTAATCTCACATTAGCTGCCTGAATTGTACAGAAATACTGACTTTTTAAAAAGCCATTGTTTTGAAAAAGAATAGATCATACCCTGCACTTAACAAGTGTATCAGTGTTGAAACTTTGAGGTAAATCCCAATTTTTTTTAATAAACTAAAACAGGGTGAGAAAGTCAGGAAAACACAACAAAAATAGCACTCTCCTTTTCATTTAGCATCTTTGATATACAATTTTAGCCAGTGTCTTCTCAAATACATAGTAGATATCAATTTGAACATGCTGTAAGATAGCAACTGCCTTTGTCCAAGAAAAGAATTCCATGTTGTCTAGTGGAAAAAAGGAAAGAGTTGTCCATGTGATTCATATTTCTTGCTCTGGGGCAAATCTATTGGTTATATTTTAGTTTATTGTCACTATGTTGAAATTGGAAGATTCCCCCCTCCCCTGCCCCCATGTTTTACTCTCTTTTGTCAGAAGAAAGATGCTAGTAGGAGGGTTTTGAAGGGGTTCATAATTATTTAGGAATGCAGAGAGGATTGAACAGATAATTGTGTGTATCTCTGCTCATGTGTTACATATTAAATGAACTTAATAATTGTCCAGCAAATGCCATTAACAGTCAAATATCTTTGCTAGATAGTATGGAAAAGTATCTAGCAAAGAGTGAAATTCATTTTTTCCCCACATTTTGATATTTTTGTTTAATAAAGGTTTCTATGATTTCATAGCAATATTTTATTTTTTTTAATGTTTTATTGTGAATTATGTGATAGTTTACATGGGAGAACATTAGCTTTACATTCATCCTATCGTATATGGTTCCATTGCCATGGTTTCAATCCCTTCTATGCATCATCAACCAACCAAAGGGTATACCCTACAAGCCTACCTCCCCAACCCCCACCCCAGTCATCAGCACACAGCCCCTCTCCCTCTCTGGGTCTACAGTCCCCAGCTGCTCCATCTCTTCACATCAACATCTCTGCCTCCATCTCTGGTGTCACTGCTTCTCTGGGTAGGGTCTTGCACTCCGCTCTTCTCCCTTGATGGTCCCAGGGACCTTGGCTCCTGGACTGCATAGTCAATCACTCCCTTCCTTTTTCTACAAAATGTCCACCTTTACATTTCCAACCCTCACAGTCAGCAGTAACATGTGTTCTTAAGCATTTTTGTGTGTTGGCTAAGCATGTGCATGTGTCTGCATTTACCCTTTAAGTATAAACATTTCGAAACTATGAGCTGTTCCACGGGAGAAAGATGAGGCTTTCTGCTCCCTTAAAGATTTACAGCCTCAGAAACATGTACAGGGTCACTATAGGTTGGAACCAACTCCACAGCACATAACCACCACCACCACCACAAGCACAGAAGGAAACCAATTCTAAATATTCTGGTATGACCTGTCATTGAAATGACAGGCCACAGTGAGCACCTGAGCAACTTATTTGGAGTCAAGTTGGAATGGACTCTTCAGATAGTCCAATGCTGAAGGCCTGCATAGAGTACTGTTTCCCCTTCCCTGCTTTAGTCTTTGACATACAGGGATCTGGATAATTGTGTCCATGTTGCAGTCTTAAGAATGCACTTTGGTTCAAACTGGGAACATAAAAGGTAGTAGACGAGGGCAGAGTACTGCTTGAATCTCAGTAGTAGCCTAATTAAAATAAAGGGCCAATTTGAACTACAGTCACATCATTAGGAGTAGCTATGAGCCCACCCTTAGTGCCCAGAGGTTTGCCTGTATTTGATGCCAGGGGCATGATACAAGTGAAGGACTAGTTCAGGACTAATAAGCAGGCATACATTTACAGGCAAACAAACATTCTGTGAGAATCATTGCAACTTATTTTTCTTAGCCAACAGCAATTTTACGAATAAAAGTAATGTTAAAAAAATCAGTTAGGAAAAATAGCCTATTTTTATTAAATTTTAATTTTCACAATAAAACCATGTGTTTTCATTATGGAAATTGCCTATTCTCTCAATTCCTTCTAATAGTTTTGTATTTGGTTGGTTGGTTATGTGCCATGGAGCCGGTTCCAAGTCATAGTGATCCTGTATAGGGTTTCCGAGACTGTAAATCTTTACGGGAGCAAAAAGCCTCAGTTTTCTCCTGCTGAACTTCTGGTATTTTCAAACTGCTGACAGACCTTCAAGTTATCATCCCAACTTGTAACTGCTATGCTACCAGCTGACTAAATATTGAGGTTATGTTATGTAGTATCCTTTACTTCATGGCTTATCTCTTATGTCTTGCTCATTCTAACAAAAATCAGAAATAATTCTGTCACTTGAAGATCTGCTACTTCAAGGCCAACCGAGGAGCCACCATCATTGTGCAAACATTGTCTGACACTCTCTCTTGGTGTGTGTGTTATGTATACATGTACATATATTTTCAAGGTCCTGTGTCATATCAGAGGAGATCAATAAGAACTACTGTTAAGTCTTGTTTTAAAGTTTCTTTCATTATTGTTGGATGATTTATTGTTATTACGAATCAGGCTGCGAACCTTAAGGTTAGCAGTTCGAAACTACCAGCTGCTCCGTGGGAGAAAGATGAGGCTTTCTGCTCCCGTCAAGATTTGTAGCCTCGGAAACCCTGTACAGGGTCTCTATGAGTCGGTTCCGACTCCATGGCACATAACCACCACCACCACCTCCCCTTACCTAAAGATTAAGGTGTGATTTCCTAATACTTAAGCTAGGAGTCCTGGTGGTGCTTCAGGACCATGCGCTGCACTGCAAGGTCATTTTGAGCTGCAAGGTTGGCAGCTCCTCAGAAACCCTATACAGGGTCGCTATTAGTCAGTGACACTTAACAACAACAACAAGCTGGAAGTAAAGCCTTGGTGTGGGGCTATAGGATAAGTAATAGACTGCTAACTGCAAAATTGGTGGCTCACCAGTTTCATTCTCCCACAGTGCCACACGAGGACTCCTGCAGGGTTGCTTTGAGTTGGAATTGACTCAGTGGCACACAACAGCAGCAACAATCTAGAAGTCATCTGATGTGTTTATTCTCTTTGAGCCCAAAGTATGTACTTTAATGCTTCTATTTCCTTATCACAAAACCGAATGCCATCAAGTCTATTCTGATTCATAGTAATCCCATAGGTGAGTGCAGAATTGCCCCATACGTTTTCCAAGGTTGTGAAACTTTTATGAAAGCAGACTGTCACATTTTTCTCCCAAGGAACGACTGGTGGGTTGAGGCTGCCAGACCTTTCGGTTAGCAACCTACCACTTTAACTTTAACATGCAGGATTTCTCTGATTGGTTTAGGTAAACTCTTTTCCAAGATTTGACATGAAAGATGATGTCTTGGATCTGTCAGGAAAGATAATTTCTACCAGTCTGTTTCAGAACTGTTTCATAAACCAAAATCCTACATTAAACAGAAACTGTGAACAGAGGTTTAAGCTACTTGTACAAATAATACAAGCACGATCCTAATGGTTTTCTAAATGCATAAAACTAGGTAATCTGTCCATTTAGAATTATGGAAATAGATACAAGGCATCAATAATGTTTTAATTTTGAAAGCTTAATAAAAAATTAGTGTCTATTTTTAAGTTTTTAAATTATATTTGTTAATTTGTAAACGTTCTAAACAAACTGGATGGAGTGATGTTATCATTGCCCAAATTTAGCAGTTACTGAAATCGAGATAAACACCTTATTTACTGTATATGATTATTATAGAATGGACCCAGAATTTCTCCTTAGGCAATGTGAAGGCAGAGATCAAACTGAACCAATATGGAATACTGTTTTAGGATGTTCTTTGAGAAATTAATGGCTTTTGAAATTTGGAAGTCTGTTAAAGAGGAATATGGCCGTGAGAGTGTTTTTTCATTGTAAGTAAGAATCTGTGGATGTTCAACTATTTCTGGAGGTAGCATATGGTCAGGAACCAATGGTAGTCAAGGAAGTGAAGAAGACTTTTGAATCACTTAATAAAGTCGTCAATATAAATTACAACTCAATGTGAAGAAAACAAAAATTCTTACAATTGAGACCAATAAAAAACATCATGATAAACAGAAGATTGATGTCAAGAATTTTATTTTACCGGGATCCACAATAAATGCTCTTAGAAGCAACAGTCAAGAAATCAAATGATGTATTTCTTTGGGCAGTTGTGATGTGAAAGTTCTCTTTAAGGTGTTAATACGAAAAGATATCACAGTGAGGACTAAATAAGGTGCATGGAGTCAGTTGTGACTTATAGCAACCATGTACAGAGTCCAGGTGTGGCACTGAGGGATAATGTGACTATTGAATCATCAATTTTCAGTTAGCAGTCCATTACTTATCCTACAGTTCCACACCAAGGCTTAACTTCTAGCTTGTTGTTGTTGTTAAGTGCCACCGAATCAGTTCTGACTCATATCAACCCTATAGAGGGTTTCTGAGGAGAGGCTGGTAGGTTTGAACTGCAAACCTTGCAGCTCAAACTGACCTTGCAGTCCAGCACTTGATCCTGAAACTCCACATCAGGACTTCTAGCTTATGGTTTAAGAAGTCACACCTTAATTCTGAGGTAAGGAGAGTCGGTTAATAATAAATCATCAAACAATAATGAAAGAAACTTTACAGCAAGACTTACAATAGGTTTTAATGATCTCCTCTGATATAAAACAGGACCTTGAAAACATATGTACATGTATACAACACACACACCAAGAGAGAGCATCAGAAAAGGATATTTTTAATTGCCTCATGTACATATGAAAAAGCTGGACACTGAATAAGGAAGACAAGAAGAGTTGATGCATATGAATTATGGTACTGGTGAAGAATATTGAAGTACCATGGACCTCTAGATGAACAAATACGTCTGTTTTGGAAGAAGTACAGCTAACATGCTGATTGGAAGTGAGGATGACAAGACTTTATCTCATGTACTTTGGACATGTTAGTAGGAGGGATCAATTCCTAGAAAAAGAAATCAAACTTGTTAAACTTGAAACTCACCAATAAAGAAGAATATCCCCCAAGAAGATGGACTTGTATAGAGGCTATTGCAATGGATTCACACATAGCAACATTTGTGGAGATGGAGCAGTACAGGCTGTTTTTGTTCTACTGTGCATTGTTGTTAAGTGCTTTTGAGTCAGTTCCGACCCATACCCAACCTATATAGGGTTTCCAAGGAGTGACTGATGAACTGACTTTGCAGTCCAGTACATTAACCCACAGCACCACACCAGGACTTCCTGTTATGCATAAGGTCTCAATAAACAAGAATCAACTCAATGACAACTAACAGCAACATCAAGAAGACTTTAACACCATAAATGTTTTTGAAAATGGGAAAAATATGCAAGAGTTTATGCAATTGAAATGTTTATGCTCACATGTGTATAACTTCAAAAAAATTTTAAAGTACAGGTCATAAAATCCACATTTTAGTAATAACACTGCTATGGAGTAAATTACGCCTTTCAAAAAGATATACTGCGGTCCTGGTTTCTGTTCTTGTGAGTGTGACCCTGTTTGGAGATAGGTTTTGACTGTTGTTGTGGTAATGAGTCTGTACCTAATTAGGGCTGGTCCTCCACTTGATGATCCGTGAGTATGGATTCCAGCTCAGTGTAATCCATAGGAGAGGAGTACAGACCCCAGAACTAAGTCCTGGAGGCCAGTGGTTAATTACCCAGTTACTAACGGAAAGGTTATGGTGTTGGAGGAGTATATTGAAAGTGTCGTGGGCTGCCAAAAGAACAAACAAATGTATGTTGGAAGAAGTACAGTCAGAGTGCTCCTGGGAGGCCAGGATGGCCAGACTTCGTCTCTCCTATTTCAAACATATTGTCAGGAGGGACCAGTTGGTGGAGAAGGATATCATGTTTGGTAAGGTGGAGGGTCAGAGGAAAAGAGGAAGACCTCCAGAGAGATGGATTGGCAAAGTGGCAGCGGCATCAGTGAGCTCAAGTGTGGCAAAATTGTGAGGTTGGCCCATTACCAGGCAGTGTTTCGTTCTGTTGTGCATAGGGTCACTGTGAGTCGGACCTGACTTGATGGTACGTAACAACAACAACAAATGGAAAGGTCAGTGGTTCAAACTCATCATACTCTTTTTAGGAGAATGATGTGGCAATCAGCTTCTGTAAAGATGCCATCCTTATGGAGCAGGTCTGTTCTATCTTACAGGGTCATTATGAGTCAGAATAAACTTGATGCAACAGGTTTTTATTTTAACAGACATAGAGGAACACATACACATGGGAAGAAACCATGTTATGATCTCTCTATAAGCCAAGAAATGGTAGAAACATGCTGGAGGCTGAGAACTGGATTGCTATTCTCAAGAACAGTGGTTCAAACCCGCTAGTCACTCCTTGGAAACTATATAATGGGTGGCTATGAAGTGGAGTAGACAGGACAGTAAATTAACATCAATAACGAGGAGTTTCTGGATAATACAGATGCTTAAAGCTCTGAACTTCTAACTGAAAGATTGCAAGTTCAAATTTATCCAGAGACACATCTGGAAAAACACCTGGTGTTCTACTTCCAAACAATCAGCCAGTAAAAGCCCTATGGAGCATATTTCTACTCTGACACACATAGTTTCACCATGAGTTAAGAGGTAACTCAGTGACAACTGTTTCTGCTTTGTTTGTTCCACTGACTGGAAGGGACCCTCCTCCAGAGTCCTCTGCCTGATTTGGACTCCCAGTCTTCAAAATGTGCTGCAACAAATGATCGTTCTTTCAAGTCACACACGTGTGGTATTTTTTGTTGCAGAAGCATTAGGAAATGAAGAGAAACATATTTAATATGGGAACATGAACTATTCTTTAATCTAATAAATGTTTGATTTCTTTAGTTCTTTTTATGTATCACGGGCAAACATGGGTATTTTTAACAAACAAGAATTAGAGAACAACAAGGATCTATCACCATTGCTTTTGAGGATAGTCATTTTACCTGAAATTACTATCTATAAAAAGATTTCAAATATTTTTATTTTCCTGTGTGTATAATGAAATACAAATATTCCAAATTTGCTAACCAAGCCAATTGCAAAACAGGCCTACTAACCACAAAAAATTCTAGTAAGCTATGTAGCCTAGGATATTTCCTTCTCTTATTCTAACCAGGGAAACAATTTATAGAGCAACATGTAATACTCCACTATCATTTGTAATTACATTGTGGGTTTTTTCCAGTTATGTAAAAAGGTGTTCTCCACAGACCCAAGGTTGAGCAATATTTAATGAGAGATACAGATTCTCTCTTATAATGCCAAAAAGGTGATTCAGTGGATTAAGCACTGGACTCCTAACAGAAAGGCTGTTGGTTCAAAACTGCTAGCCACTATTCAGGGAAAATGGGGCACCAGGGAAGTTTTAGCTTGGTCAAAGTAAAATGAGGTCTAGACAGTCATAACTGCTGTAGTTAAAACATAGTTTTTTCTCTAATTACCTGTCATAGTCAATTTCTACCCCATAGTTAATATCTTTTTTAAAAGATGAGTCATTTCTTCTTTTAATTGGTATCTAATTTCCACTCCAAGGACTATCCCAGGAAGTGAGGAAAACAGCTGCACGTTTCTCATGAAGACCACTAAAAACTAACCACTGAAAGACAATATGTCCAGAGCTTTCAGTGAGACTTAGATAAGCAGAGCAACAAAGAAGTTTCTGAAATTCCTTGGACTTCTACCCTATGTCCAAGATTCTGATAAATTTCTCCTCCCCTTCCTCATTGAGAGCTAGATCTGGGAGATTTCTGTTCCTCTGCCCCCCTGAGTATCAATACACAATAAATGTCTTGCTTTTTTCTCTAAATCTGTGAATATTGACTGCATCAGCAGCTGGTGATAAATAACCATTTTCACAGTTACAAAAGATGAGGCAGTCTGCTTTGATATAGCTTTACAGCCTCAGAAACCCTCTCAAGCTGCTCTGTTTTATCGTATAGGATCACTATGAGTCAGAATTGATTCTACAGTATTCATGTTGGTTTGGGTTTTTGGATACAGTCATCTTTATGTAGAATACAAATGAATCAAAGAAACAAAAATCAAATGTACTACATTTGAATAGATCAACTATTCCCAAAGTAATTATTATATGTCATACTTTTCAAAGTAATGTGTGAGCTTTCACTATTCTCTTGAATGTTGTTGTTAAGTGCCATTGAATTAGTTCCAACCTGTAGCAACCTTGTATGGGGTTTCTGAGGAGCAGCTGGTGAACTTGAACCACTGACCTTGAAGTTCAAATGGCTTTGCAGTCCGGCACATTAACCCACAGCACCACATCAGTACTCCAGTATCTTGAATAGCACTCAGTAAAGCTTTGTTTTACTGATGATAATGGTGGTGGTGGTGATGGTTTTGTACAACCAAGTCAGTTCTGACTCAAAGCAACTCTATATAGGTTTTCTGAGACTGTAAATGTTTAAAGGAGCAGAAAGCCTCATTTTTCTGCCAGAAAGCAACTGTTAGATTTGAACTGCTGACCTTGTGGTTAGCAGACCAACTTATAATTCACTACATTACCAGGGACCCCCCCCCCCTTTTTTTTAAACTAATATTCTAATTTAAATCATCTGTGAAATGTACTGAATATGGAAAGCAAGGGAGGAGAGAGCAGGGAAAAGGTCTTTGACAAACTTTAGTTTCTCATAACTTCAGCAACTTCAATGTAACTTGACAAGTAGATTCTTATTTAAAAATGTTGAACTTATAATTTATGAGATTTTCCATAAATTTTTTAGCATTGACCCAGCTTGGTAAAAAAAGAAAAAAAAAAACTAGCACATTTTACTAAGTTAATACAAGCTACTTTCAAATAGATTGTCTTTTTGTAATATCTCAATAATTTAAAAGTATTCTTTATATATTTTTAAATGATTGTTAATGACACATTGTACATATGTTGTTGTTATGTGCTGTTCAGTCGGTTCCAACTCATAGTGACCCTATTGGACTTCTCAGGAGCAGCTGTTGGGTTTGAATTGCCCACCTTGCAGTTAGTAGTCAGTGCTTGTCCTACACCACCACATTAGGACCCCATTCTACATATGGCACTGGTGGTTGTGTGCTGTGAATTTGCTTCCAACTCACATGCATAGAGACCCTGCATAGGGTTTCCAAGGTTGTAAATCTTTATGGGAACAGAAATCCTCCTCTTTCTCCTGCAGAGTGGCTAATGGATCGAACTACTGACCTTGTGGTTAGTGGCCCAATGCTTAACCCACTATGCTACTAGGGCTCCTTATTCTACATATGTTGTTGTTGTTAAGTGCCTTCGAGTCGGTCCCGACCCATAGCGACCCTGTACAGGGTTTCCGAGGGTGTAAATCCTTACGGGAGTAGAAAGCCTCATCTTTCTCCCGCGGAGCGGCTGGTAGTTTCGAACCACTGACCTTAAGGTTCGCAGCCCGATTCGTAACCACTACGCTACCAGAGCTCCTTATTCTACATATAAGTCTATGAAAATGGCTTTTTTTACTTGATTAGACTCAATAGTTAACTCAAGAGAAGAATTAAATCTCTGCAGCATAGATATGTTGTTAAGTGTCATTTAGTCATTTTTGACTCAGAGACATTGTACAGAGTTTCAGAGGAGCATCTGGTGAGTTTGAATCATTGATCTTGTGGTTCAAACTGACACTGTGGCAAATGTAGTCAAATTGGCTTCATTGGTTATACTTTCTCAACAGTTTTATTGTCATATAATCAGAAAATTGGCTTATTTTTCCTCAATCTTATAAACTAAGAATAACAGTATAAATGTCATTGCTGTTGTTAAGTGCTGTAGAATCTGTTTGAAGTTATAGTGACCTAGTATAGGGCCTCCAAGGATGTAAATGTTTACAGGAATAGAAAGCCTAATCTTTCTTCTGGGACTTGGCCGCTGGAGTGGGACCACTGACCTTGTTGTTCTAACTCTAGTGCTTATCATACAGAATCACTACTTGTTGTTGTTGTTGTTGTTAGGTATCCTCGAGTCAGTTCTGTCTCATAGGCACCCTATGCACAACAGAATGAAGCACTGCCCAATCCTGCACCATCCACACTGAACCGACAGAGTCATTATGCTCCTACATAAATGTCATATCCCCCATTTTGTCAAAGAGTTTGGGCACAAAAACCAATTATGTATGCAAGTGAGTGTATGTAGCATTCCCATGTGCACCCACCAAATAATGTGAGTATGGCAATTTGGAAGATATGTGAATATGGAAATTTACAAATATATACTTAAAGGGACTATTAACATACAAGTGAACTATAGCTAAATCTCCAAATTGTGACTCAGCTCTTGAGTATGTAACATAATATCTGAATATTATTATAAGTCTCATGGTGTAATTGTAATTATGAAATGGATGGCTCTGAAATGCGGACTTCTTAGCTTATACAATTTATTGAAATGGAAGTATTTAAAGCTGTCTGTTTCTTGTTAATCTTTAAATATGCAAATAAGAAAGGCCATTCAATTTGTTCATTTTTATTTATGCTTTTTCCAGATGGGAACATAACTACTCATTAGGAATTCATTTCCACTTTTAAGTGTCTTGATTTTACATCTTCACTTTTGAAAACAAATTGATGCCTAAATATTACAAATTGAATTTTTACCATTGTAAATAATTCTAGCTCAAGATACTATAGATACAAAATATCTGACTCTGAAGTGTTGGTATTAAGAAAATGCACTTTGCTGCTTATTCTGGGGATATTAATGATACCAATATCAGGAATTTCATAATTAATTCAATTAATAATAAATTTAAGAATGACAAAATCATTATATTTTATACATCTGTGCATTTCATCTTGAGTTGAAAAAGACATCATGAATTTTTGCATTATTAGATGAAATTGTTCTTTTTGTTTAAGGAAACATGCTTATCATTTATCAAGAAAGAAGTATTCAGTTTCTATGAGTAAAAAATTTCCAGATGGTATTCTGATTCTTTGGAAGACGTGAATTTTTCAGATTGGCTATTCTTAACATACCAAAATAAATGAGCTTTCTAGATAAAATCAGCCATATCTCATAATGAGAAAGATCCCAAAAATCGGGAATATTATGATATTTATT
>NW_006408543.1:25170980-25171663 GCF_000296735.1 Chrysochloris asiatica | reverse complement strand
AGGCTACTTTAAATGGGTACTATCTGCAAGTTTGGGTGTTTTTGTGCATCTCCCCTCACTTCATATCTGCTAGATGTGTTTTCATTTCAAATATTGAACCTAAACACATTTCTCTGTTTATCATTATTCTCAACCTAATTTAATGCCGAATATCTTTAAAATGGTCTATATTTGCTATCTTTACTTTCTGCATCCATTTCTCAACATATTCCAACCTGAATCATAAAGTAAAAAAATTCAAAAGGAAGCATCCATACATGTGGTGATAGACAAAGACTAAATAATGTCAAGTTGAATGTTGATGACACTGGATTTATAATTTCAGTAGATTAATGAGGGATTGTATAGGTTAGTTCCACCTATTATAAATGTGATATGTTCTTTGTGTTTTTAACTACCCTCAAGTCAGTTCCAATCCATAGTGATTCTGTATATGGTTTCCAAGAAGCAACTGGTAGTTATGAACCATTGACTTTTCGGTTCACACTGAACTTACTTACATTCCAGTGCTTCTCCTACAGTGTCGTATCAGAACTCTAAATGTGGTATACTCTATACCAGTCTTATGTCCTTGATATTCAAAACGTATTGTTGTTGTTGTTGTTGTCAGGTGCCATCGAGTCGGAACCGACTCATAGCAACCCTATGCACAGCAGAACGAAACAATGTCCGATCCTGGGCCA
>NW_006408543.1:25159013-25169120 GCF_000296735.1 Chrysochloris asiatica | reverse complement strand
CATCCCACAACTCTTCTGGTCTTCGGTCTTTAGTGTTTAATGCATCAAATCTGTTCTTTACATGATCTCTAAATTCAGACGGGTTACATTCAAGGTCATATTTTGGCTCTCGTAGACTTGTTTTCATTTTCTTCAGTTTCAGTTTGAATTTGCATGTCAGTAATTGATGGTCTGTTCCACAGTCTGCCCCCTGCAGTCTCTTCCCGCTAGGCTGCGTCTCCCCATCGACCTGGTCTCCAGACACCTCTCACCCCGCCGCTCCGTGGTCTGGATTTCATTTAACACCTCCACCAGGTCTTTTCAAAAGGTATATCCTCCATAAATTGATTTAGAATAGTAAACCTTTGAGACCAAAATCAATGAACAATCAAGGCAGAAATTAGTGTCACTCCCAGGTGTCTGGGCTAGCAGGTGTATCTTTTTGTTTTGTTTTGTTTGTGTGTTTTTTTGGTAAGTACCTCTTTATTGATGAATGCAGTCAATCAAAGTTCCTTTATCCCTGGTCTGGTGTCCTCAGAATATATTCCTACACATGTTCTCTATATTATTTGCCAATGTAAATCTGCAAAATTGCACAAATGTTTTGTTGTTAAGTTTTCTCCTCTGAAGTTTGACTTTGACCTGATCTCTCACCCAAAGCTGAGATAGAATTCTGATTGTATATCTAAATAAACAAAGCTAAAGCTGTTGTTGTCAAATCAATTCTGCTTCGTAGCAGAATAGAACCGTCCCATGGAGTTTCCAAGGCTACATATAATCATTATGGAAACAGACTGCCACGTTGTTTCAGCTAGTGACTTCAAATGAACAATCTTTTCTTTAGCAGCCACGTGCTTAATCTCTGAGTCACCAAATACTCCTTTATAGGTCTATAGTGGTGGTGGTTGTGTGTTGTGGAGTCAGTTCCGACTGATAGCGGCCCTGTATAAGGTTTCTGAGGCTATAAATCTTTACAGGAGCCAAAAGCTTTATCTTCCTTCTGTGGCTGGGCTGCTAACTTCAGTTTGAAACTCATAACCCTCTGCTACCAGAGCTCTGTGTATATGTCTGTAGGTAACGGGAAGCAGTCCTAGTGTGGCTCTGTGGGTTAATGTGCTGGAGTGCAAAGTAACTTTAAATTGTAGTTCCCCCTTACAAGAAGACGCTCCTTGAAACCCTATACAGGGTCATTATGGGTCAGAAGCCACTCGACAGCACTTAACAACAACAGGTGATGGGGAAGTGATTTAAGGGTTCACTCCTCAGACAAAAGCTATTGAAACAAGACAGAAATCTTATCAGGCAGAAATTTGGTTTTTTAAGGTCGGCTTTGGAGTCCTGTTGTTACCCTACAGAATACTTCAGTGGACTGCAATGTCACTTTGAACCACAAGAGCAGCCTTTCAAACTCACCAGTTGCTCCTTTGAAACCCTATACAGGGTGTTCTCGATGAGCTGGAGCCCACTCGGTGCCAACTACAGCAACAAGGTCAGCTTTACCCATTCTCTGTGTTATCTAAATGCATGTTCCGATACAAGCTTAGGTTGTTTTTTGTTTTGTTTTATTTCCCTGTAACTTTGCATAGGAGACCTGCCAAGTTTTCATTTAAAATTAGTAAATAAATTGAACTTTGAATTTGACTTTGACTCTTTCAGACAAAAATTTGCTAGACTTCTATACTACAGAATATAGCCACTGATGATATTGATGTCTCAAACTGATGCTTTTAATTTCTATAATATAAGCAGTATAATCAGTTTACCTCTTAGTTTACTAAAGCTATATCACATAACTTTATATACTTTTATTTTTTTAGTTTTAAATATTTTTCCTTGTGATTTCTCCTTTGACATCTATGTTACTTGTAATTGTGTTATTTTATTTCATCTATCCCTATAGAGATACTTGTTGTTGTTGTTAAGTGCCGTCGAGTCAATTCTGACCCATAGTGACAATGTATAGGGTTTCCAAGGAGCAGCTGGTGAGTTTGAACTGCTGACCTTGCAGTTCAAATGACTTTGCAGTCTGGCGCATTAACCCACAGTGCCTCACCAGGACTCCTATAGAGATACTAGTGGGTTCTAATCACACACTTTTTGATTAGTGGCCCAACACTTAACCCACTGACCTACCAGGTCTCCTTCTGTACTTGCTATGGTGGTGGTGGAGTCAGTTTCTGACTAATAGCGATCCGATATAGGATTTTTAAGGCTGTAAATCTTTACTGGAGCAGAAAGTCTTATCTTTCTCCTATGAAGCACTGTTAGACTCGAATTGCTGACCTTGAGGTTAGCAGTCCAAGACATAACCCATTATGCTACCAAATATTAATTTTAGTTTAAATGTAAAATGATGTTCTATATAATGAATTAACTTTTTCAATTTGTTATTATTGTTAAGTTCTGTCAAGCAATTTGTAGCGACCCCATATTGAGTTTCCAAGGAACTGCTGGTGGGTTTGAACTGCCAACCTTGTAGTTCTCAGTCCAGTGCTGATCCTTCAGCACCACACCAGGAATATTTCAACAGTGATTTTGTAGTTAGTTCCTTTCCGGTATCCTGTCAATATCTGACATTGTTAACTGCCAGGCAATTCTAACTCATAAGCAACCTTGTATTGGGTTTCTGAGGCTTTAAATCTTTGAGGGAGCAGAAAGCCTCATCTTTCTCCTTAGGAACAGATGGTGGGCTCGAACCACTGCCTTTGTGGTTCACAGTCCAGTGCTTATCCTATGGAGCCACCATGGTCCCCATGTTGTTGAGTGCCGTTGGGTCAATTCCTACTCATAGCGACCCTGTATAGTGTTTCCAAGGAGCAGCTGGCAGGTGGACCCACCAACCTTGTGATTCACATCCAGTGCGGATCCAACAGCGCCGCTTCTCATGGAAAAACATAAATTTTATAGGGTAGTTGCACACCATAGGAAGCATTGTATTCCACCCTCAGCCTAGATTGCTATTTCTGTTTACCAGTGGAATTTCTGGTTTGATTTCAGCAGTTCATATATGATTGTCATTTGGTCCTATTTACCTTTAGCCTGTTTCCTAATATAATATCAAAGCTTACATATAGCTCTGAATCTTGCCATTTGAAATTCTATTTAATTGTGAATATATAATAAATTAAAACAATAATATTAATAATGACTTGCTATTCCAGTGTTATAACAAAATTCATATTTCTTTGGTAATTAAAAAATATTCTTCCAACATAGACAACCTTAGCAGCCTAGCTGTGTTGATTGGTAAATAAGCCCCTCTTATCTGCCCACCCTTTTAAAATCTTAATTGCAGTTTGTTTTTATACTAACTTTGATAGAGATATCCCCAGTGCTTTGCATAAGAGAACGTTTAGCCTTTTGAGTTAAAGGGGACGGAAATGATTCTATATGTTTGTAGTTCTAGGAATGAGAAACCCTAAACTAGTTGTTGTTAAGTGCCATTGAGTTGGTTCCAACCCATAACAACCCTATGTAGGATTTGTGAGGAGTGGCTAGTGAGCTAGAACCACTGAACTTGCAGTTTAAACCAACTTTGCAGTCTAGCATATTAACCCACAGTGCCACACCAGGACTTCTCAATTAGAGTTTGCATCTGACTTTCTAATCCTACTTAACCCCATTGTTAAGTTTTTGTCATTGAGATTTATGTGAATGAAATTTCATCAATGTGATAGTGTTATAGAAAAGAATACAAATCTGGGGGAAATCTAATATTCTCCATAATGCAAATCAAGAAGACCTGTGTAACCAGAAAGTTTTCATATATAGTTGTTGGTGAGAGAGGAGATGAACAAAGTTAAAATTTCTCTGCAAAGAAATATGGTAGATCAATGGCTTTTCTCACAGCAGGTAGGTATGTAAAGCTCTGTGTTTCTTGTGTCCTAACCCCCAGGGCTACCAACTGCAGCATAGGCATGCTCATATTGCAAAATCTCCACTTCAGTTAGAGGAGATAAGTGGCAAAGGAGAAATTCCTTTCCATAGTGTAGGTACAGAATTCATCAGCCTTCTTTTAACAAATCCTGGGATAGCTCAGAAGGCAGGGAAACATGAATCTACTATAATTAAGTTAATTGGTTGCTAGAAAAGTGTAAAAAATTATGTAATGAATTTTCTGAATAGGAAAACAGTATCTAATCAATAACTTGAAGATAATATTCAATATTTTGATTATTTTGGGTCCACGGAGTTAGGAAATGTTAATAAAGAGACCAAGAAGTGTTATAAATAAAGTCCTGTTTTGGTCCTGTGGGATAAAGCACTGGACTGAAAGGCTGGTTTGAACCACAAGGTTGGTAGTTCGAACTCACCAGCTGCTCCTTGGAAACCCTATACAGGGTGGTATGAGTTGGAACCGTCTTGACTGCACGTAACAACAACAACATTAAGCACCATACAGAGGCAAATACTAAGTAAATATCACCATATGGAAGTTTCACAATAGGATTGTGACTATACAATATGGTAAATTGTTCAATAAGGTAAAATATGAAAAATAGGTTCATAAATGATTTTCATCCATTTTTCTTTGTTCAGGGTCAACTGAAACATTTTAAAAATAAAATAGCAATCAAAAGCTGAATATAAGCTTGATTATTCAAACAATTTAGGACTTTTCCAATCCTCTTCAAGAATGCTCTGATCATAAAATGCAAGTCTTCTAACAAAGTTAAGTATAAAGAACCCATGTTTACAGGTGTAAATGTATGATGGCATCTTGATCAGGTGCGTTGTGAAAATTAATCAGATTATACTCTTATAATTACTGTACATTTTATACACAGTATAAAGTTTATTAAACACAGTATATTATTAAATACTGTACATTATTATACACAGTATAAACTTCAGTAAAAAGTTTATTAAAATGTGATACTATTTACTGTTCATGATTATAATCTATTCTTCAGTTAATGCTGGGTGAAACTAACATGAGCCTATATGTGAGGAAGGAGAAAAAGTCTTAAGAGTTCTAAACAAGCAAATTAAAATGTATATGTGAAGGAAAATCTGTTTATGAAGAAAAGTTTTGATTTGACCTATTTGGAAGTTTTACAAAATTTTTGGAGTCCTGGTGTGACACCCACCTTAGAATAAGCACTGGACCTCAAGGTCAGTTTGAACTGCAAAGTTGACAGTTCAAATTCAGCAGCCGCTTCTCGGAAACCCTATATAGTCTATGAGTCAGACTTGATTTGATAGCACTTAACAGCAACAAAAAGTAAAGATTTTAAGGCCACTAAAATGATTTCTTTATGGGAGCACAGTGGCTCTAAAGGATAAGCATTGGACTGTGAAGTAGAAGGTCGATGGTTTGAGCCCATCATCTGCTTGCAGGAAACAGACTAGGTTTTCTGCTCCTGCAAATATTTACAGCCTCGGAAACCCTATACAGGATTACTATCAGTTGGAACCAACTCAACAACACTTAACAACAAAGAGATTTCTTTAAGGGGCTCAAATGATGTATGGGTTGACCACAGGGCCGCTAACCACAGGTGAAGTGGTTCAACCCCACCAGCGTATCTGAAGGAGAAAGAAGTGGTCAGCTCCATTAACCCTAGAGAATTGTTCTCCACACCCTGTAGGTTTGCTAAGAGTTAGAATCAACTCAATGGATATAACTATTTCTTTAGTAGTAAGTTATTCGTGTTCATAATGCCTGAACTTTCTTTCTTCTGTTTACATGCAGAGTTATCATTAGGTAGTATAATAAGGATGCTACAAAGAAGCAGATGGTGGCATGATTTGTTTGTTGGTCTTGTTAAATTAAAAGTAAGATAATATAGTGAAATAATGGCTTGAAAGTGATGAAACCTATTTTAGAACTATGTTGTTGTTGTTAAGTGCTATCGAGTTGGTTCTGTCTCATCCTGACATTGTATAGTGTTCCCAAGGAGCAGCCTCTGGGTGGATGTGAACTGCAAACCTTGTGGTTAGCAGTCCAGTATAGATCCAACAGTGCCACACCAGAACACCTATCTAGTATTAAATAGATATAGAACTTTCTATATGCCAACTGATATTCATAGGAAATAACTGACTCAGATGAGCTGATTTCTAAATTTTCTTCTAGATATAAGTATTCTGTCACTATATTCTTAAAAATCATTTGAAAAGGTTTTAATTATTTATCTGAATTTTTCTGTGATTTTATTCCTGATTAACATACATACTTTACATATATTTTTCTAGAAAGTTGAAAAGCTATTAAATGTCTTGTACATGATTTAGAAATTGAGGAATCTCTCTCGAATTCCTCTGCTAGGTATGAGGAGCTTCTCAGATTTGTCTTAATCTGTGTGTTCACGCTTCTTGAGTAAAGGGTTTATTCCAAACTGTCTCCTTTCTTGTAGCCTGCTGTTGAGTATGAATATGATCTTAAAATAAAGCTAAAATATTGACTACAGTTAAGTTTGGGGGTATCTCCTGATTTCCATTTTTTATGTTATTATTAGTCCAAGGATAAGTGAATTCTAATTGATGGTAATTGAATATTAAATTTTAAACTAGTATTATGAAAGTCAAAAATAGAAATACAGAGATAGACAATATTTCAATTTTCTATTAGTCCAATAATTTGAATGTGCTCTGATTTTTCCATTTCAAGTTAAGCTTGATTGTCAATCAAAATTCCATTGTCATCTAATCTATTCCAATTTATAGTGACAATGATTGTTACAGGACACAGCAGAACTATTTAAAATACTCACTGATGAAGATTAAAGACCACAGCCTTCAGTATGGATTGCAACTCAATGTAAAGAAAACAAGAATCCTGACCACTGGACCAATAACCAACATTCTTGTCAACGGAGAAACGATTGAAATTGTCAAGGACTTCATTCTTGAATCAACCATTAACAGTCATGGAAGCAGCAGCAAAGAAATCAAATGACATATTGCATTATGCAAATCTGCTGCACAAGACCTCTTTAAAGTACTGAAGAGCAAAGATGTCAGCTTGAAGACTACTGTGCACCTGACCCAAGCCATGGTATTTTCAATAACCTTATATGCATGTGAAAACTGGACATTGAATATGGAAGACCATAGATGAATTGATGCATTTGAGTTATGGTGCTGGATGAGAATATGGAAAGTACCAGGGGCTTCCAAAAGAACCAACAGATCTGTGTTAGAAGAAGTGCAGCCAGAGTGCTCCTTGGAGGCCAGGATGGCCAAACTTCGTCTCGCATACTTCGGATGTATTGTCAGGAGGGACCAGTTGCTGTAGAGGGATTTCGTGTTTGGCAAGGTGGAGGGTCAGTGAAAATGAGGAAGACCCCTAGCAAGATGGATTGCCAAAGTAGCAGCATCAATGGGCTCAAGCATGGCAATAATTGTAAGTCTGGCCCAGGACCAGGCAGTGTTTTGTTCTGTTGTGCATAGGGTTGCTATGAGTCGGTACTGACTCTATGGCACAACAAGAACAATCTTTAGGAAAGCAAATGGCTACATCTTTCTCCCACAGAGCATCTGGTAGGTTCAAATTGCTGACACTTCAGTTAGCATTCAAGCGCTTGACGATTGTGCTACCAGTGCTCCTTTAAGCTTGATATGTATTTTAATGTTTTCCTGATATATGTTCTTTATTTTTCAATATTGACTTATCATATTATTCAAGTTTATGTGTCTTTCTATTTACCTTGATAAACTAAATATGCATCTGCCAATCATGGCAGATGAGCCAATAAGAGAGAGGCCTTATGATCTATCAAGAAAATTAGTACACCAAAAACAGTATGTTCATTTCTTCAACAGTGTTTGAGAGTATACTTATGGAAAAATATTTTATTTTTCCAATAGAATTGAGTTCTAAAATTAAATTTGGTTTGCTAAAACCATATTTCCTAGCTGGTGTACTTTGCCCAATTAATGTTAATGAAGCTAAGGTTATTTAATTTTGGATTTGAAAAATAAACAAAGCAAAAACACAATTTCTGATTTAGATTTTTTTAAAAAATAAAAAGCCATGATTCTAAGAATGAAATGTTGAAAGGCACACATTGTATTACAAGTGGAGAAAATGTGAGTTCCCGTAATTATTACTGTCTCAATTAGTACTTCAAACTAATAAAATTTTATTTACAATGAGGATGGCTAGTTTTTTCTTTAAGACATTATTTCAACATATTAATGATTTGACATTTTGTTTATCTGACAGTTATAAGTGGGGTGGGAAGAGGACTGAAGAACATCTGGATAAAAGATATTAGTTGTTGTTAAGTGCCATCGAGTCAGTTCTGACCCATAGTGACTCTGTATAGGATTTCAGAGGAGCAGCTGGTGAGCTTGAACTGCCAATCTTGCAGTTCAATCGGCTTTGCAGTCTGGCACATTAACTCACAGTGCCACACCAGGACTCTAAAAGATATTAGCAATTGATAGTAAAAAAAAAAAAAAAAAATTGAGGAAGATTATGACAAGCAAAACGGAAGCAGAATTATATGAGATTGGTATCTTCCACATTTTCACATTACTTTGCCCTTTTCTTATTCCAACTTCCCACATCATCAACATGCTTTATAGTGCCTGGGGTGTTTCTCAGTAATTAGTCATTGGTTTATTGAATGGGAATTAAGTTCTTCTCTAAAATTTTAAAAAGTAAAGATGCTTCTTTGACGACTAAACTGCATTTTACCCAAGCTATAGTCTTTTTGATTTCCTTATGTCCTCATACATTTGAAAACTAGATAGTACAAAGGAAGATAGAAGTATTCATCCATTTGAAATGTGCTGTTGACAAGCAAAATTGAATATACCATGATTCCAAAAGAAGTAGAACCTTAGAAGAAATAAAAGTAAAATGTTCCTTAGAAACAATAATAGTAAGATTTCAACACACTTCATCACATTTGTAGGAAAGACCAATTGCTAGAAAAGGATATCTTGTTTGGTAAAATAAATGCCCAATGAAAACAATGGAAACCTTTAATGAGATGGATGGATACAGTCGCTACAACAATGGACTCCATGAAGATGGTGCAGGACTACTGACATTTCCCTCTCTTACATGTAGGGTCACTGTAAGTTTGAGTTCATTTGTCAGTAACTAACAGAAACCTAACTCAATTTTATTTTATATAATAATCTAACCAAGATGATATCTAATATATGTCTATGAATTAGAGATAATTGTAAAAATGTAATAAAAGTCTTGGTGTAGAATTGCGAGTTAATGGGCTGGACTGCAAAGTTAGTTTTGAACCACTAGGTCAGCAGTTCAAGCTCACTAGCTACTCCTTGGAAGCCTTCTACCGGTTCGCTATTAGTCAGAATTGACTCAATGGCACTTAACAACAACAAATAAAAAAAAATTAATTGTTATGTGTGTGGAGATTGCATGGAAGATAAATAATTCTAATCATTCCCTCCCTGTGTTATGTTGGATTACAGTTGGGAGCAATCAAGCCAAAATAATCAATGTTCATTCAAAAATTATCAGAACTTCGCTTTAAACAAAGAATCAATGCCATACTCATAGACACTGATTAGTAATTGCACTTCACTTCAGGCAACATTCCAAGGATACTAGAAATGATACTAGAGAAGCTGTTTAATTGATTTTCCAGAATAAATTTGCAACTCACAATGGGCTAGATAATTCAGATAACTCATAGATCTGACTTCTATACTATATAAGGGTTTTCTAAATTAGTTTCAACCTGGAAAACTAATATCTCAGAATGAAAAATGTTTTGAATTTACGCTTGAAAATGGATATTGTGCTTAATGAAGCATGTGTTAAAATAATAATTTGATAACATTGTACACATAAGACTTTATTACAACTGATTATAGCTGCATTACAAATACATTTCTGCTCAAAAAGTCACAGCCAAGTACATCCTTGGTAATATGGGAAGACATCCATGAAAACAGGGACAGATGAGCAAGGAAACAAAACCATGTGCATTCTGCTGATGGCTGAGATGTAGAAGTGTACAGCAGTGAATTATTTATAGGTCTTTTCTAGCCAGTCTTTGTAATTCTCACCCAACAACTTTTTTCTGGAGGGAGAAGGGGGTGGGGGGAAAGTTGATAGAATTCTATGATTAAGTAGGGAGTGATTGTTACCAGGGCTAAATGTGATTGTAAATAGTTGTAAGTCTCACATTTGTA
>NW_006408543.1:25156285-25157920 GCF_000296735.1 Chrysochloris asiatica | reverse complement strand
AGAGTGCTCTTTGGAGGTCAGGATTGCCAGACATCATTTCTCATACTTCGGACATATTACCAGGAGGTACCAGTCCTTGGAGCATGATACCATGTTTGATAAGGTGGAGCATCAACGAAGAAGAGGAAGACCCTCAGCAAGATGGATTGGCAAAGTGGTAGCCTCAATAGGCTCAAGAGTGGCGACAATTAATGAGGTTGGCCCAGGACTGGGCAGTATTTGATTCTGTTGTGCATAGGGTTGCTATGAGTTAGTACTGAGTTGATGGCACCTAACAACAGCAACCAAAAGAGCTTTGTAACATTACCCAAGCAGGGCAGAAGCCAGGCCAAGGTGCTGAGAGCCAAACAGAGGACAGCCTGAGGGTATGGAAGAGGTGGTGCTGACCAAAGAACTGTATTGATCTTGAATTGCAACCTGTTAACTTTCCTAATAAACCCCATAATCATGAGTATTGTTTGATTTTGTGTGTCCATTGTAATGAATTATTATTTCCAGCTGTGGGAGGGGTAGTTGATGTCAGAATTGGTTGAGGAAAATGGTGGAGGCATGTCTGACCTCAGCCTCATAGGCATTGGCATTGGGGTGATGAGTTTGATTCTCCTCCCTCCTTGTAAAGTCAGAGACGTTCACACGCTATCTCCAACATCATTTTTTTACAGAAAGCAAATGATACATTTACATGTCCATTGAAGACTTTTTAACAATTTCAGCTTTGGGGAACTCATTGTTTTTCTTTTCTTTTTTTCTTTTCTTGTGGTTATAGTAAAAAGTGTGTTGGCCAAAAATCTAAAGTAATGCAGATTATGTGAAGGAGGAAGGATTTTATGTTCATTTTTGGAAGGATTTTTCTCTGCTGAAAGGAAATTTGATAAAAATATAAATGCATATGTAATTTTTGAGTGGCCTTGATACGGTAGACAGTTAGGTATATAAATCATTTGTTAAAGAGATTTTTTAATGCTCGGATGTTCACTCTTTTATTGATACGTTACAAATATGTAACTTCTGATCTGGTACTGTCAGTAACTGTAGATTAAGTCTCAGGAATAAATTGCAAAGGGACTTAATTTTATGTTGTTTTGGGGTGCCATGGAGTTGGTGCCAACTCATAGTGACCTGATGCACAACAGAACTAAACACTTCTAGATCCTGCACCAACCTTAGAATTGTTACTGTGCCTGATTCCATTGCTGCTGACACTGTGCTAATCCATCTCTTTGGAGGGGTCTTCTTCTTTTTCTCTGACCCTCCACTTTATAAAGCAGGATATCCTTCAGAGACTGGTCTCTCCTAATAACATGTCCCAAGTATGAGAGATGAAGTCTGGCCATCCTGGGTCTAAGGAACATTCTGGTTATACTCAGTGTTGTTAGTCATGGAGTATTTATTTAACATTAACCATGTACCTGAGAACTCATGTTGCTTTGAAAAGCAAGTTATTGAGTGGGAGACAGTTGCACTCAGTTATCTTTTAATATCATCTTTGCCACATGACATTTTTTAACAGGAGCTATTTAAGTAAACATTAAGTTATGGGAAATTTAAATTGTCACGTAGGAGTTAGCTTTAAACTAAATTGGGTATTTCATTTGCTCTTGTTACTTTATGTTGTTGTTGTTGTTAGGTGCCATC
>NW_006408543.1:25139282-25141439 GCF_000296735.1 Chrysochloris asiatica | reverse complement strand
CTGCATGCACAGTTTTGTTTGTTCTTCTGGCAGTCCATGGTACTTTTAATATTCTCCAACACTCTAACTCAAATGCATAAATTATTCTACAGTCTTCCTTATTCACTTTTTAACTTTCATATACATATGAAGCTATTGAAAATACTATGGTTTGGGTCAGACACACTTTACTCCGCAAACTAACATGTTTCCTCTTGAAACTTTAGAGGTGCTGTGCAGGCAAAAGCAATGAAAGAAATAAACCAGGGCAGGTACCAGACCCAGAGAGAAGAAAATTTGTGATCTTCTGCCAACAAATGGCCGCTCTTCTTAATCAGTAGTTTGTTATGTCAAAGCAGCATAGTTCTCCAGAAAGAATCTCTATTTCGTATAAAATGTAGTTTTATTATTCACAATTTTGCATTAAGTTTGATAAATAGAATTTTTTTGTCAGAGAATAGCAATACTCATTATAGTTTTTAACATTTCAAAATCTGTGAACTAATCAAGAAAAAGATTAAAAAGCAATAGGACACAAAGCACCAAACATTTAATAGCTTCTTTAATTAATATGCTAAAGTCTCTAAATAAAATTCTAACTACTACAGATTCTCAAAGAATCTGCAACCTCTGGTAATTCAGAACTTGTTTCTTTCTATCTCTCTACTCAGTTTTAGCTGCACAATGTTTCAATTTTAGATCTGTTCCCTCTTTATCCACATGAACAATTCTTGAGGATTTTGACACATACACACACAAAAGGTAGATTGCTGAAAGTTAGGTCTACAGAATTCAAATTAAATTTAAATCTATATCTAAATTAAGAGCTAGAACACCTGGTGGCACAAGGGGTTATGCAGTGGGCTGCTAACCACAATGATAGCTGTGAGTCCACCAGTAGTTCTGTGGGAAAAGATGAGATATTCTGCTCCTGTAAATGTTTATAACTTCAGAAACACTACCCAGGAACTGACTCAGTGGCAGACAACCACCACCACCACCAAAGTAAGAGCTATAAGTTATTTAGCATTTGTCCATACCAAAAGAATTGCTACAGACTTCAATATTTTGCTAGCTTTCTTATTGTTCTTGTTATAGATCTCTGCTAACAAGTTTTAGCCTCAGATGTGGGGATAAAAAAAAAGGTGAAAAACAGCCATGAAATTGACGTCTCAGTAACTGTTTATGCAAGGGTATGTCAGAAAGTATTGCTACTAGAGTTCCAGTTCATACAGGAGTGGGCTTCTTCCAACCAAATGTGTTTGAACATGTGTCTGCAATCATTTTACCATAAGCGCTGGACTGCTAACCACAAAGTCACTAGTTCAAATTCACCAGTCACACTTTGGACACCATGTACAGAGTTGTTATGTGTTGAAATAGATTAGATGGTGCTTCACAATAACAACTGTGACCAGTGGATGGCTGTAGGCAAATTCTCTCAGTAATATACTTGTCTTAGTCTTATTAAGGTCCTTTATTTTAAAAATATCAACTTGTTGACAACTGGCACTATACTGATGATACAATCTTGCTCACTGAAAGCAAAGAGGCCTTAAAATACGTACTGATGAAGATAAAAGATTACGGCCTTTGATAAGGTTTGCATCTCATTGTACAGTAAATAAAAATCCTTACCACTGCATCAATACATAACCTCCATATGTTATTGGAGAAAAGATTGAATAGAGAAATGGAGAAAACATTGAAGTTGTCAAGAGATTATTTTGTTCAGAATAACCATCAGCACTCATGGAAGCAGCAATCAATAAGTCAATCAATGTATTACACTGGGCAGATCTGCATGAGACCTCTTTAAAGTGTTGAAGAACAAAGATGTCAGTTTGAGGATTAAGGTACACATGACTCAAGCCATGGGTCACTAATCTCATATGCTTTCAGAAGTTGGAAAGTGAATAAGGAAGTCCATAGAATAATTGATGCATTTGGTTTATAGTTTGGGAGGAGAATATTGAAAGTACCATGAATTGCCAAAAGAATTAATAGATCTGTGTTGGAAGAAGTACAGCCAGTGCTCCTTGGAAGCTAGAATGGACAGACTGTCTTTCATACTTCAGACATACTTTCAGAAGGGACCAATCCCTGGAGAAGGATATCATGTTTATTATAGTGGAGGGTCAGAGAAAAAGAGAATGACCCTAGCAAGATGGACTGACA
>NW_006408543.1:25133774-25139033 GCF_000296735.1 Chrysochloris asiatica | reverse complement strand
TTTAAGTGAGATTGGAAAGATCCCAGAGATATGTCATAAGAAGAAAGCAGTCAATCTTGATAAATGAAACTGTGACTAAAGTCCAGAATCTGATGTAAGAAGGCTGGAGAATTACTGTTGACTCTATAGCTACTAAAATTGGGCTAGCACATGGTTTGGCATTTTCAGTTTTAAGCTAGCATGTTGTTCTCAGTAAACTTCCATCTCAATGAGTACCAAAGCATTTTACCAACATAAGCTAGCTCAAAGAGATGATCTTTCCACTAGTCTTTTAAGCAAGATTGGAGCTAACAAAGACTGTTTTTCCCATTGAATCATAAATTGGCAGAGTTTTGGATTTACCAATGTGACCCAGAGAGCAGAGTCCAATCAAAATAGTAGCTTCTGAGACAATTTGTTGTTCCACTCACATTCAAAGCAGGAAGGTAAGCTCAGAAAGTTATGGTGAAATTTTTTTTTTTTTTTTTTTTTGTGATTTTGTTGTTGTTGTTAATAATGGTGTCACCTTCATCATTTTCTCAAAGGACACTAGACAATCTGGTGTTCATTATTAAATTTTAAGAAAATGAAAAACTAAAATGGTGAAAAAATGGTCAAGAAAGTTATGCTTTCTGAATAGTGTTCATTTCGTCTAGACTATCTGGTGAAAAGAGATGAGGATAAGGTTTTTATGATTCAATTGTGAGTAATTGTTATCATAACTAATTGCAGCTGTCACAACTTTAAAGGTAGAAGTTTTGTAACAAAAGGGGGGGATTAGTTAATCTTACAGTTCAGGAACAGAGAACCCTAGTACCATCAAGGGAGAAGAGCACAAGTGGAATGTGGGACCCTATCCAGAGAAGCAGTGACACCAGAGAAGGAGGCAGAGATGAGGACATGGAGAAACAGAGTAGCAAAAGATTCTAAACTCATGGAAAGAGAAAGGCTGTGTGCTGGCGGCCAGGTGCAGTCAGCTAGGATGCACGCTTACATAATGTGCCCTTTGGTTGTTTAAATGATTATATATTCCTGAGTGTTTTTGTGTACACCACCCCGACACAAAAACCAAAAAATAAAAACAACAACACAGAGAGCAGAAGGAAAAATACTGTTGAAATGTGACGTAAGGAGGAGATTGTAACCATTGCAATGAAACAATGAGTGTAAAACCGATGTTCTCCCATGTAAACTATCACTCAAGTCACAATAAAAACTTAAGAATAAATAAATAAACTCATGCATGAATGCTCTAAAGGAAAGAAAAAAAAAAGTTGTGTTGAGGCATTTTTTTTCCCCCCTTCATGACATTGCACCTGCTTATTGTTCCATGGGTAATAAGGGCTGTTCTACAAAAATTTCACTGGGAAACTTTATCTTATTCACCCTACAGTCCTGAGATTGACCCATCATATTTTTTGTTACCTAAACTCAATCAATTGAGTCTATTGAATCCATTGAGTCCACTGAGAATGTCAAGACTGCCATTTTTGCATGGTGCAAAATGAACAGCACAGAATTCTTTTTGGAAGAGTTAAAGAGATAGAAACACCTTTTTTCAGAAGTGTACAGACCTAGGTAGGATATGTTGCAAAACAATAACTCCACATTTTTATATAGACTTTAAATAAAGGGTTCTTTGATGTTGTAGCAATTATTTTTGACTTACTCTCAAATACTTATTTACTTACACTCAAATACTTTTTGACTTGATACTTCGCATGTCTGAACTTTCTTTCAAGAATGGTTTGAATGCTTTCTTTTCTGAGATGGAATCTCAATTTTGAATCCTTATTTCAGTAATGGGTGTGTAGCCAAAGGCAGTAGTCATAGAATAGTTAATAGAAAACACCATGAGCTGCTGTAGCTAGAAAAGATGCTTAATAATGTCATGCAGAGAACATAAGGCTGCCAAAGCATCTTTCCAACAGAGAATCTCTTTTTTCATTCTCCCCTAATCCTAAAGATGCTCTTTCTGCCAAGTTTTGAAAGAAGAAATGTTCCCTTTCAATACTATTATGAAGTCAGTAGATACAGCTGGCCAGAGAAAGAATAAAATGCTGCACAAGTTAAGAAAAATATCTGGAAAAATAGCAGCCAAGAGACAATTCTTTCAATGACTTTTGGATTCAAGTTTTCACACATTCTTGGAGAAGTAAAATTGAATGTTCTCTTCCAGTCCTTCTGAATATAATAAAGTCATTTTATGTGAATTAAAATGCATAGTAATAGATTGTTTGGTATTCATTGTACAGTACGGATTAAGCCATTTTCAAATCACTATGATTTTGCCTTCATAAATGTCAAGTTAAAAAATATTCTATATTAATTGCAAAGAAAGATCTGCCTTACTTGGATCTTACATAATTTCTCAGATGAATATGGTTCCCAAATAATTCTTTGCTCATGCCATCTCTCTTATTTCTTACTGGATGTATTAAACAATGAAAAATCAAACCACTTCATTATGACACCATTGTGTTACGATGACATTATGGCTTATTATATTACATGTTCCTGGAAGTAGGAGATACATATTTTTATATCAAAAAGGCATGGGAAAGGTAAAAAATTAAAACATTATATATTCATGCCACAAAATCCTGAATTTGTTGATAAATGAGTATATGAGTGTATGGATTAAATTTAAAAAATGAATAAGTAGTGAGGAAAGGAGAATGTTCACATAAAATTATCCCTTCAAATTAGAATGTCAAGGAAAGGAGAGAATGGTTTAGAGCAAAAGGAAGGAAAGGTCTTTCCCAAATATAAAAGAACAGAATTTTTGTGCTTAGTAAGACAAGAAGCAGAGAAAACAGAGACTGACAATGTCATTGGTAAAGGATTTCGTATCTAGAGCAGAGTCTTAAATCGGAGAGCATCCAATCGATAGTAAAGGAGATATGTAGTACAAATAATAAGGTACAAATAATGGTAACTATGAAGAGGGAATTTTGAGGTAAGGATTCAGAAATGGAAGTTCACTTTTTTTTTTTTTTTTAAAGTAATTGACAACATGTTTATTGTTTTTCTTTCTGGTAATGCTGCTTTTTTATGTTTTATTGTGAGTTATGTGGTAGTTTACATGGGAGAACATTAGTTTTACATTGGAAGTTCACTTTTGAGATATAACTTTATTTAATTTGTGATGTACTCAACAAATTGATTTTGTGAGGTAAATTAGAGACTTCATAGAATATATAATGTAAAATAGAGAAAGCTATAGAATATGCACTTTCTCTAATCTTTCTCTTAGGATATCTGCCTTGTGAATGTTCTCCAAGTTTATGTTGTTGTTAGGTGTCATTGAGTCAGGTTCAGCTCTTAGTGTCCCTATATGCAACAGAACAAAATATTGCATAGTCTTGTGCCATCCTCACAATTGTTGTTATACTTGAGGCCACTGTTGCAACTGCTGTGTCCATCCATCTTCTTGAGGGTCTTCCTCTTGTTACGTCATCCTCCACTTTACCAAATACAATGTCCTTCTCCAGGGACTGATCTCTCCTGAGAACATGTACAGAGTGTGAAAGACAATTCAAGTTATTGTTACTTATAAAGAACAATCCACTCATATTTATTCCAAAATAAATGTTTTGTTCTTTTGTGATTACAAAGTATGTTCAGTATTTTTTACTGACATTAAAATTAAAATTCATTGATTCTTCTAATGTCTTCCTTATGCATATGTATATGCATATTTTCAATTTTCTTACTTTTCATAATGCATCTGGGGCAATTGAAAATACCATAGCTTGAGTCAGGTACACTTTAGTATTCAAAGTGGCATCTTTACTCTTTAACACTTTAAAGAGATCATGTATGACAGATTTGTCCTATGCAGATGCAATCTTTTGTTTGATTTTTCAACTTCTGCTTCCTTGAGTTCTTTTTATGAATCCAAGTAAATGTAAGTTTGTTTTTGTTAAGTGCCACTGAGTTAGTTCTGACCCATAGCGACCCTGTATAGGGTTTCCAAGGAGCAGCTGGTGAGATTGAACCTCTGACCTTGAAGTTCCAATGACTTTGCAGTCTGAAGCATTAGCCCACAGTGCCACGTTTAGGGGACCTCTATTATTTGGCATGTTTGTTGTTGTTCTTAGTTGTCTTTGAGTTGGCACGGACTCATAGTGACCTTATGCACAGCAGAACGAAACAATGTCTCATCCTGAGACATTCCATCTCATTGGGGGTCTTCCTCTTTTTCTCTGACTCTCCATCTTTCCAAGCATGATATCCTTCTCCAGCGACTGTTCCCTCTTGACAATATATCCTAAGTATGAGAGATGAAGTTTGGCCATTTTGGCCTCTAAGGAGCACTCTGACTACACTTCTTCCAAAACGAATCTATTGGTTCTTTTGGAAACCCATGGCACTTTTAGAATTCTCCTCCAACACCATAACTCAAAGGCATCAATTCTTCTACGATCATCCTTATTCAATGTCCAGCTTTCACATCCATATGAGGTTATTGAAAATACCATGGCTTGAGTCAGGCGCACCTTAGTCCTCAAGCTGACATCTTTGCTCTTCAACACTGTACAAAGGTCTTGTGCAGCAGATTTGCCTAATGCCATACGTTGTCTGATCTCTTGACTGCTACTTCAGTGAGTGATGATAATTGATCCAAGAAGAATGAAATCCTTGACAACTTCAATCTTTTCTCCCTTGATAAGAATGTTGTTTATTGGTCCAGTGGTGAGGATTTTTGTTTTCTTTATATTGAGATGTAATCCATACCAAAGGCTGTGCTGTTTGATTTGCATCAGTAAATGTTTTAAGTCCTCTTCACTTTCAGCAAGCAAGGTTGTATCATCTGCATACCGCAGGTTGTTAATGAGTCTTCCTCCAATCCTCATGCCACGTTTCTCTTCATAAAACCCAGCTTCTCGTATTATTTGCTCAGCATACAAGTTGAATAAGTGTGGTGAAAGAATACAACCTTATTGCACACCTTTCTTAATTTTAAAACATCCAGTGTTCCCATGTTCTTTTCAAACAACTGCATCTTGGTCCAGGTACAGATTCCTCATGAGCACAATTAAGTGTTCTGGAATAGTCATACTTTGCAATGTTGTCCATAGCTTGTCATGATCCACATAATCGAAAGCCTTTGCATAGCCAATACATCATAGGTAAACATCTTTCTGATATATCTGCTTTCAGCCAAGATCCATCGGACATCCACAATGATATCTCTCATTCCACGGCCTCTTCTGAATCCGGCTTGAACCTCTGGAAGTTCTCTGTCAATGTTTGCTTGCTGCCATTTCTGTATTA
>NW_006408543.1:25127286-25132399 GCF_000296735.1 Chrysochloris asiatica | reverse complement strand
GATTAATACAACACCATTCCTCTTCAATTTGTCATTCCTGGCATAGTAAACCATGTGGTTGTCAGATTCAAAATGGCCAATACCAGTCCATTTCAGCTCACTAACGCCTAAGATACTGATGTTTATGCATTCCACTTCATTTCTGACAACTTCCAATTGTCCCAGATTCATATTTCCTACATTCCATGTTCCCATTTACTTTGGATATTTATAGCTGTTTGTCTTCATTTTGAGTTGTACTCCATCAGCAAAAGAAGGTTCTGTGGGCTTTTCTCCTACGTGTTTAACTCCATTCACTTCATCATGGTCAACTCTACTTTGAGGAGGCAGCTCTTCCTTAGTCACATTTTGAGTGCCTTCCAACCTGAGGGGCTCGTTTTCCAGCACTGTATCTGACAGTGTTTTTCTGCTATTCATAAGGTGTTCAGTGACTAAAGATTCGGAAGTAATTTGTCACTCTTTCTTCCTAATCTGTCTTTGTCTATATGCTCACCTGAAACCTGTCCACCATGGGTGACCCTGCTTCTTATTTAAAATATCAGTGGCATAGCTTTCAGAATCACAGCAACTCACAAGCCACTACCGTACAACAGATGAGTAGTATCTATTTGGTTTTATGTCAAAACCTGATGTGGTCCCTGGTTAATGTGCACTTACTAACTGACCAGTAGGTAATTTGAGTTAACCAGCAGTAACTCTATAGATAAAGCTGGCATGCTCCTTAGAAATTTTAACCACTGAAATCCCATGGAACATAGTTTTCTGCTCTGACCCATATGGGGTCACTGTGAGTCAAAATGACCTCAAGGATAACTGCCATATTATTTATTGAAACATTTCTTATTCTGAGAATAACTCTGTTTTTGTTTTTAGTTTTTTGTTTATTTATCATTGTTTCTTCCTATATATAATTACATATGGGGGATGTCATTTTTATATAACGTACAAGTTCAAAATTTTGAGTAGGAAAGAGCACCAGAGACAAACTAAGCCAACGACAGGGACCTTTCCTTAACCTTAGTGGGCAATTTCAGGATGGATATACAGTTAGGCAAGTGAGTTCACTCAAAAGATTATGGATTTATAGGGAAAACAACAACAACAGTCTCTTAGTTTTATAGCTAAAAATACAAAAAGTGAATCTGAGAGGTAAGCATTCACTATGATTTCCAGCAGGTTTTTGAAAAATGTCTCTCTTTCCTGAGCAGGAATAATCAAACTGAAGTGTAGAGAGATGCCAAATCAAGTGACAGGAAGACAAAACCTCAGTGTAACTATTCCCAAAGACCACATTATTCCTATTGTCAGATTTAATGAGACTTCCTATAATCCTTTTATGTTAATTTCATATGGGTTTCTGTGACTTGAAACCATAGGATTCCTTAATGATACAGAGAGGAACATAGAGGTGTTTCCAGTTCGAATGTAACCAGTTCAGGTACACTGCCATTGAGTGAATTCGAACTCATGGCAATCCTATGTGTTACAGAAATAGAACTGTTCCATAGGGTTTCCTTGGATGTAATTCTTACAGAAGCTGTCCATCAGGCCTTCTTTCATGATACTGTTTTGTAAATTTGAACCACCAACCTTTAGGTTAACAGTGTAGTGCAAGAAATTTATACTACCCAAAATTTATACTACCTGTTGTTGTTGTTGTTATAAGTATCATCAAGTTGGCTCTGACTCATAGCAACCCTGTATTGGGTTTCCAAGAAGTGGCTGCTAAGTTTGTGTCACTGACCTTGTGGTTCAAACCAACCAATCTTGTGTAGAGTACACTGCCCCATGGGGTCTCCAAAGCTTTAATCTTTATGGAAACTGACTGCCACATCTTTCTCCTGTGGAATGATAGGTTGTTATAACTGCCTAGCTTAGTGATAGTGGCTGGGTACGTAACTATAGAAGCATCGCATACTTAGCTGCTAAGCAAAAGGTTAATGTTTGCGTCTACCCAGATAAGTCTCTGAAGAACAGTCTGGCAATTTATTTCTGAACTATCAGGCAATAAAACTCTATAGAACACATTTCTACTCGGATGCTTCACAGAATTCACTACAGGGCAATTATCTTTTTAACTGGGAAATGAAAAATAATTTCATAGAAATTTAAAAATAGGAACCCTACTAATTCAAGACTTATGAGAACTAAGAACAGGGAACTAGAATATTCCCAGACAGCCTCTGTACCATTAACAAAATGTCTTGGCCATTGCAAGCCTATTACCCCTTATACCCTAAGCAGAGCCTGTTCCAGGGGCCAAATGACCCCCCCCTCCCTCCCCATTCCCAAGTATATAGCTGTGTTGTTAGAAGTGAAATAATCACTGAGACACAGTTTAAACATTTTTTTTTTCTATATTATACAACAAGAAAATAATCTCAAATATTCTTGTTAGTCTTACACTTCTATTTTATTTAAGTGAATTTTATAGTAAAACATGAGGATGTTGAATGTATAGAAGAAAGGAGAAACTATCTGTGATTTTGTATCAAACATCAATGTACCAGACAAAAGAAAAAGACGCAAACCCTCTGATGATTTTGGACTATTGAAGCTCCACTCTATCTTCCATTCACTAATCTTTGTGTCACCTCAACTCCTAGCCCAGGTCGTGTCTATAGTTTGATATTCCCAGGGAGGTTTCAAGTTTGGATCACAGGGAAATAACACAGCTGTCATCATTTAGACTGGGCAAGTGAGTCATATCCATTGGAAGGAGGCCATTAGGGAGAAGCCTTCTAGGAAGGGAATAACATGACAATCAGAAGTGAATTAATCATCTCACTAAAATGCAACTGAAATTCTTACTGTTTTTAGAGTATTTCCCTAATTTCAGTTTTGTGCATTGAATTTAGTGCCACTTGAGTATAACAGAAAATAACTTGGCACAATACCTGGCCTGACATTTGAATTGGTAGAATTTCAGGCTTTGAGTACATCCCACTTAAAAAGAGTCAATTAAACACAGCCAGACCATGACAGAAAAGTACAACTTGAAATAGTAAATACTGTAATTAGACAGTTCACTGACATTAAATTGTATTTGATTGTATATTGCAAATTATGAGGATGGTGTAGTACCAGGAAGTATTTCATTCTGTTGTACAGAGGGTTGATATGATTTGGAAATGACTGGAAGGAACTAACAAGAATGCTAAAAATTAAAGTCTTTATTTTGATTCTTAAATAAATATTGAAGGATATTTTATAGTTACCCAAGAGCCAAGAAAGAAACTGTAAGTTGTTTCCCTGATCTTTGGGTACTAAGAAATGCGTAAGCATTTATTCTAGCAGTTGTTGTTACTAACATATAGTGACCGTTATATACAACAGAGCGAAACATTGCCTGATCTGTATCATCCTCCCAATTGTTGCTAAACTTGAGCCTACTGGTGCTACCACTATGCCAATTCATCTCCTTGGTAGTCCTCCTTTTTGTCACTAACCATCCACATTACCTTGCATGATGTTATTCTCAAGTGATTGGTCCATACAGGAAAAAGTGTCCAAAGGGTGATAGACAAAGTTTTATCATTCAGGCTTCTAAGGAGCCTTCTGGTTATACTTCTTTCAATACCTAGTTGTTTCTTTTTTGGCAGTCCATGGTACTTTTAATATTCTTTTCCAACACCATAATTCAAGTGCATTAATTCTTCTGCAGTCTTCCTTACTCACTGTCCAACTTTCATATACATATAAAACTACTAAAGATACCATGGCTTCATTCAGGTGCATCTTAAACTTCAAACTGACATCTTTTCTTTTGAATACTTTAAAGAGTTGTTGTACAGCATATTTGCATACTGCAGCGCGTTGTTTGATTTCTGTACTGCTTTTCCATGAGTTAATAGTTGATCCAAGCAAATAACCTCTTTGGCAACGTCAGTCTTTTTTCCACTAACCAAACATGATTCTATTTATTGGTCCAGTGGTGAAGATTTTGATTTCTTTATATTGAGGTACAACAAATACTGAAGGCTGTTTTTTTTTTTTTTTTTTCATCCTTAAGTATATTAAATCCTCTTTGCTTTCAGCAAGTATGGTTGTATCATCTGCATATTGCAAGTTGTTAATGAAGATTTCTCTAATACTGATGTCATGTTCTTCTACATATAATCCAGTTTCTCATATTATTTGCTCACATAAGGATTGTATAAGTCACACAATGGAATATTATGCTATCTTGAAGAATAACAATGAAGGTGCCAGCCACCACATAATATGGATGAACCTTGAAGACATTATGCTGAGTGAAATTAGCTAGTCACAAAATGACCAATATTGCATAAGACCTTTATTGTAAAAGCTTAAGAAAAGATACCCATACCAAAAGGGGAAAAAAAAAATCTTTGTTGGTTAACAGGGGTGGGAGTGAGGGGATGGTAGAGCACAGGGTAGGAGACAGACACATCATAGTTCGGGTGTTGGGGAGGGCAATACACAAGAAGGGGAAGGATGCAGGAACAAGGTAGTTAGGGGAACACTTAAGCAGATTTACATGTGTTATAAGGGGCAGAGGTAAATAATGATGTATGCTCAACTTTGGAACAACAGGGTTCTGTGATACAGGAATCAAGACATAGTCAGAATGGGTAAAAGAGAGGAAATTATGTTAAGATGCTTGACTGTCTTATGATGATTGGTTTCCATTGCCTACTATTGTAAAATACACAATTGAGTGGGATAGGAAGGAATATTGGGAAACATAATTATAGAAAGCTTGTAAGCCCATCTTCAGCCTATAAATGCTTTGAATACCTAAAAGGGGTTCTAGAGCTTGCCCAGTGAATTAGGCTTCTTGTGGAGCATTTGTCTTGAATAGGACTTTAGGTGGAATCCTGAACTCCATTCAGAACCTTCTGAGGTGGGACATTCCTACTTAAAAGGACAAGCAGACCATCCTGAAGCAGCTAGAGGAAAAGAACATACTTCTTAAAAGAAAGACCAGCAGGAAAAATCAAAAACAAAAATGATAGTCTGGACTACTTGTTTAGTGGTGGGTATGCAGAGACAGATACTGAAAGCTCCTCCGCACAACCCCCCCCCCCAAAAAAAAAAAAAAAAAAGCAGAGAAAGGAAAGTCCACAGAACAACTGTGGAGCTTTGAGAC
>NW_006408543.1:25115023-25119904 GCF_000296735.1 Chrysochloris asiatica | reverse complement strand
GGATATTATCCTATCACAGACAGCATTGTACCTCATGACTGATCTGGATATGTTCTTTTTGGTGATGAATGCAACACCATTCCATTTCAATTTGTCATTCCCATTATAGTAAATCACGTGGTTGTCAGATTCAAAATGGCTAATAGCAGCCCATTTCAGCTCACTAATGCCTAATATATTAATGTTTATGTGTTCCCTTTCATTTTTGACAACTTCCAATTGTCCCAGATTCATACTTCGTACATTCCTTGTTCCGATTTTCAATGGATTTTACAGCCATTTCTCTTCATTTTGAGTTGGGTCCCATCAGCAAATGAAGGTTCTGTGGGCTTTTCTCCCATGAGCTTAACTTCGTTTGCGTCATCATGGTCAACTCTACTTTGAGGAGGCATCTCTTCCCCAGTTACATTTTGAGTGCCTTCCAACCTGAGGGGCTCTTTTTCTGGCACCGTAGCTGACAGTGTTTCTCTGCTATTCATAAGGTGTTCAGTGACTAAAGATTCGGAAGTAGTTTGTCACTCTTTCTTCCTAGTCTTTCTTTGTCTAGAAATTCATCTGAAACCTGTCCCCCATGGGTGATCCTGCTAGTTATTTAAAATACCGGTGGCATATCCCTCAGAATCACAGCAACTCACAAGCTAAGCGGACTTAAAAGACTTACTGAAGAAGATCAAATACCACAGCCTTTTTTATAGGTTGCACCTCAATGTAAAGAAAACAAAGATCCTCACAACTGGACCTATAAATAAGGTAAATGGAGAAAAGACTGCAGTTTCCAAAGACTTCATTTTGCTCAAGCAACCATAAACACTCATGGAAGCAGCAGTCAAGAAATCAGACAACGTATTGCATTAGGCATATCTGATGCACAAGACCTCTTTAAAGTGTGAAGAGCAAAGATGTCACTTTGAGGTGTACGGTGCGCCTTATCCAAACCATGCTATTTTCAGAAACCTCATATGTATGTGCAAGATGGACAGTGAATAAGGAAGTCCACAGAAGA
Source organism: Chrysochloris asiatica (assembly GCF_000296735.1). Lineage (NCBI taxonomy): Eukaryota > Metazoa > Chordata > Mammalia > Afrosoricida > Chrysochloridae > Chrysochloris > Chrysochloris asiatica. Next base: position 25,118,901 of record NW_006408543.1, on the reverse strand, counting down.
ATTGATACATTTCAGTTATGGTGCTGGGGTAGAATATTAAAATTACCTTTGACTGCCAAAACAGCAATCAAAGCTGTGTTGCAAGAAGTACAGCCAGAATGCTCCTTTAAAGTCAGGATCTTCCAGACATCCTCTCTCATCCTTCAGACATATTATCAGGAATGACCATTCCCTGGAGGATGACATCATGCTTGGTAAAGTGGAGGGACAGAGAAAAAGAGGAAGCCTCCCACTGAGATAGATTGGCACAGTGGCAGTAATAATGGGCTTAAGTGTAGCAATGTTTGTGATGTTGGCACCGGACTGAGCAGTGTTTTGTTTTGTTGTGCGTAGAGTCTCTATGAGTCGGTACAAACTCGATGCCACCTAACAACAACAACAACCCCATGCTGAGATTGAATGACTGCCTTTTTGGTCTATGTGCACGTTTTACATGAGCACAGTTAAGTCTTCTGGAATTATCATTCTTCATAATGTCCTCTGTCATTTGTCATGATCCACACAGATGAATGTCTTTGCATAGTCAATGAAACACAAGTAAACTTCTGCCTGGTATTCTCTGCTTTCAGCCAAGATCCATTGATGCCAGCAATGATATCATCTCTAGTTCCACATTCTCTTCTCTGTCTGGCTTGAATTTCTGGCAGTCCCATTTTCATGCACTTTTCAAACTGTTTTGAATTATTTTCAGAAAAATAAATGTACTTGCATATGATATTAATCATTTTGTTGTTAAGTGTCATTGTGTTGGTTCAGAGTCATTGTAACTCTCTATAGGGTTTCTGAGGTACGGCTGGTGGGTTTGAGCTGCCAACCTTGTGGTGAGCAGTGTGGTGTTTATCTTGTATCACCACATTAGGATTCTGATATTAATGATACTAGTCAATCATTTCTGCATTCTGTAGGGTCACTTTTCTTTGGAACAGGCACAAATATGGAGCTTTTGCAATTTGTTGTCCAGGTAGCTAACTTTCAAATTTCCTGGCATAGACTAGTGCGTATTTCCAGTGTTGCTTTAGTTACTGAAGCATTTCAATTAGTGTTTTATAAATTCTTGAAGCTTTATTTTTCACTAATGCCTTCAGTGCCCCTTGGGCATTTTCCTTCAATTCCATTGATACTTGATCATATGGTGCCTCCTGAAGCGATAGAAAACCAATGACTTCTTTTTGGTACAGTGATGTTGTGTATTCCTTTATCTTCCTTTGATGCTTCCTGTATCATTCAGTATTGCCCCATTGTTATTGTTGTTGTTATGTCCTGTTGAGTCAGTTCGGACTTATAGGGACCCTGTATAGGTTTCCCAAGGAATGACTGCTGAGCTTGAACCACTGACCTTGCAGTTCAAACTGACCTTGCAGTTGTCAGTCTGTGCTTATCATATGGATCTACCATACTCCCATTTGTCACAATCAGTCAGAATTTACTTAATGGGAGTGGGTGTGCTTTTTTCTTTTGGTTTGGTAGTGCAGTAGTTAAGCTTTCAGCTGCTAACCAAAAGATTGTGGTTTGAACTCACTCAGTTGCTCCAGTAAAGAAAAGTTCTGACAATTTTTTTCTACAAAAATAGCTTAGAAAACACTATGGGAAATTATACAGGTCGATGTAAGTTAGAACTAAAGTGACATCATACAACACTGCTATTAAAGTCCCTAGTTGGCAAAAATAGATCTTATTTAACTGCTAACATAAAGGTTTGCAGTTCAAACCCACCCAAATGGCCTGCCTGTTAACTTTCATAAGATTGTTATTTTTGTTAAATGCCATCAAGTCGGTTCCAACTCAGTGGTGCTCTATAGGGTTTCTTACATAACAACAACAGCAACAACAGTGGTGGCTGGTGGGTTTGAACCACTGACCGATGTTTATCCTACAGTACATTCCAATACTCCTCCGTAATATGTGGTAGTGGTGGTGGTTATGTGCTGTGGAGTCAGTTCTTTACAGGAGCAGAAATCATCTTTCTCCCATGGAATGACTCATAGTTTCGAACTGCTTCCCTTGAGGTTAGTAGCCCAACTCGTAACCACTATGCTACCAGATGTCGTCCCTCCATAAGATGAGTGTCTTTAAATTCTATGGAGTAATTCTGTCCTGGTATGGTGCTGTAGGATAAGCACTGAGCCACAAGGCCAGTGGTTCACACTCACCAGCCACTCCTCAGAAATCCTAAGCAGGGTCTCTATGAGTCAGAACCCACTTGGCCACACTTAAACAATAAGAAAGCCACTATTTCTATAATTATTTGCAGTTCATGCTACAATACATCTACACAGATCAGGAGACAATATTTCTAAGTTATTGTCCATGCCATTTATCCTCATTAAAACCCTCCAGGGAAGGCCAAGTTTAATTCACAATATAAAAAAGAAGATTTTAATTTAAAAAAATGCCTCATTCCCTCCCCGCCTCCAAATATGACTCCCCTCTTGCTTTGAGTTCCTATCCCTTCCTTGTACATTCCTGATGACAGACAGAATCCAAGAGGCTAATTTTCAGCTATATATTCACATCCTTTAGGCCAAACAAACTCCAAGTTGTCTAGCTTTTCTGTATAGTATAAGCAATACAATAAAAATAAGACCTTTTCTTATATAATCCTAAAGAATTATGAAAAATGTATATCCTCTGAGAGATTTTTAATGTGCTATCTTAGAGTTTTCATGTTGTTTAGTGTTGTTACATCAATTCTGACTCATAGCAACCCTATGTAGGGTTTTCGAGCTGCAGCTGGTGGGTTTGAACTGCTGACCTTGTGGATCACAGTCCAGTGTTGATCCTACAGCATTAGGTATTAGGTGCCTTCAAGTTGGTTCCAATCTATCGTGACACTTTGGACAATAAAACAGACAACTGTCTAGTCCTGCACCATCTTCGCAGTTGTTAGGTTTGATAGATTGACATACTGCTATCATGTCAATTTATCTTGTGGAGAGTCCTCTTTTTCGCTGATGCTCCACTTTTCCAAGTATGAGGTCCTGAAGGGACTGGTCCTTCTTTTTAAAAATTTTTTAAAAGTTTTTAGCGTGACTTGAGTGATAGTTTACATGGGAGAACATCAGCTTTAAAATCATCCTATCGTATTTTGTTACACTGCAATGATTACAATTTCCTCCATGCATCTTCTTTCAACAATAGTTGCTTCTATTCCCTCTGGTTTTTTTTTTTTTTTTTTTTTTTTTTTTTGTGTGTGTGTGTGTGTGTGTTTGGATGTACACAAAAACACTCAGGAATGCATAATCATTCAAACAACCAAAGGCCATACCCTGCAAACCTGCCTCCAGAAGCGAGCACACAGTCCTTCTGCCTCCATGAGTCTAGAGTCCCCAGCCGCTCCATCTCTCCATGTTATCATCTCTGGCATCGCTGCTTCTCTGAATAGGGTCCTATACTCCACTCCTGCCCTGCTCCCCTTATGGTCCCAGGGTCCTCCGCTTCTGGACTGCAAGATCAACCACTCCCCTATTTTTGTTACAAAAAGTCTACTTTTACATTTGCAACAATCACAATCATTCCTGATAACAATTACTTAATATTGAACCACAAGACTCTTATCCCCATCTCCTTTTACCAGCTCCATTTTGACAGGTTGAAAACTACTCAGTAGAGATTCTACTTTCCCCTGTTCCCTCTGTAACTAAACTCCCTCTTGGAAACTTGTAAGCAAGTCACTTCTTGCCTTTATAAATCCCCCTCCCCCTCCCAGTTTAAGTATCCAGTGTCTAAGTTGCCCATCCCCATCAACCTCTGTGTACAGAGGAGGTGGGAATGATCCTTGCTGTGCAGATTCCTTCCCTCTTTTAAGCTACTGCATCCATAAATCCATAAGTATAGGTCAAGTTCATCGAACTATAGTAGTTTACAGTGGGTTTTTTTTT
>NW_006408543.1:25098934-25114923 GCF_000296735.1 Chrysochloris asiatica | reverse complement strand
ATCAACCTCTTTGTACAGAGGAGGTGGGAATGATTCTTGCTGTGCAGATTCCTTCCCTCTTTTAAGCTACTACATCCATAAATCCATAAGTATAGGTCAAGTTCATCAAACTATAGTAGTTTACAGTGGTTTTTTTTTTTTCTTTTTTCTTTATTTTCTAGTCAAGTTCTGATCATGCAGCCATTGAAGCTAGGTCAAATGGTACTATCTGCTAGTATGGGTGTTCTTGTGCATTTCCCCTCACTTCATGTCAGCTGGATGCTTCACTCTCCTCTCTAGCCCTCTGTGGTTACGTTCCTGTCCATGTGCTCAGGGGAACTGGTCCTTATTGATAACATGTTTGAAGTATAAAAGGTGAAGTCTTGCCACCTTGACTTGTACGAAGCATTTAGGCTGTACTGTTCTTCTTATCAATAATGTTATTCATTGGTCTAGTGGTGAGAATTTTTGTTATCTTTACATCGAAGTGCAATTCATACTTAAAGCTGTTGATTTTGATCTTTATCAGTAAGTATTTCAAGTCCTCTTCATTTTCAGCAAGCAAGGTTGTGACACCTGCATATTGTGGGTTGTTCATGACATTTCATGATGCCATGTTCTTCTTCATATAATCCAGTTTCTCAGATTATTTGGTCAGTATACAGATTGAATAAATATGGTGAAAGAATATAACCCTGACATACTTTTCCTGATTTAAAAACATTCAGTGTCTCCTTGCTCTATTTGAGCAACTGTGTCTTGGTCTTTGTAAAGATACTTCAGGAACACAATGATGTATTCTGCAATAACCATTCTTTGCATACAGTTTGTTATGTTCCTCACAAATGCTCTTTCATTGTCAGTAAAGCACAAGTGTACATCTTTCTGATATTCTCTGCTTTCATCCAAGATCCATCCAATGTCAACAGTGGTAACCCTCATCCCACATTCTTAATCTAATTTAAAATTCTGGAATCAACCTGTATATATACTGCTGCAACCGTTTTTGAAATATCTTCAGTTATGTTTTACTTGCATCTGACATTGTTGATATTATTTGATGATTTCCACATTCCACTGGGTCACCTTTCTTTGGACTGAACACAAATATGGATCTTTTCCAATCAGTTAGCCAGGTAGCTGTCTTCCAAAGTTCTTGGCGTATATGAGTACCACCTCCAGCACTATATCAATTTACTGAAACATTTCAATTTAAATTTTGTTGTTTCCTGTTGTTAAATGCAATCAATTCATTTCCAACTCATAACAACCCTGTATAGAATTTCTGAGGATTGGCTGATGGTTTTGAACTATTAACCTTATGGTTAGCAATCCATACAAAACCACTCAAGGTCAGTTCCTAAAGCCTTGGTTTTGCCAGTGCCTTTAGTGCAGCTTTGATGTTTTCCTTCTGTACCATCAGTTCTTGATAATATGCTTCCTCTTGAAATGATTGAGTAACAATTAATTCTTTTTGGTACAGTGACACCGATATTCCTTTCATCATCTTTTGATGCTTCAAGCATCATTCACTATTTTGACCATGTAGTTAAGTGCTGTCATGTTGTTTTGGACTCATAGCAACCCTGTATAGGGTTGTCAAGGAGCAATTTGTTGGTTTGACCATGGACTTTATTCTGAGCAGTCTAGTGTTTCCTCTACAGTGTCACATCAAAACTTCATCTTGACCATAGAATCCTTTGGTCAAAGAAGAAGGATTAGTAGTTGGACTGTTACAAGTCAAGACTTAAAAATTTTTTCAGTTCTTTCATCTTGAGAAAAGCTGAGGTTGTTCTTCCCTTTTGGGTTTCTAACTCCAGGTATTTACATATTTCATTATAATACTTGGGTTTGTCTTCTCCAGTAGCCCTTTTGAAATTCTCTGTTCATCTGTTTGATATAGGGATCTGTGATATAGGGATCGAGGCATAGTCTGAATGGATACAAGAGGTGAAATAATATTAAGATGCTTGACTCTCTTATGGATATTGTTTTCCCTGCCTACTATTGTAAAATAGACACTTGATATGAATAGAAAAAAATTTCTTATAACTACACATCTGTAAATCTCTAAAAATATATCCTGTAGTGTGTAATTTTAAATTGTAGTAATTGTTAGATTAAAATTGATCAAAGCATCATATATGTAATTATAAAGCACTATAAATAATGTTTTGTTAATAGTGGATTCTTCTTTTCTCATTTCTCATGTTGTACTGTAGCTACGTATGTATTGCTGTGATGCTTGAAGTTATGCCTCCAACATTTTAAATTCCAGCAGTGTTACCCATGATGTACGGGTATTAGCTGAGCTTCCAGAATAAGACAAACTAGCAAGATGTACAGATAGACTATCTCTGAATACTTAACCACTGAAAACCTTATTAATAGGAGTATCACATTGTCAAACAGTTGAATATTTACTATTAAAACATGAGGACTAGCACCAGAAGAGTGTTAGACATAGTACTGGAAGATGAGTACTGAGGTTGGAAGGCATTCAAAATACAAATGGGGAAGAGCTGCTCCTCAAACTGGAGTTGAACATAGTGATGTGAATGGAGTAAATCTTTGGGACTTTATATGCTAATAGGGCACAACTTAAAATGAGGAAAAACAGTTGCAAATATCCATTAATAATCATAATATGGAATGTATGAGATATGACTCTAGGAAAATTGGAAGTTGTAAAACATGAAATGGAAAACATAAAGATCGATATTTCAGGCTCAAATGACTGATATTGGCCATTTTGAATCTGACAATCATGTGGTTTACTATGCCAGGAATGAAAAATTGACAAGGAATGCTGTTGCATTGATTGTCAAAAAGAAAATTTCAAGATCTATCTTGAAGTATAATGCTTTCTGTGGTAGGATAATATCCATATAGCTACAAGGAAGACCTGGTGAGTTGATGCAGAATAATGTACTGGACCAGAAAGTCTCTTTGAACCACCAGGTTGTTGGTTGAAACCTACCAGCTGCTCATCGGAAACCCTACATTGGGTCTCTATGAGTTGGAACCAACTTGACAGTACTCAACAACAAGAAGGAAGACTAGTTAATACCACTATTTTTCAAATTTACTCACCTATCACAGAAACTCTGGTAGCATAGTGGTTATGAATCGGGCTGCGAACTGCAAGGTCGGCAGTTTGAAACTACCAGCTGCTCTGCGGGAGAAAGATGAGGCTTTCTGCTTCCGTAAAGATTTACAGTCTCAGAAACCCTGTTCAGGGTCGCTATGGGTCAGAACTGACTCAACGGCACTTAACAACAACAATAACATCACAGAAGTCAGTGATGATGAAATTGAATAATTCTAGGATCAGTACTGGACTATAAACTACATGTTGACAGTTCAAACGCTCCAGCTGCTCCTTGGAAACCCTATACAGGGTTGCTATTAGTTGGAACTGACTTGAAAATACTTAACACCACCAACGCCACCAAGTTCTTCAGTTTGAAGTTAATCAAACATGCAATTAAGTTATATTGATAATTACTGGTGACTGGAATGCAAAAATTGGAAACAAAAAGGAAGGATCAGTAGTTGGAAAATATGGCCTTGGTTATAGAAACATTGCTAGTGATTAAACTGTAGAATTTTACAAGACCAATCACTTCTTCATTGTAAATACCTTTTTTTTAAACAACATAAAAGATGATTGTACACCACAGCTGTAAAGTTACAAGTTTGTAGCAAAAAGGAAGCAGTTAATCTTATAGTCCAGGAACAAAGGACCCTAGGACCATCAAGGGAGAAGAGCAGGAACAGAGTGTGGGATCCTATCCAGAGGATCAGTAACACCGGAAAAGGAGGCAGAGAAAAGGACATGGAGAGATAGAGCAGCTGAAAACTCTAGACTATGGAAAGAGAAAGGCTGTCAGCTGGTGGCTAGGTGCTGGTGCCTAGGAGGCAGACTTGCAGAATGTGCCCTTTTGTCTTTTAAAATAATTATATATTCCTGAGTTTAAAAATCACACACACAAAAAACAAAAAACAGAGGGACTAGAAGCAAAATTACTGTTGAATGCTGATGTGATGATGCACATAGATTTTAATCATTGCAATGAAACAATGAGAGTTTCCATGTAAAGTACTACTCAATTTACAATAAAAACTTTAACAAAAAGATAAAAAGAGTCCCTGGAGAGATCTGTCACTTCAAGTAATGCCCTGGGGAACCAGTAAAGCCAGATCAATCCAGGGACCTGATAACTCTCTGTGGAATAGGTCTTTCTGCTGAGAAGTTACCATCCTACTAGAGAGTGAAGGTTGCACTAAGGTAAACCAATGGTGATGATTCAAATAAACCATATTTTGAATAGTTAAAAAATATATATATGACTACGCATCGACTGCCCCAGATGGAATACATAGAAATCAAATTGACTACATCTTTGGGAAGAGACAATGAAAAGCTCCGTATCATATTATCAGTCAAATCTAGGCCAAGGTCAGACTGTGGAACAGGTCATTAATTGCTCATATGCAAGTTCAGGCTGAAGCTGAAGAAAATTAAAACAAGTTCACAAAATCCAAAATATAACTTTGAACACTTTCCACATGAAGTTAGAGATCATCTCAAAAACAGATTTGATGCATTAGACACTAATGACCCAAGACAAAATGAATTGTGGGATGACATCATGAATATCATATAGGAATAAATAAAAAGGTCATTAAGAAGACAAAGAAGGAAAAGACCAAATGGATGGATGTCTGAAGAGATCCTAGCACTTGCTTTACAGCATAGAAAAGCAGAAGCAAAGGAAGACAGAAAATTTCAAAGGGCACCTCGAGAAGCTAAGGTCAAATATTATAATTATTGTTAGAAAGATCTAGAGTTAGAAAACCAAAAGGGAAGAAGATGCTCAATATCTCTCACACTTAAAGAACTGAAGTAGAAGAAGGAAAAAATTAAGATTTAACTGGAAATATTGAAAGATTCTATGATAAAAAATCCTGAGGTGGAGCTGCAGGATAAGCCCTGGATTTAAGGATCTGTTGGAACTTCAAGGTAGACAGTTCAAACCTACAAGCACTCTTCTAAAACCCTATACAGGGATGCTACATGTCGCAACCACCACTCATCTGTTAGTTTGCTGTACTATGGTGGCTTGCGTGCTGCTATAATTCTGGAAGCTACCCCATCAGTATTTTAAATACTAGCGGGTCAAACATGGTGGACAGATTTCAGATGTACTTCCAGACTAAGACAGACTAGGAAGAAGGAAAAACGGACTACTTCTGAATATTTAGATGCTGAAAACATGAAAAGCAGTGGAACGCGGTCAAATAGCACAAGACTATTGAATACTGAAACATGATGAAGATAACCAGAATTTTGCCAAATATAGTGCTGGAAAATGAGCCCCTCAGGTTGGAAGGCACTCAGAATACGACTGGGGAACAGCTGCCACCTCAAAGTAGAGCTAACCTTGGTGACATGAATGGATTAAATCTTTCAAGACCTTCATTTGCTGATGGGCACAACACAAAATGAGGAGAAACAGCTGCATCAAGAACAACATGCAGGAATAATAATAATAATAATAAGGTCATTAAGAAGACAAGAAAAAATAAAACAACCATGATGGATTTCAGAAGATACTCTGAACCTGTTCTACAGCAGAGAAATGCTAAAGGAGATAGAAGAAATGAAGAGGTAAAAGAGCTGAACAGAATATTTCAAAGGTGAGCTCTAGAAGACAAAATCAAATACTCTAAAGAAATGTGCAAAAATTTTGCAATTAGAAAAACCATAAGGAAAGAACAGTTCCCTAAGCTTGAAAAATAGTCAATATGAGGGAAAAAATCAAGCCTCGACTATAATCCTAAAGGATTCCATTGGACTGCAAGGTCAGTTTGAACTGCATAGTTAGCCATTCAACCCCACCAACCACTCCTTGGAAACCCTATACCGAGTTGTTGTGGGCCATAGCACTTAACAAGAACAACAACACATAAATTATTAATTACTGCTTCAACTACATTTCAGTGGGTTTCAACTCTTAGCAATCCTGTACAGGTTTTTGAGGAGTGTCTGGTGAGTTTGAAGTGCCCTATCTTGTGGTTTCAACAGACCTTGGGGCCTAGTGCATCCTACAGTGCCACACCAGGACTCCATAATGATGGTTGCTAATTATACTTATTCTTTCATTTAGCAGCATCTACTGTAACTTGATTTACTCAGAAATATATTTGAACATAAACTAGTATTTACTACTCTATCTAATTGTCTAAGCAATATAATTGGTCACTTTTTATCTTAATATAGGATTGTAACTTATTTTCATTAAAACGTTGGATCTTGAAAAACAAACCAAGATTCGGGTGAATTAGAAGACTATGGGTGATTTTTTATTAGTGATAACAGCGAAAACCAGTGAGAACACACAGAGACTTGATGGGTTCTCCTAAGCAGATCTTAAAATAATTTGGATATTCTGAAATTAAGATGTAGACATACATGAGTCCTGGTGTGGCTCTGTGGGCTAATGTGCCAGACTTCAAAGCTGTTTGAACTGCAAGGTCAGCAGTTCAAGCTCACCAGTCGCTCCTCTGAAACCCTATACAGGGTCTCTATGGGTCAGAACTGACTTGATGGCACTTTATATCTATATCTACCCATATGATGTATATATATATACATATACACATCACAATCCTTCCTATTAAGATGTAGGATCAGAGTCTCATGGATCAATATTTAGTCACTTGACATATTTCATAAAGTTCTTGTTCTACATTCTAGTTTGGTTAATAGTGTCTTGTTAATGGCCATATAAGATGAAACTATTGGTCTCTATTCATCTGAAGAAAAATGAGAGTGAAAAAAAACAAACACCCAAGAATCAGGGAAGTAACTGGGATTCAAGACTGTGTACCACAGCCTCTTCAATCTTGAGACTGGAAAAACTAGATGATGCCTCAACCAATACTGAACATTCTGACCATATTCTGATCATATTGGATCCTGATAGAAACAGAAAAAATGTGGGACAGAACTAAAAATTCTTAAGTCCAGCTTACCTGAACCCATTCAGATTGGACCAAACTCCAAGAGTATTGCCCTAAGATATTCTTTAAACCTTTAGCAGAATTAGCTCCTAAAATATCTTTCAACTAAATACTAAGTTAGCTCAAAAAGTAAAGAATTTCAATATGTTATTTTTAAAAGAATATATGTGACACATAATGGACAACAGCTACTCTAAAACTTATTTGAGAAGTTTGTGTAAGAGTAAGACTAAATTAATGGGACCAGAATGACTAGAATGAAAACAATGGACTTTAAAAACAAACGGAAGACTATAACTAAACCTTATGTGTAGGAATTGTTGAATTACAATCTGTTTTGTTGTGTACAGTTTTCACCAAAATATGATAAAATATTAGTTTAGAAAAAACCCTTCCCATAGTGCGGTATCCTTAATGAAATATAGTATCACTGTCTTAAATAGAAGGAAACTTACTGGTATTGTAGCATAAGCACTGGACTGCTAACCACAAAGTTGACAGTTCAAACCCACCAGCTGCTCCATGGGAGAAAGATGAGACATTCTATTCTAGGAAAGATTTGTAGCCTCAGAAATTCTTTACAGCAACTCTGTGAGTCAGAACAAATCGGTTGCAATGGGTTTGGTTTTGATTGGGTCTTCAATATATTTTATTTACTTGATTTTTACAAACTTTCTAAATAATTCAGTTTTTCAATAGTTAAGGAAAGTTCTTATTTCCATATTCAATATGATTGTGGTGGTGGTCATGTGCCATGGGGTCAGTTCTGACTCATAACAACCTTGTATAGAGTTTCCAAATCTGTAGTTCTTTACAGGAGCAGAGAGCCTTTGTATATTGTCTTCCTGAATTCATAGCATTATAATTTGTACACCATTTTGAATGTCATGCTTCACTAGTAACAAAATCATTTATAAGACCGTGAAAGACAGCTCTATTGTAGGTTAATGGTGACTAGTTCCTCAACATCAGTACTTCACCTATTTGGAGACCAGAGCTTTGCACACTCCGAGAGAATGCATCCTATTAAGATTTGTGCTGTGTAAATGTTAAACTTCTATAAGTTAGGGAAGGGCTACTGTGAAACAGGAAATGGGAAAGGAGAGCCTTCTAGACACCACAACCACAGGTGTGTTCGCAATTTTAGAGGGAAAAAATGGAACCATATGGAAATTAAGGACCTAAAGAGATTTTCTCAAAATTATCTATGCCCACACACCGCTTGAAATTTTTTAATCTATCCCTTAGGATGTACAGATCGTATTTTGTAGATCACAGTTTTTCAATAGTAACCAGTGAGCTATGGTGGAAAGTCTATGGTATTTTCATTCTGTCTGACTTCTTTTTGAACCCAGAATCTGTGAATTTACAACCCTTGTGCATCCCTTAATATCCACAAACCTCAGTTTCTTCCCCCACCCCACCCCCATAATCTATAAAAAAGAGACAGCAATACCTAGGGTGATGACAGATTTATACACAGTGATATGTGCAAAATATCTATCATAATGTCTGGGGTATAATTGATACTTGAAAATGCAGTCCTATCTTTTGCTTCTACCATATTATCTATCTATTTATGTACATATACTTTTCCTCAAAAATCTCTTATACTTGATGATATTAAATAATTACAGTGAATAGTCATTTCTTTTACACAAGGGTACTTCAAAAAGTCTGTGGAAAATTATATTTTAAATTCATTTTTTCATGTGCTTTGCAAGCCTCCTCATATAATATGCATCTTCTTAGTACCTACTCTATTTACAGAGTACTACAATCTATATTTTATGATGGAGATAATGAAAATAATTTTATATTATATTATCCATTTTTTTTTTTTTACAGACATGCTATCGCTGTTACTAAGTGCTGTCAAGTGGTTCAGACTAATAGCTACCCTATATACACAACAAAGAAGCACTGCTTAATGCTGCGCCATCCTAACATTCCTTGGTTGAGTTCATTGTTGCAGTCACAATGTCAATGCATCTCTTTGAGAGTTTTCCTTTTCTTCACTGACAACCCTACTTTATCAAATATAATACCCATCTCCAGTGACTGGTCCTCCTTATGACACGCCCAGAATATATGAAACCAAGTCTAGTCATCCTTCCTTCTGAAAAGCATTTTTGCTAAGAAGGATATCTTCATTCTTACGTAAGTCCGTGTCATCGTCAGTATTCTCCGCCAATACCCTGATTCATACGCAACAATTCTTCTCTGATCTTCCTTATTCACTGTCCAATTTGGATATGCATATGAGGCGATTTAGAAAACCATCCTCAATTGCACCTTAGTCTTCAAAGTGGCATTTAAAAAAAAATTTTGTTGTGAGTTGAGTGAAAGTTTAAAGGGAAGATCATCAGTCTTACATTCAACAAATCATACACCTTGTTTAATTACTATGATTTATAATCCCCTCCACATAACATCAGTTAACAGTATTTCTCTCTATTCACTTTAGCTCTTTTTTTTTTATTATTATTATTTTAAATACTCAAGCATATATAATACTTTATACAACCAAAGGGCACATTCTGCAAGTCTGCTTCCTGGCTGCCATCTCTTAGTCTCTCTCTTCCCATGAATCTAGAGTCCTCAGCTGCTCCCTCTCTCCATGTGCCCATCTCTGCCTCCATCTCTGGTGTCCCTGCTTCTCTGGATGAGGTTTGACATTGTGCTTATGCTCTTCTCCCTTGATGGTCCTAGGGTCCTTTGTTTCTGGATTATAAGATTTACTACTTCCCCCTTTTTTTTTTTCAAAACTTCTACTTTTACAATTGTGACAGTCACAATTAAACATGATAACAATTACTCACTATTGAATCATAAGAATCTTATCCCCATCTCTTGTCACCAGACCCATCTAGACAAGATGAAAACTATTCAATGGGGTCTCTTTCTTCCTCCACGCACTCTTAAACTAAATTCCCCCTTGAAACCTTGTAAGCCAGTCACTTTGTGCATTATTACCCCCTCATTTTAGGTAGCCGGTGTCTAAGTTGCCCATCCCTATCTCCCCGGTGTACAGAGGGATAGCATTAAAATTTGATGTGATGACTCCCTCCCTCTCTGTTGATATTTAGAGTTACTACCTCCATGACTCGATGGCACTTAACAACAACAACCTCCATGAATATAGGTCGGTCAAGTTCATCAAATTGTAGCAATTTATCAATTTACCCTTGTTTCCTTTATAAAAAATTGTTTTGTTCTTTTTATTTATTATTTTTTTTATCTTCTTCTAGTTGAGTTCTGAATATCAAGCCATTGAGGCTAGGTCATATGGGTACTATCTGCAAGTTTGGGTATTCTTGTGCATCTCCCCTCACTCCATATCAGCTGGATGCTTCACTCTCAGCTATAGCCCTCTGTGGCTATGTCCCTGTCCATAGGCTCAAGTGTCCCCAGGTCTTACCACATTTTGGACCAACTAGCCCTTCCTCTTCTCTCTGTCTTATCCAGGTTGACAGGATTCTGTGACATGTGGTTGAACTCAACCAATTTCTTCATTGCTGTGTTTCCCCGTCTTCTACTTACCAGTATACCAATATACCTCTTTACGTGTTAAAGACCAAAGTGTTAAAGAGAAGGTATTATTAGTTTGCAGATTAAGGAGTGCCTGATCCAAACCATATTTCCAATTGCCTCAAATGCATGGGAAAGGTGAATAATGAATAAGGAAGACTGTAGAGGATTAAATGCATGTGAATTATGGTGTTGGAGAAGATGTTAAAGTAGCATAGACTGTCAAAAGAGCAAACAAATCTGTGTTGGACAGTATGCAGCCAGAACATTCATTATAAACTTGATGTTGAGACTTCTAATCTCATACATTGGATCTGTGATAAGGAGGGATTAGTTCATGGATAAAGATGTCATTCTTGGTGAAATGGAAGTTCAGAGAAAAAGACAAAGACCCTTAATAATATGGTTTGACAAAGTGGCAGCAGCAGTGACCTCAAGAGTAACAATTCTGAGGATGGTTTAGGATTGGACAGTGTTTTGTTCTATTGGTCACAGAGTCACTAGGAATCAGAAGTGACTGGACAGTACCTAATAACCACCACCACAACAATATATCACCCACAACAATGGGTTCAAACATATCAAAGAACACACAGATGATGAAGTACTGGGCAACCTTTTGTTGTGTTATACATAGGTCACAATGAGATTCTATAGCAACTAACACCAGTAGCAACAGCATATCACCTTGTTTTGTAAGACTCTATCAAGTGAGTCATATTTGTCTTAAACACAATTATATTTAAAAAAATAGGAAGAAGAATATGTTTTTTGTTTTTTTTTTAAAGATCTCAACTAAAGAAAATAAATGGAAAGAAGGGAAAAGATGAAAAGGAAAAATCAAAGGAAGATGTAAGATGGAAAGAAAGGAAGAAAAATTAAACACCAATAGCCTTCCCGAAAACCAAGGGACTAAAGAAACATTTTTAAATTGAAAGCCTGGGTGTGCCCTTAAACTATGAAAGACAAAATGTCCACTTATGTTACAGAATTTTCCTTGTGAATACATGTGAAGCAGAAAGCAGTTATAGGTATTCATTCTGAAAATCTATAATTGGCTGCATAACTCCCAACTCTTTTTTAAGGCGTATATGCAGTTATTAATGGATTTGTTTGTTCATTAACTTTGCCCTATTTCACAGAGTGTTGTAAGCAGCTCAGAGTTCTAATTCTAACATGTGGCATGTCAGTATAGTTATAGTACTTGTTCTGGCTCCTTCTGCGAGGCTGCTGCTGGACTAACTAATCTGTTTACTCTGGGCACCAGAATCCTAACTACAATTGTCAATACGGTCCATCTGCCTCATTGGAAGTACTGACAATTGAAAGTATGAAGAAAACCACTAAAATTACTGAATCTTATGATGGAATAAACCATATGCAAGTTGTTAAACTATTAACCTAAACACATAGTTTAGTTTCAGCAAATCATAATTAATAGGGCTGACTACCTACAGCGTGGTTTAAAAAGTTCTTAGCCAGGAGTGCATCTGGGATTTGCTTAATTTCCCAAACCTATTCATTTTTTATATTCTTTTGCAAAGTATTCCTATCATATCCTTTCCAATTATTTATTGAAATTGTGCAAAATTTGGAATTTCAAATTAAAGTATCCCAAATGTACCCATTTAGCCACTTCTTTTTCTATATAAAATTTGTTTCTCAAGTTCATGGTATGCATAATTTAAAATGTGTTCACTATTTCCAATGTTCACTCTCAAATATGTATGTAGCAATCTTGGACAGTGATCAAAAGATGCCATTATTCTTTTTGTTATTAGGTTGAGTGGAAAAGATTGACTTAGAAACTGTTCTAGCTTCTGTAATAAACAGTTCTACTTCCAACATTCGTTTTTCTCCACAGATAATAATTAAAAGGTGGTTGTTGATGTTAAGTGTCATCGAGTCAGTTTTGACTCTTAGAGACCCTATACAAAGTTTCTGAGGAGCAACTGGTGAATTTGAACTTCTAACCTTGTGGTTCAAACCAACCTTGCAATCCAGTGCTTATCCTATAGCACTATACCAGGACTCCAAAGTATGAGAGATGATGGTGGTGGTGTTCCAACTCATACAAATTCTTTGTGGGGTTTCTGAGGAGCAGCTGGTGAGTTTGAACTGCTGGCCTTGTGGTTTGAAGTCCAGTGCTGATCCTACAGTAGTCTGGAGAGAAAATAATATAGAAATTGCTTTCATTTTTTTTTTTTTTTCATTTAGTATATATTTATCATTTGTTATGACCACTCCGAGCAATCAAAATATGTTTTTCTCTCTCTCTCACTGAATCCAACTGCACTGTTATTGAGTTGATTTTGACTCATGGTGATCCTGTATAGGGTTTCTGGAATGGAGAGCCTTGTTTTTCTTCCACAGAACTGCTGACAGGTTTTAACTGCAGACCTTATATTTAACAGTCTAGTGTTTATTCTTCAGTGTTACCAGGGATCTTATATATCCCATAACCTAATTTTATGTCTATGTATATTCCTAACAGAAATATAGTTATACATTTTAAACATATGTTTAAAATGTACATAGCACTATTAGACATACTACCCAAATAGAAGATAATTCAAATGTCCACCAACAGTAGAAAGGTGATATATATTTTCAAGTAATCATTTAATAGGAATCAGTATAACCACAAAAATGAATAATTTACTCTAATTTACAATTACATAGATAGCTTTACAAGAGAAGACAAACACAAAAGACAACTCATAAAATACTTATAAGTCACTTGTGTCTGGGGTACAATAAAGGTAGGAGAATTACTTATAGGGATGCGCTGCATGGACTCCTGATATGGCGCTGTAGGATTAGCACTGGATTGCTAACTGCAAGGTTGGCAGTTCAAACCCACCAGTTGGTCCTCATAAACCCTACACAAGGTAACTACAAGTCAGAATCCACTTGATGGCACTCAACAACAATAAGAAGTGGGTAAGGTCAGTGGATAAGAGCTGCTAACTGAAAGGTCAGGAGTTTATAGCCGGGAGAAGCTCTGGCAGAAGAAAGGACCACATGAACTGCTTCTATAAGATTGCAGCTTTGGAAACCCCACTTGTTCTATACTTTCCTATAGTCAGAATAAACTTGATGGTCCACATTAAGAACAACTACACAGGGAGCTTCCCTTATTGTTAGGTGCAACTGAATCAGTTCTGATTCCTAATAAACCTTTGTTCAAGAAACAGATACACTGCTTGGTCCTTAGCTATTCTCCCAAAACTTGCTATGCCTGATCCCATTGTTACAAGCTCTGTGTTAACTCATCTCATGGAAAGTCTTCCTCTATTGTTCCTGGCCCTCTGCTTTTCCAAGCATGATGTCCTTCTCTACAGACTGGTCTTTCATAAAAACTTGGCCAAAGTAAATGAGAATCTTACTATATGAAGTATTTGGGTACATTTCTTCTTAAACAGATTTGTTTAATCTTCCTGGAATTCCATTGCATATTCAGAATTCTTCCCCAGCACATAATTCAAATGTAAGAATTCTTTATTTATTGTTCAACTTTGAATGCATATAAGGAGACTGAAAATACAATGGCTTGGTTTTGAAACTCATTCTTACTCAAAGTGCTATCTTTGCTTTTCAACTCTTCTCAGAAGTCTTTTGCAACAGATTGACTCAATGAAATGCTTTGATTTCTTTTTTCACTATAAGCTGAATACATTTTCTAAATCTGTTAGTTATCATTGAAAGAATTCTTGGAAATCATATCTAAAACATCCAGATAGCTGAAAATGTAGGGTCCCTGTATTTAATTATTTTCCAGACTTGCAAACTCAAGACAACCTTGGCTTTTTAAAAACTGACTTCCTCATCATGTAGTTAACATATGTCTACCCTGTAGAATTACTTTCATTTCCCTCTCATCCCTTTAACTATCAAATAATGTTTCTTTTAGCATAAAAACCTTTCCTTTACAAAATGTTACAATATTTGTCTCATACAGTATTTGTCCTTTTTGCTTGACTAATTTCACTCAGCAAAATGTCCTCCAGGATCATATATGTCATGAGGTGTTTTGCAGATAACATCATTATTCTTCAGTGTTGTGTAGCAGTCCATTGTATGTATGTAACAAAGTATGTTCATCCATTATTTTACTGATGGGTGTGTGATGATAACTCACTGTTGTTTTAATTTACATTACTTGTCTCTCAGTTTCTCGTACTATGGTGACTTGCATGTTTCTGTGATGCTGGAACTTATGCCACCATTTTTTTGTTTTGTTTTGTTTTTGTTTTTTTTAATACCAGCAGAGTCATCCATGGTGGACAGGTTTTATCTGAACCTCGAGACTAAGACAGACTTTGAAGAAGAAAAGGCAGATTACTGAATGTTTAACAACTGAAACCTTATAAATAGCAGTGGAACAATGTCAGAGAACAGCAGAATATTAAACATTGAAACATTAAGAAAAGCACCAGAATATTGTCAGATATATTACTGGAAGATGAGCCCATTGGGTAGGAAGACACTCAAAATATGACTTCAGAAGAGCTGCCTCCTCAAAGTAAAGTTGACCATGATGAAGCAAATGGAGTAAAGCTTTTGGAACCTTCATTTGCTTATGGGGAAAGCCTGAAAAGGTAGAGTAATGCTGCAAACATCCATAAATAAGAGGACCATGGAATGTATGCAGCATGAATCTAAAAGAATTGGAAGTTGTCAGCAATGAAATGGTTAGAAAAACAAGACCTATTGAACATAACTGAATGAACCAGGAAACTCTAACAAACTTATAACAACAAAAAAGTAATTGATAAGGTAATTTTAAAAAATTCCAAAAAAATTTCAGCCCTGGTTGTCTTTAATGGCTAATTCTACCAAATATCCAGAGAAGAGCTGACACCAATTTTACTCAAACTCTTCCAAGTAATAGAAAAGGATGGAAAACTTCCAAAAATATTTTATGAAGCAAACATAACCCTCATACCAAAACTAGGCAAAGACATAGCTAAAAAATAAAATTATACACCAATATCCTTCGTGAGCATAGATGCAAACATTCTCAACAAAATCCAAGTCAGTAGAATCTGACCACATCTCAAAGGAATTATACATCATGAACAAGTAGTATGTACATCAAGGATGCAAAGATGATTTAATATTAGAAAAACAATCACTGCAATCCATCATATAAATAAAACAAAGGAAAAGAACCACACAAACGTATTTATTGATGCAGATAAGGAATTTGACATAGTCCAGCATCCATTCATGATAAAAACACTTAACAAAGTAGGAATTGAAGGGAAATTCATCAACATAATTAAGAGCACATATCCAAACCCAACAGCCAACATTACCCAACTGAAAGCATTCCCTTTGTGAACAGGGACCAGACAAAGATACACTTCATCACCATTCCTATTTAATATTGTGTTGAAAGTCTTGCCAAAGTTATAAGGCAAGAAAGGGAAATTAAAGGGACCAAA
>NW_006408543.1:25096655-25097709 GCF_000296735.1 Chrysochloris asiatica | reverse complement strand
TGTGGAACAGACCAGCAGCTCCTCATAGGCAAGTTCAGACTGTAGCAGAAGAAAATTAAGTCCAAAAGAGCCAAACTATCCCTGAATTCAGAGACCATATCAAGAACAGAAGAGTTGTGGGGTGACATTAAGAATATCATGTGTGGGAAGAAAAGCTAAAGATCATGAAGAAAACAGAAGAAGTAAAAGAACAAACTGGTGTCAGAGTAGACTCTGAAACTTGCTGTCTAGTGTAGCTCTATTCAACAAATGGAGTCACTGTGCCGTATCAAAATGGTTGATTTTCAGCCATTTCAAGAGGTAGCATATGATCAAGATCAATGGTACTGAAGGAAGGAGTCCAAGGTGTTTAAGGAGTTAAGTTTAAGGACTTAAGAGTTAAGGTTTAACAAAGAACAAAGCTCAGGAAATTGACAGAATACATATGGAAATCTTACAACAAGTTAATGCATCACTGGAGGCACTCACTCATCTATGCCAAGAAATTTGTAAGACAGCTACCTGGCCAACTGGTTAGAAGGGATCCATATCTCTGCCCATTCCAGCAGAATGCAGAATGCAGACATCATCAGGCAATATCATTAATGTTACATACAAGTAACATTTTGATTATGAAACATCTTGGTGATTTTCTTTTGACATCTGTCTTATTTGGGGTTCTTTCAACTTCTTGAATACTTACCTTCTTGCCTTTCATGATGCTAGGGAAATGTTCATCCATCAACCTTCCACAATTTTCTCCATGCATATGTTGTCACCTTCTGTTCTGGAATTCCGATCACCTGTGAATTCCTCCTCTTCATGCTGCCTCACATGAATCTTAGGCTTGGTTTGGATTTTTTTCATTTTTTTTCCTGATAATTCTCCTAACATACTAATATTGAATGATTTATCTTCTAGCTTACTTAATCTGGTTTCTATTTATTCAAGTCTACTTCTTTTCCCTCTTCATTGAATTGTCTACTTCTGAAATCTTAGTATTGATCTTCTAAATTTCTATTGGCAGGTTTTTTTGTTCTCTATCCTCTTTAGCTTTTTGGGGGTGGGGGTGGGG
>NW_006408543.1:25090395-25096444 GCF_000296735.1 Chrysochloris asiatica | reverse complement strand
GCTTTAAATTTTTTATTTGGCCTATTTGCTTCCATACTGTTTTCCTTAATTCTCTTAAGTTTTTTTCTGTCTTATCCTTACTTTCCTCGATCTTTCTCTCAATCCATTTAAGGTATTTAAATATCAATCATTTCTTAGTTATTTCCAATACCTTCTCTTACTCAGAAATGCAGAAATGTTTTCTGGCTCAGTCAGTATCTTGGTTACTTGTTTGCGTTACTCTCTCTTGTATCTTCTTGTGAACTGAAATAGTTGTTTCTGAGACACTGTGGTGGTGGTGTATTTAATTGATGATTTTATGTTTCTGTGTTCTTAGGCTCTTACCAAACTGTTTCCAGGTCTGAGTGATTATAAAATAGAAACATGTACACAGTTATCCATGCATCCTTCTTGCAGTCCAGAGTAAGTTTCATTGATGTTGACTGTTGTCTATCATTTATTAGGTGGTTTAGGAGCTGGTATTGACTAATGTCCAGTTAGTGGCGCTACAGAAAGTATTCTGGTTGCAGGTTTGTATGAGTACAGTTGCCGTCCCATTGGGTAGAGCAAGAAGAAAACAAAACAGACAAAAAACAACATAAAAAGAAAATAATACAGGAGAATTAAGAAGAAAAAAGCTATAGGCAGCCGCAAGAGAAAAATTAATGTAATGACTAGAAAAAGAAAAGAGAGATAGGAAAATAAAATTGTAGAAGAAAAGCATAAGAGAATTGAAAAACCTCAAACAAAGCTAGGAAGAGGGAAGGTAAAAAGAGAAAGAGATTAGAGGGTAGTCAAATAAATCAAGAGAGGAAAAAAAAGAAAAAAGGAGAAAGAGAAACAAGAAAAGACAAAATGAAAGCAGACATAAAGACTATTAAAAACAAGCGTAGGGAAAGGACAGCCCGCCAGAGTCCGTTTTCCGGGTCTGTCGGCTGCATGGGTACCTGGTACTTCCTTGCTTTGTTCCTTGTCCTCCTGGGGTTGGGATTTGAGGTCCAAATGGCCTATGTGCCCCAGGCGGAGGAGCCTGCTGACCCCACCCTGTTCTCCCAAGTTCAGGTTTCCCTTTACTGATACTGGGATTCCACCAAGAACACCGTGAATGGCCCCTACCATAAGACCTATCTACCCCGTGTAGATGAGAAAATTAGACACATGTACAACAAGAGTACCAGCGCCACGACCACCTACGCTAGGATTTTGACTGACCAGATTCAGACTCTATTGAAAGGAGACAGTAACAGTCCTGGGAGGGGTCCCCAATATTCAGGGGAGGGGTAAACCCCAGCCCAGACCCCCTGTCCTCATGACCTCCACAGAATCTATTGGAACCCCTCTCGGTTGCCAGCAGCTTTCAACATCTTGTTCACAGTCTCGCCTGACTTCTTATCAATTAAAAAAAAAAAAAATTCCACATTCAAAAACAAAACAAGGGTAGGGAAAGAGGGGAGGAAGACGAAAGAATAAAAAAAATAAAATAAACACTGGAAGGGAGAAAACAAAACAATTGTGTAGATGCTGAACCCAGAGAGAAGAAAATCCTCCTGCCAGCCAAGGATAAGCTAGAAATTTTTCAGCTTTAGATGGAGTTCCTATATGCCTAGGTGTTGTTTAAGCTCAGAGCATCCATTTTAGTGTCTGTCAGGAACAGAGGGCACGTCGCGGCAGGTTCGCTGGTTATGAGAGTTCCTCTTAGTCTAGGGATGATCTGGTGTTCTGTGGCTTTTGCAGGTCTGCAGAAAGCGTGCCCGAATCCAGGCGCCATGGCAGTACAACAGCATCCTCCTCACACTGACACAGCTCACCCCACGTGGCTTCGAGCACTCAGATACCATGGCCTCTGAGAGTTGGGGCTGGGCACACCTCCAGTCACCAAGGAGGATGGAGACCAAGAAAGAATCACATTCTTCCTGTCACCAGTTAAAAAATGCATCTGTACTACCAAGCCAACTGCTTCAAAGCTGCTTGCAGATATTCAAGATGGCTGCACTGCATCTGGCCAGCAGGCTGTTCACCAGTAACCTTCGTTCTCAGACCCTGCTCAGCTTTTCTTCCCAGTAAGTATTCATGCAATCCTCTTCTCTGTCCTTTCTTTCAAACCTTAGAGTTTTAGGATTGTTCTCTGTGTCTGTTTCATTTGATCTTCCGTATCTTTTTTTTTTTAGAGTCTAGCTAGCTGACTGCCTAGTCTGACATCTTTCTGGAAGACCTCGGTATTCTTAAGTACTTAGTGTTTTGACAACTCCATCCATGTTCAGTGAGTGAGGATCCAAATAAGATGAAACCCTTGACAACTTCCATCTTTTCTCCGTATAGTATGTTGCTTTTTAGTGCAGTTTTGCAGTTTCGTTTTCTTTTTGTTGAAACATAATGCATATAGAAAGTCTCCTCATAGTGCTGTGGGATAAACACTGCACTGCTAATTATAGATTCAGTAATTCAAACTGACCAGAAGCTCTATGGGAGAAAAATTAGGCTTCCTGGTCCCGTAAAAATGTGACACTCTCAGTAACCCTATCTAGGGTGGCAATGAGTTAGAATCAACTAGATGGCAGTGTGTTAGGTTTGGGTTTGGTTTCAATCCATACTGAAGGCTTTGTTCTTTATCAGAAATCTTTGATTTTCATCAGTATTTCAAGTCCTCTCTGCATTCAGCAAGCAAGGTTGTGTAATCTGCATATTTCAGGTTGTTAATGAGTCTTCATTCAATTCTGATGCCTCATTCTTCTTCATACAGTCAAACTTGTCATTTTATTTGCTCAGAATATCGATGGAATAAATTTGATGAAAACCATCTTGATTCACACCTTTCCTGCTTTAAAACCATGTAGTAGTTCTTTGCTCTGTTGAAACAACTACCTCTTGGTTAAGTATACATTCTGCATGAATACAATTAAGTGTCCCAAAACTCCCTTTAACATCTTGCTGATATTCTTTACTTCCGGCCTTATTTTGAATCTAGCTTAAATTTCTGTAAGTTCCCTATTGATGTATTGCTGCAAACATTTTTTAAATTATCTTTAGTAAAATTTTAGTTGAGTGTCATATTAATGATATTGTCCAATAAGTTCTATTTTTTTCTGGATACCCTTTCTTTGAAAGGACACAGATATGAAAACTTCCAGTTGCTTAGTCCGGGTAGCTGTCTTCAGAAATTCTTGGTATAGACAGTGAATACTTCCAGCATGTGTTGAAATATCTTAATAGGGATTTCCCCAACTGGGGAGCTTCTTGTGTGTTGGTAATTTTTCTTTCAGACTTGGATATTGGTTTAAGTCTGTGCTCACTTTGTAATAATTCACCAGTTGGTACCATTTTTCTGAATATTATAAATAAATATGATGGTTTTATGGGTCTACTAATTTTTTAAAACTTCTCAGACTATTTCTCTGCTATTATGTCCTCATCCACGCTCACTCTGCTGAAGGGTATTATTTCACGGAATAATTAAATGAATATAGCTGCAATATAGCATAACATGTCCCACCCCTCTCCCGCCAGCATGAATTCCTCTTGAAATTGACAATTCATTTGGTGAAATGAATACAACTAACATTTCCCCACCTGCGAAAGGAATAATAAATAATTGTGCTTTCATTTCACAAAAGGGAAGCAGGGGGTGGGGAGGCTGGGGGACTGGAATTTAAGAGATTTGCTTGAGGTTGTTACTGGGGTCAATGGCAAAGTTGGGAATGGAGACACTCAATCCATTTCTCCAAATGCCTGATTCCCCTGCCAATATGTGTTTCCAGAGAAAACTTTTCCCAGGGTAGCACAATAGAATTTACTTGGTGGTTAAGGTCCTTGTTATATTTCATACAGGAAGAATGAAAATTGAGCACAAGCTTTCAGGATACACTGTGATTATTGTGATGTTGGCTACAGTGGATTTACCCAGCAGCTGTTAGATCACAAGTTCAGAGGAAATTAGAAAAAATGACTTTATGTTTAGTGGCTCACATCTGAAGAGTCATATTTCAAAGTTGGTTAGGGAATAACAACTAAAAAATAATAACAATATTACTACCACAACCTAAAAGCAGTGACCTTAACGTAGTAGTTGGAATGGTTATCTGAGGAAAATCTGAGCAGCTTGTGTCTCGCTCTAGCTCAGCACATCATAAACATTCAGTGAGTCCATTTTCCCATGTAAATAGGCTGCAGATGCAGAGCAAAACAATGGGAATGATTTTGGGTGATGAAAGGTTAGGAAACTAGTCTGGATCCTTCATTGTATGTCTGCTACATCTGCCATCTACTACATTGCAAGATTTTGGTGTGGGCCTACCCACTAGTCAAGTCAGGAGACACTTAACTTCTGTGACACTCATAAAAGTATATAGGGAATGCAGTGACTTTCTTGTAGCCTTTAACAATATATTTTAAGTTTAGAAAAGTTACAGTTGGGAGCCTTGTTCTCACAGATTGATTTAAATGCTCTATGTTGGTGTTTATAGATTCCTGCTGGGCTATAACCATGAAGTACTCAAATGTAAAAGCTATAGAAATAGAGAAAAAGTACAACCACCAAACAACAAAGGCATCTCATCTCTCACACCTGGGGTTTCCTAAGTGAGGAGGCAATTTATATAACACACAGGCTTGTGCAATGATTCAGGGCAGGCAGTTAACAATGACTATAGGACTTTGAAAGTTGAGCTTCATAGTAGGAACATTCTTAGCTACACAAGTGTAGATAAATATCAGATGAACCTATTCATGAGCTTAAGAACATGTTGTTATTGTTAAGTGCCATTAAGTCGGTTCTGACTCATAGAAACCCTGTATTACGATTTCCAAGGAGTGGCTGGTGAGTTAGAACCTACCTGAATTTTCTTCCTATAGGATTCATTGGGCAACAGCTTTCCCCTTAATCATGCATGGGGTCATCAGGAGGAGACTGGTCTATTTGAAATAGAAGAAATGGTGATGTGTGGCAAATTATTGTTTTTACTGGTTATTTTATGGGGCAGTGCATGCTGGAGGTGTGCTTTTGCAAAATATTGGTCTGTTTTTCTTTTTGGATTTTTAACTAGGAGATAATTCTTATAAGTATATTTCTAATTCCTGTGAATTATTTAAAAAGTTGCCTTTTTCACTATGAGTCCTTGTTCACAGGAATAATGCATTATCAGGTACTCGAAATTGAATGCATTTTTCAAGGGAAATAGAATGTGACGTCGAGTCCAAGGAGACCTTTGTTTTCCCAAAATCCTAACTGTTCCCTGTCCCCTCATCAAGAGGGACAAATGTGTCCAACAGAATGTAATTCTTAGAATCCAGAGTAAAAAATGCATCCCAAATAATCCTACCCAAGTCCTACATAACAAGTAGCAAGATTCATATGTAGTAGCAAAATTTCAGAAATCCTGTTTGATTCAACAAGTCTTCCATTAAGAAAAATACATAGTACCAACCCCAGATTAAAAGCAGAACATAACTTGTTCATGAAAGGGTTAATATTGAACACAAAGACTCAGCATAAAAGTATTTCTACTAATTCATGAATGTATATGTGTTTGTATTTGTAGGATGTGAACAAATAATTAGATAGAGAAAAAAACCCCACAAGTTTACTTAGTAAAATAATGTATTTTAGATCTTTAATTCTTTTCACGCTTGAATTTTAGAATCAGCCAACTTCCCCAGAATTTGTCTGGAATTTTGGTCTATGATCCAGTTGGCATTTGTGAGAAAAGAAAATTTCTCTCTGGAAATCAACTACCATTTCTGGTCCAGTGTAAAAAGAGACTATGGTTCTAAAAAGTGCAAATATGTCTTTTTTGTACTCAAAGAAACATACAGCACAAACACATAAATATACATTGTTATGTAACTGCATATATATGTCTGTGTTGTTGTTGTTGTTAAGTGCCGTCGAGTAGGTTCCAAGACATAGCAACCCTGTACAGGGTTTCCGAGGCTGCAAATCTTTATGGGAGCAGAAATCCTCATCTTTCTCCCACAGAGCGGCTGGTAGTTTCGAACTGCTGACCTTAAGGTTTGCAGCCTGAGTCATAACCACTACACTACCAGAGCTCCTTATATATGTCTGTATGTGTGTATA
>NW_006408543.1:25088196-25089900 GCF_000296735.1 Chrysochloris asiatica | reverse complement strand
CATCAAGGGAGAAGAGCGGAGTGTGGGACTTTATCCAGAAAATCAGGGACATCAGAGATGGAGACAGAGATGATGCTGTGGAAAGGTGGAGCAGCTAGGGACTCTAGACTCTTGGAGGGAGAGGGGCTGTGTGTTGGCGGAGGGGGCAGTGCTTGAAAGGTATGCCCTTTGGTTGTTTGAGTGGTTATATATTCCTGAGTACTTTGGTGTACCTCAAAAACAAAACAAAACAAAAAAAACCACATAGGGAATGGAAACAAATGCTGTTGAATGATGATGCATGGAGGGATTGTGGTCATTGTCATGAAACAAAATATGATAGGATTAATGTAAAGCTGATGTTCTCCCATGTAAACTATCACTCAGTTCACAATAAAAACTTTAAAAAAAAAAATCTATATTGGAAGTAGTATAACCAGAATGTTCCTTATAAACCAAGATGGCAAGTGCTCCTCTCTCATAATTCAGACATATTAACAAAAGGGACCAGTAGCCAGAGAAAGACACTATGCTTGGTAAAGTGGAGGTTCAGCAAAAAAGAGGAAGACCCTCAATGAGATGGCTTGGCACAGTGGCAGCAGCAATGTGTTCACCTGTAACAAAGATTGCTAGGATGGTGCAACAGCAGGCGATATCTTGTTCTGTTTTACACAGAGTCACTGTGAGTGGGAGCTTACTCATTGACACCTAGCATTGACAACAATATGTCATCAAATCTGTTCAGATTCGTAAAGATTCGGTATAGAATTTCAGAGGTTGTTAAATCTTTGCTAGAGCAGAAAGCCTCATCATGAAACAGCTGGTGGGTTTGAACCACTGACTTTGTGGTTCACAGTCCAGTGCTTAGATTCTAGAGGCACCATACTCCTGTGTGTGTGTGTGTGTGTGTGTGTTTTTATACTCCTGGTGTAGTGCTGTAGGATTAGCACTGGAATTTGAACCACAAGATCAGAAATTCATCTCGCTAGGGGTCTTCCTCTTTTTCTCTGACCCTCCACTTTACCAAACATGATATTCTTCTCCAGTGACTGGTCCCTCCTGACAATATGTTTGAAGTATGAGAGACCAAGTTTGGCCATCCTGGCCTCCAAGGAGCACTCTGGCTGCACTTCTTCCAACACAGATCTATAGGTTCTTTTGGCAGCCCATGGCACTTTCAATATTCTCCTCCAACACCATAACTCAAATGCATCAATTCTACGGTCTTCCTTATTTACTGTCCAACCTTCACATGCACATGAGGTTATTGACAATACCAGGACTCAGTTCAGGAGCACTTTAGTCCTCAGAGTGACATCTTTGCTCTTGGCCATTTTAAAGAGGTCTTGTGCAGCAAATTTGCCTAATGTAATTTGCCATTTGATTGCACACACACACACACACAGTCCTCGTGTGGAGCTGCAGGATAATGTACTGGTCTGCAAGGTTGGTTTCAGTTGGAAGGTTGGTGGTTCAAACTCACCATCTACTCCTCACACACCCTCTAAATGGTCTGTATGGGTCAGAACCAATTCTACAGCACTTAACATCAAACAACATATATATAATCTTGTTGTTGTTGTTAAGTACCGTGGAGTCGGTTCCAACTCATAGTGACCCTGCACAGGGTTTCCAAGGCTGTAAATCTTTACGGGAGCAGAACGTCTCATCTTTCTCCCGCTGAACTGCTGGTAGTTTCAAACTGCTAAACTTGAGGTTGGCAGC
>NW_006408543.1:25074896-25087116 GCF_000296735.1 Chrysochloris asiatica | reverse complement strand
TTACATGCACACATTATTATTTACATACATACATACATTATATTACATACATACATACCAATATTACAATGAAATATGCAAAGATCTGGAGTTAGAAAACCAAAAGGGAAGAACATTCTCAGCATTTTTCAAGCTGTGGGAACTGAAGAAAAAATTCAAGCCTCAACTTTCATTATTGAAGGATTCTCCGGGCAAAGTACTAAATGATGCAGAAAGCATAAGAAGAAGATGAAAATTTCAAAATTGCCAATTTGGATGCCTTTAATTTCCCTGTGAGCTCATCATCTGGGTCTCTGTTCCTATGTGTTTACCTTCTTTTACATTGTAATTGTTTTGATCATAGACTGATTGCCCAGATTCTCTGAGTTTTTCTTAGAGTTTTGTTCTGTTCTTGACACTTCCTTCTGTCGAAGTGCTGCCACGTATGTCAATGTCTGGTTGTTGTCAGTTCTTGTTGGTTCTCAGTTCACAGAACTCCTTTTAGGATGTTTTGTAGCACAGTTTTGGCGTTGGCAAAATCCCTTAGTTTCTGTTTATCCTGAAATGTTTTGATTACACCCTCGTATTTGATTGATAGCTTTGCTGGATAAAGGATTCTTGGTTGGCAAGTACTTTTTCGTTCCCGCTTTTATATGTCTCCCCATTTCTTTTATATGTCTCCTGCTTGCATGGTTTCTGCTGAGAGAACCAAGCTTAATCTGACTTGCTTGCCATTGTATGTAACACTTCTGTTTTCCCTAGCTACTTTCAGGAGTGTCTCCTTAATCTTTGATTTTGGAGAGCTTGATTATGATATGTCGTGGTGATTTTCTTTTGGGATCTATCCTTCCTGGGGTTCGTTGAGCTTCTTGAATGTTTATCTTTTCACTTTTCAGGATGTTAGAGAAATTTTCTTCCAGCAGTCCTTCAACTATTTCCTCTGTGGACTTGTGTGATTATTCTTGTTCTGGAATGCCGATAATTCTTAAGTTATTCCTCTTCATGTTGTCCAAAATGAATCTTAGACCTTCTTCCTATGTTTTTATCCTTTTTTCTGTTTGCTTTTCTATCTTAGTGGTATTGAGAGATTTGTCTTCCAGCTCACTGGTTCTGCTTTCCATCTCTTCTATTCTACTCCTTTGCCCTTTCAGAGTATTGTCTGTTTCTGATATTCTATTATTGATCATTTGGACATCTTTCTGTAGGTTTTGATTGTTTCCAATGCTGTGTCTATCTTATTTGATAGTTCCATAGCACTTTCCTGACTTCTTCCTTATTTTTCTCAACTCCTTTGTAAATTGCTTTGAAACATTTTATAATCATTTTTCTGAATTCCTTCTCAGGAATTTCCAAGGCCTGCCTTCCTTCAAGAATGGAGTCCAGGTTTTCCTCTAGGTCACTGGTCTCAGACATTTTGTCTTGTTTCTGGACATGTGCTGATATGGTCATCTGCTTTTGCTTCTTGGACATGTTTGGTATTTATCTGTGGCCTTAATACTCAATTGAGTATGTGTTTTGCTATTTTTTATGCTTTCTGATTGATTCCAGGTGAATGTGATTAGGATGTGGACTTCCCTTTTCACCCTTCTTATTGCTTAACTCCGAGTTACTTTCACAGGTACTGTCTGCCTCCCTGTTATATGGCAGTTGGTATTGGTTCTTGCCTAGGTTTTGGTGTTTTATAGAGTGTGATTGTAGCTTGAGTATATGGCAGCAGTTGTTGTCTCTTATTGGGTAATATAGGGAAAGTAAGAGTCCCCAGAAGGCAGAAGAGGGAGCATAAAACAGCAAAATAGCACCAGCACAAAAAACAAGAAGAAAGAAAGAAAACAGTGGCAGCCAATAATAAAACAAAACAAACAAAACAAAACTAGACTGAATACTGTAGTCTATAATTACAGAAAAGGGAGTGGAGGAAGAGAAACAAACAAACAAAAATCTGTAGCTTAATAAGACTATGACTTTAATGTCCTCTCTTCAGCTTCTTGCCTTCAAAACTGACTGAGAGATTTCAAGATGCCAGTGTTGGTTGTTATGCTGTACCTCAGGATTTAATTTAATTTTCAGCCTGTTTTGTTTTTAAACTGTCTTTCCCTCTCTACAACCCTGTCCTGGCCTTTCATGTATTAAAACAAAACAAAACAGTCCAGGGCCAGCTCTTGGGCTGAGAGTATCTGTACTCATGTGTGGCAGAAGAACCCACCAGTGGTGAGGGTGGGGCATGTCCACTCTCTCAGGCAACCCCACTCTTGTCATGAGAGTGGAGGTACACAAACAGTTGGGGGGGCCAATGAACAGATAACAAAAAAAAGAAAATCAGAGCAAAGCAAAATCGACTAAGTGTATTGTCCACGTTTGTTCCGAGGTTCCTGTGGCACCCGTTGCATTTTTCCATTGTATGTCTGCTGCCCTGCTTGGTCTTGCCATTTGATCTCATCCAAGTTGTGGGCTCCGGGCAGCTGAGCCCAGCAGATTCAAAAGTACGTGATTTCTTCTTACTTCCGCTACAAGTTCCACTAGCTATAAGCTTTTTATATAATTGTATCTATGTGGTTCTGAGTTTTGGAACTCTGTCCAGGATCTGCTCTGCCTGGTATTCTTTGGTATTGATGATGGTGAACTCCACTGCACCTCCACCCTAGCTTCCATCAAGCCCCACCTCTCCCAGTATCATAAGTTTTCAATATTTCTTGCTGATACTCAACAATACTTTCAACTATGACCATGAATTTTTAAGCCTGGTTTGGCGTTATACAATAAGCAATGGATTACTAACCACAAGGTCTGCAGTTCAAACCTGCCAGTTTCTTTTTGGAAACTCTATCCAGGGTTGTTTTGTTGGAACCAATACAACATTACATAACAACAACAGAGCATGGAAGAAGTACAGCCAGAATGCTCCTTGGAGGCCAAGATGGCCATACTTCTTTTGTCATACTTAGGACATATTGTCAGGAGGGAACAATCGCTGGAGAAGGATATCATGTTTGGTAGGGTGGAGGGTCAGAGAAAAAGAAGAAGACCCCCAATGAGATGGATTGGCCAAGTGGCAACATCTATGGACTCAAATGTGGCAACAGTAGTGAGGTTGGCCCAGGACTGGGCAATGTTTCGTTCTGCTGTGCATAAGGTCACTATGAGTCGGTGCTGACTCAATGGCACCTAACAACAACAACAATTCCTCTGTACCTATGCATCATAATATCTGAATTCCCTGCCACTTTCTTTTTTTGTAAGTATTTTTTTGTGAATTTAGTGATAGTTTACATGGGAGAACATCAGTTTTACACCATTGTTTCATTGCAATGATTACAATCCCCTCTGTGCATCATCATTCAACAGTATTTGCTTCTATTCTCTATGGTTTTCTTTTTGTTGTTGTTGTTTTTGTTTTTGGTGGGGGGGGGGCGTAGGAGGATATACACAAAAACACTCAGGAATATATAATAATTTCAACAACCAAAGGACACATTCTGAAAGCCTGCCTCCTTGCCACCAGCATTCAATCTGTCTCTTTCCATGACTCTAGAGTCCTCAGCTGCTGTCTCTCTCCATTTCCTCATCTCTGCGTCCATCTCTGGTATCACTGCTTCTCTGGATAGGGTCCCACATTCTGCTCATGCTTTTATCCATTAATGGTCCTAGGGTCCTCTGTTTTTGTACTATAAGATTAATTACTCCCCTGTTTTTATTACAAAACTTTTACCATTACAGTTGTGACAGTCACAATTAGACAGGATAACAGTTACTGTCTATTGTATAATAAGAAATTTATCCCCATCTCTTTTGATAAGACCCATCTAGACAAGATGAAACTATTCAGTAGGGACTCTAATTCCCCCTCACAGTCTTAAACTAAACTCCCTCTTGAAAACTTGTAAGCCACTCACTTTGTGCCTTTATTGCCCCCTCATTTTAGGTAGCCAATGTGTATGTTGCCTATCCCTATCTTCCCTGTATACAGAGGGGATAGGATTGATACTTGATGTGAAGATTCCTTCCCTCTTTGTTGATATTTTGAGCTAGTGCATCCATAAGTATTGCTCAAGTTCATCAAATTGTAGCAATTTACACTTGTTTCCTTAATTTTATTTTTTAATCTTTCTTTAGTCATGTTCTGATCATCAAGCCTATGATGCTTGGTCAAATAGGTACTATCTGAAAGTTTGGGTATTGCTGTGTGTCTCCCCTCACTTCATATTAGCTGGATGCTTTACTGTCATCTCTAGCCCTCCGTGGCTATGTCCTTGTCCATGTGCTCAGGTGTCCCCAGGTCTCACCACCGTTTGGACCAAGCAGCCCTTCCTCTTCTCTTTCTCATCTCCAGAACATTGGGAGTCTATGGAACATGGTTGAACTCAGCCCATTTCTCTATTGCTGCCTTTCCCCATCTTCCACCCACCAGTAGGCCAACGTGGTTGCCAGCAAGCTTACATGGCTGCTCCCTGCCACTCTTAGTTCATCTTTTAAGTAGTTCAAATTTGACTTGTCATGTTTTCTTTTCATGAACCTTGATTCATGTTTAACATTCCATCAGCTTAGACATCAGTAATGCTGTTATGGATATAGTTCTTCAAAACACTTGTGAAAAACAGGATGTAAGCCATTATTTTTTTATCCTGCTTGGTTACAAAATTAGATTTTATTTACAGTCTTCTCTCTTCACATTTTATTTGTCAGAGTCTAAATATATATAAAGGAGCTCTGGTAGTATAGTCGTTACGAATCGGGCTGAGAACCTTAAGGCCAGCAGTTCGAAACTACCAGCCGTAGGAGAGAGACGAGGCATTCTGCTCCCGTAAAGATTTACAGCCTCGGAAACCCTGTGCAGGGTCGCTATGTGTTGGAACCGACTCAACGGCACTTAACAACAACAACAAATATATATATGTAGATTAACAATAATTAGATGATGTTGTTGTCGTTGTTAGGTGCCTCTAAATTAGTCCCGATAACCACTCTGTATAGGGTTTCCAAGAAGCAGCTGCTGGGTTTGAACTGCCAACATTGTGGTTCACAATCCAATGCTGATCCTACAGCACCACTCCAAGAGTCCAATTAGATGGTTCAATAATTAAATTTCTATAAAGAAATATGTTCTCATCTAAATTTTCATCATGCATGTAAAGTAGTATATGGAGAAAATATAATCTATATCTCATCCTTCAATCCTAAATTACTTCTAAAAGACAAATACTGTGAATCAACAATTTAGAAAAAAAAAAGCACTTTCTTCTGTATGCAATTAACACATATTGTTTTGCAGCTTGACATTTTTTATGCTTAAAATTTCATTTGGTCATATTTACCTATCAATATGTATTTATATTGATTATTAAATTTTTAAATTTAAACATATTTTTAAATGTTTTAAAATTAAGAAATGTGTGAAACAAGGTTATATTCTTTCACCATACTTACTCAACCTGCATGCTGAGCAAATATTCAGACAAGCTGGGTTATATGAAGAAAAACATAGCATCAGGATTGGGGAAAGACTCATTAACAACCTGTGATATGCAGATGATACAACCTTGCTTGCTGAAACTGAAGAGGACTTAAAACATTTACTAATGAAGAGCAAGGTGCACAGTCTTTGGTATGGATTACATCTCAATGTAAAGAAAACAAAAATCCTCACCACTGGACCAATAAACAGCATTCATATCAATGGAGAAAAGATTGAAGTTGTCAAGGACTTCATTCTTCTGGATCAACTATCAACATTCGCGGAAGCAGCAGTCAAGAGATCAGAGGACGTATTGCATTAGGCAAATCTGCCGCACAGGGACTTTTTAAAGTGTTGAAGAGCAAAGATGTCAGCTTGAGAACTAAGGTGTGCCTGACCCAAGCCATGATATTTTCAATAACCTCATATGCATGTGAAAGCTGGACAGTGAATAAGGAAGACCATAGATGAATTGATGTTTTTGAGTTATGGTGTTGGAGGAGAATATTCAAAGTGCCATGGGCTTCCAAAAGAATCAATAGATCCAGTTTGAAGAAGTGCAGCCAGAGTACTCCTTAGAGGCCAAGATGGCCAAACTTCATCTCTCATACTTTGGATATATTGTCAGGAAGGACCAGTCACTGGAGAAGGATATCATGTTTGGTAAGGTGGAGGGTCAGAGAAAAAGAGGAAGAACCCCAATGAGATGGATTGGCCAAGTGGCAGCATCGATGGACTCAAGCATAGCAACAGTAGTGAGTTTGGCCCAGGATCAGGCAGTGTTTCGTTCTGCTGTGCATAGGGTCACTATGGGTTGGTACTGACTCAGTGGCACCTAACAACTACAACAATGTATGAACCAAATTATTTCCTTTTGATGAATATGTAGTATAGAGATCAGTTTCTTTTTAAGGATCGAAAAATTAAAGAAGTAACTTCTGATGGTTATTATTGTTGAACTGTTACTGCCTTACAAAGTAACCTTGGAGGAAAAAAGGTTTCTGTGGGTCGTGATCCACTTTGTTAATAATTAAGTTTTCCAAAATTGAGGATAATAACAGCTTTGAAAAGAGGAAAATATTTTCTCAGAGGGAGGCAACATCCTTTTCACCATAGAGCTTGATATGACTGTCAGAAAATGTATAAACAGCAGACTATCATGAGATAAATGACACAGTTTATCCTGGATTTTGTGAACCTGTAGATAATGATGAGCTATGGTGAATTCTAATTGTGCTTTCAAAATCACTCATGTTTTAAAAGGGTTCTTAGTCCTCCAAATTGTGAATGTTCTGCACATCAAAGGTTGATAAAATCTGATATGATTAATGGTCATTCTTATTTAACACAAATGACTACAATATATTAGAATGGTTCTGATCTTGTTTTGTAAGTTTTGTTTCTGTTATTACAGATTTCCAAAAGTCCAGAAAACGTATGATACAGAAAATATTAAAATGAAATGTTCTACTTGGGAAATACATATTATAATGAAATGTTCTACTTGGGAAATAAGTCTAGAAAATGTATAAAAGCTAGTGGGTGTGAACTACAGACCTTGTGGTTCAAACACCAGTGCTGATCCTACAGTGCTATACCGTGAATTTCTGATTTAATGTTATTTTCATATTTTTGGTAATGATAAATTAGAACATGTGATACAAACTGGAAGGAGTCCTGGAAAGACCTCTAATGCTTACCACAAGCCCAGGGTTCAGACCCACCAGTTGATTCAGGAGAATATGATGTGGCAGTATGCTTCTGTAGATAGCAGCCCTGAAAACCTCATAGCGCAGTTGTACTTTGTCCTATAGAGTCTCTGAGTTCAGGAATCTCCTCAGTGACAGTGTGTTTGGGTTCTAGTTAATGCACAATGCAGTTTTGTTATTGTTGTATAACCTATTGGTATCTTACAGGAATGTCTGGATTATTTTAATCAAATGGCAAAGGTTTTGCAAGGGAGGAATTTGATTTCCTGAAAGTGTTATACTGCTATATTTATATTATTCTTTTTCCCCCCTTTGGTTTTTTGTTTTGTTTTGTTTTTATTGTGAGTTGAGTGAAAGTTAACAGGGCAGATCATTAGTTTTACATTCAACAAATCATTCACCTTGTTTCAGTACAATGATTATAATCCCCTCCTTCGTGTACCATCAGATAACAGTATTTCTCTCTATTCACTTTAGCTTTTTTTTTTTTTTTAACACTCAGGCTATATAATAATTTACACCACCAAAGGGCACATTCAGCAAGTCTGCCTCCTGGCCACCAGCTCTGTCCCTCTCTTTCCATGAATCTAGTGTCCTCAACTGCTCCCTCTCTCCATATCTCTGGTGTCACTGCTTCTGTGGATAAGGTCTCACATTCTGCTTGTGCCCTTCTCCCTTGATGATCCTAGGGTCCTTTGTTATTTGTATTATTTTTGTTGCAATAAATGTATCTAATTCTTAGTGGGAAAATCTTGGCTGCAAAAAACAGTGACCTACTTTTGCACAGTGGCCATGGTTATGTGACCGTTTCTCTTCAGTGTTGATTGTACTTTTGCTATAATTGAAATAATGTGACTAGAATAGAAGGAAATTCAAGAGAGATGTACTATACCAGCTAGCATTTATGAAACTGAAGCAGAGACTGATTATAGTCCCTAGTTGATTTTTCCAGAGTAGTGCACTTACTATCACTAACAAAAATTGAAATCTTAACATTGAAAAGTTTCTGAATAGTATGCCACAATGATGCAATGAAACTTTTATGGTGAATAGAGAAAATTAGATTACCAGGATGACAATGCTAAATATGCGCACACTTGGTGTTATAAAAATGTACACACTCAGATCTTTGCAGTTCATGTTCTCATTGTTGGCCATTAACTGGTACTTGCATTCCATACACAGCTAATGTTATACGTACGCATTTATCAAACTTGTTTGGATTCTCTCCTTAGGAAGAAAACCAATATATTCAATGACTAAAATAATGAATACTTTTGAAACTATTCTGATTTCTTTTCCCTTTCCCACTATGATCGTCATCATAAACACTATGATAATCACCGTTTTGAAACATATATGCATGATATTTTATAAACAATCTGATTAAAATTATTATTCTAGGCATATGAAGTAAATATTATGTGTTTATTTTAAATATTAAAAAGAAAATGTATTCAAGGCAGGATGAGGTTATAAAACATGCTTCATGTTCAGAGCTTCTGAGTGACAGAACCAGAATGTAAATTAACACCTGATTCCAACAACCACACTTGAAACCACTAACTGGCTCTCTCATAGTTTATTAGATCAAAGACAAGAAGAACAAGCAACGTGGAAATCTTTCAGAGATATGAAATTTCCTATAAACTCACTATCTTCTATAACAAAAATGCCCCAAATATATGCTTTAACAATCAAGCATATATTTTCTCATTGTTTAGGAGTCCAAATTCAGGGTGCTGGCTCTGGGGAAAAGGCTCCCCTCTCTTCAGCTTCTCCTCTTTCCTGGATGATCCTCATATGTCCTGCCATCTATCTTCTTGCTTGCTTGCTTGAGCTGCTCTTTTTATATCTTAGAAAGGATTGATTTGAGACACACTTAAGCACTGAATTGCTAATCACAGGGTCTCACCAGTTATTCCCCTAAAACATTTTACATTGTTGTTAAGTACTATTGAGTAGAATCTCACCCATAGTGACCCTGTATAGAGTTTCCAGGGACCAGCTGGTGAGCTTGAACTGACGACCTTACAGTTCAAATGACTTTACAGACTGGCTCATTAACCCACAGTGCAACACCAGGACTCTGAAACCCATATTGTTGTTGTTGTTAAGTGACGTTGAGTCGGTTCCGACCCATAGCGACCCTGTACAGGGTTTCCGAGGGTGTAAATCTTTATGGGAGTAGATAGGATCCTTATAATTAGGAAGTAACTTGTCTGCATTTAAGATCAATAACAACATAACAAAGAATATCTCTTCCCAATGGTATTATCACTACAAGCATGTTGTTAGGACTCATAGCAACCCTATATAGGGTTTCTGGGGAGTGACTGGTGGGCGTAAACTGCCAGCTTGTGGTTCAAACCAACCTTATGGTTCAGTGCTTATCCTACAGTGCCACACCAGGACTAGAGATTAGAATGTACAACACATATTTTTTGGGAAAGGAGCTCTGGTAGCATAGTGGATACGAGTCAGGCTGCTAACCTGAAGGTCAGCAGTTCGAAACTATCAGCTGTTCCATGAGAGGAAGATGAGGCTTTCTACTCCTGTAAAGATTTACAGCCTTGGAAACCTTATTCAGGGTGGCTATGAGTCAGAACCAACTTCATGGCACACTACCACCATCACCATTTTTTGGGAGAGACACAATTCAGTCCATATAACCAACACATTTTATTTTACATTTGAATTATTTATTACTTTTGCTCATATTTATACATATCTTATCATGCTATTGTTGTTTGGTGAATTGAGTTGGTACCAACTCCTAACAACCCTGTGCATAACAGAAGATAGCATTGTTGGGTCCTGTTGCATCCTCATCATTGTTACATTTGAACCCATTGCTGCTGCTACTAGGTCAGTCTCTCTCCTTGCTGGGGGTCTTTCTCTTTTTTGCCAACCCTCCAGTTTATCTAACTTGATGTCCTTCTCCAGGGACTGGTCCCTCCTGATAACATGTCTAAAGTATGAGAGACGAAGTATCACCATCCTGGCTTCTAAGGAGCGTTCTATTTGTACTTCTTCCAGCACAGATTTGTTTTTTCATCTGGCAGTCCATAGTACTTTTCATATTTTTCTCCAACACCATAATTCAAATACATTGATTCTTCTAAGGTCTTCCTTATTCATTGTCCTACTTTCAAATGCATATGAGGAAAAAAAAGTTTTGTTTTGTTTTTTAAATGAATATGAGGGCCACCTTAGTCCTCAAACTACTTTTCTTCCACAGGATCTGGTATACTATCAGACAGTTACAGAGTTTACTATCTTGTCATAGAATTTGATACCTCTACTTACAACGCTCTGCTCTTAAAAATTCTCCACCTCTTCATCTCATTGTGATTGTTTTCTGATGTGTTAATACTAAGAACTAATATATACATTGTAGGGCAATAGCCGTACAGTGGTAGAATTCTCATCTTTCATGCAGGGATACCCCGGTTTGACTGTGTTTCAGTCACCACACTTTTGTCAGTGGAGGATTGTATGTGGCTGTGATACTGAACTAGCAGAGCTTCCAGACTAAGATAACCAGGAAGAAAGGCGTGTCGTTCTACTTCCAGTGAATGGTGGTGGTGGTGGTGGTGGTGGTGGTGTGCCACGGAGTTGGTTCCAAATCATAGTGACCCTGTATAGGGTTTTTGAGCTGTTAATATTTACAGGAGAAGAATGGACTGGTAGTTTTGAACTGCTGACCTTGAGGTTAGCTGCTTTACTTGTAACCACTATACTAGCAGAGTGCCACTGAACAGTCAAAGAAAAACGTGTGAGGATAATAACAGCCCCATCCTCTTGAGCATGAGTTTACCATAACTCAGAGGCCAAGTCAGTGGCAGCTAGTAAAAACAATACATACATTGTAAGGACTCCTGATGTGGCTCTGTGGGATCAGCACTGGACCGCAAACCACAAGGTTGACGGTTGAAACTCATCAACTGTTCCTTGGAAATGCTATACAAGGTGGCTATGAGTCAGAGTTGGCTGGACGGCACTTAACATTAACAACAACAACAATAAAGTCAAAATAAAGAATGCAACTGCTTTTATTTATTTTATGTACAATTTTACTATTTATGTTGTTATGTACAAATTTACTATTCTGTTGGTTCACCTTTCTTTGGAATGGGAAGAATTATGGATCTCTTCTACTGGACTGGCCACGTAGCTGCCTTTCACATTTTTTGGCACAGATGAGGGAGCATATGCAGTATTGCATCCTTGTTTTTCACTAACACCATGAGGGCAGCTTAAGCTTCTTCTTTCAGTAAAATTGGGCCTTAATCAGATGCTACCTCTTGAAATGATTGAACTTTTACCAATTATTTATTATATGTTGTTATACACTGTCAACTTGGTTCCGACCCATAGCTACCCTGTGTAGGGTTTCCTAGGAGTTAATGGGGTTCAGCTGCCAACTTTGCAGTTACCAGTCCATTGCCTATCCTATAGCACCACACCAGGACTCCGTTTTTTGGTATAGTGACTAGGTATTCCTTCCACCTTCTTTTGATGTTTCCTACGGCATGCAATATTTTGCCCATAGAATACTCAAGTATTACAAGTAGAGACTTGAATGTTTTCTTTATTTCATTCCGTTGGAAAAATGCCAATATGTTCTTACCCAGGACTAGTGTTCTTTAAAATATTATAAAACAAGAAAATACTATGGAAACCACTAAAAATGAAGCAATGGACCCAATCACCACAAGGCTCCATATATAACCTTACGTTACAAGTGAATAGCAAATAATGAGAGGGTGGAATGTGGAAAACAACAAAATCAATTTTAGAAAAATAAAGACATGAAATGATTCTTGCTCCTGAGTATCATATAGCAAATTCACCTTTGTTCTCCTGGTACATGGAGTCCTGGTATGGCACTGTGGGTTAATAAGCTGGACTGCAAAGTTGGTTTGTATTGCAAGGTTGGTGGTTCAAGCTCGCCAGCTGCTCCTCGGAAACCCTATACAGGGTCGCTGTGGGTCGGAACCAACTCCAACACCAACTTAACAACAATGACTACTTTTTGTATTTTTCTTCTAAACATGTGGTGCCTTGAATTTACTTGATA
>NW_006408543.1:25066226-25074796 GCF_000296735.1 Chrysochloris asiatica | reverse complement strand
CCTGTATAGGGTTTCCAAGGAGCAGCTGGTGAGCTTGAACCACTGACCTTGCAGTTCAAATGACTTTGCAGTCTGATGCATTAACCCACAGTGCCACACCATGACTCCAAGTGATTGGGTTGTTATTGTTGTAAAGTGCCGTCGAGTTGGTTCCGACCCATATCGACCCTGTATAGGGTTTCCGAGGAGCAGCTGGTGAACTTGAACTTCCAACCTTGCAGTTCAAATGGGTTGCAGTCTGGCACATTAACCCACAGCGCCACACTAGGACTCCAAGTGATCGGGTAGGACCATGCAAATAAGATATACTGGACTGGAAGGAAGGCTGGGATTAGTTAGTTTTGCCCTCAAACTAGGTTTAAAAGGAGCCATCTCAGAAGCAGATACAGAAGATCCCAGGGATATGAGTTAGGAAGAACATGAGTGAAGTGTGAGATCTCTACCTAGAGAAACAGTGATGGCAAAGGTGATACCAGATGCAATGGCATGAGGGACAGAGTAGCTTCGGATTCTAGACCCATGGATTAAGTAAGGCTGTGTGCCTACAGTTAGGAGATTGGCTTGAAGAATGTGTCCTTTAAATATTCACATACTGGCTAAAAGAGCTTTGTAACACTTGCCTGAGCAGGGCAGAGGCCAAGGGACTGCAAGGCATCTTACAGGCCAAAGGCAAGAGTGAGGCATGCTTGCAGTATGGCAGACAAGAGACTTTTCTGACTGGAGAACTGTTGTGTCCTGACTTGGTTTTGATCCTGAATTGTACTCAGTTCATTTCCTAATAAACCCCATAATTGTGAGTGTTACTATGAGTTCTGTGTGGCCATTGCAATGGATTCTTGAACCAAGATGTGAAGTAGAGAGTGCTTTAAGAGCCATGGTTGGAGTAAGAATATGGTAAAGAAGGTTGTAGGGTGGAAGCATGTCTGTCCTCCACTTCATATGAATCAGTCTTAGGTTGATTTTTGAGTTTGATTCTTTTTCCCTCTTGTGAAGCCAGTGGAAGTCAGTCATGGCTCCCACATGGTTTTTGTAACATGCTTTTGATTTTACTTGTTAATTTGTAACCCACAGTGCCACACCAGGAGATTTTATATACATATATATACATATATACATATATATGTTTGTGTGTGTGTGTATACTTACATACAGACATATGTTTATATGTTTTATGTTTTATATATATATATATAGTTGTATTTGTTGTTAAGTGTTGTCAAGTAGGGTACAATTCATAGAGACCCTGTATAGAGTTTCTAAGGAGCAGCTGGTGTATTTGAACTACCAATATTGCAGTTAGCAGTGCTCATCCACACAAGGATGACATACATGCCTGTATATGTATCTATATATATATGTGTGTGTGTGTATGTGCTGGACTGTGAGGGCAGTTTGAACAGCAAGGTTGGCAGTGCAAGCTCACCTGCCACTTTGGAAACTCAATATAGTGTCGTTATGAGTCAGAACCGACTTAATGACATTTAAAAACTATAACATATTTAAAAACTATAACATATACAAGATAATATGTGTTTATGTTGTTGTTCAGTGCTGTCAAGTCGATTCTGACCCATAGCAACCCTGTCCAGGGTTTCTGAGTAGCAGCTGGTGAGCTTGAACCACTGACCTTGCAGTTCAAAGCGATTGTGCAGTCCAGCGTATTAACCCACAGCACCACACCAGGACAAATATATATATGTGGTGGTTATGTGCTGTGGAGTAGGTTCTGACTCACAGCGACCCTGTACAGGGTTTCCGAGGCTGTAAATCTTTTCGGGAGCAGAAAGCCTCATCGTTCTTCTGCAGAACAGCTGGTAGTTTTGAACTGCTGACCTTGCGGTTCGCAGCCCGATTTGTAATCACTACGCTACCAGAGCTCCTTGTCTATCTATCTATCGATTGAGATCGATCGATCGATCGATAGATAGATAGAAACGCTCTAAAATTTCTGCAAAATATCTGTATATCAAAATATATTATATCTCTATAGTTATAGATTAGGTCCCAATTTTAAGAAGTTGAGATAGAATGTATATTCAGGTATGTCTAAATCTGAATCCTTATTTATTTTTCTTCATATAGTACTTCAATTAATGAAGATTAATGAAATTATTTCTAAATGCCAGGCATTTTGTAATGTAGTTGTTACTGATGTAAGAGGAAAATGTGAAATGTAGGACAGTGAATTAATTGCATTTTATAAAACATGTAATTAAATATTTACATTCCAAAGAGAAATCCGGTTTTAGAGTGAAGCGCATGCTTAGTCCAAGTAACGAAACGATAAGTAGATTGGCACACGCAGCTATGAGAGGAATGTTGGAGGGAAGCAAATGAGGTTCTAGACAAGAGCAGTAGCATGAGTGGGGGAATCTAAGATGGGAACCTCATGCACTTGCCTGGGTATACTTTTATTAGAAGTTAGACCAATCCTCATGCCATTTTTTTTTCAAGGATCGTTTTGCAGACAGAACTAGATTGCATCAATTTTTCCACATGCCTAATCTCTTTTTGTTTTATTAAAAGAAGTATGGATACGGCAATGCTCCTGTCTTGCTGTTATCTCTTATATCTCTCATAGCACTTGTATGCTGGTAGCATTCACACAAAACCACCCTCTTTGCACAAACATGGAAATAAGCAACACTCAACTATAAGTGAATTTGCATTATTAAGAAAAATCGATAGATACGCTTAAGAAGTCAGTCTTAAATTTAACTTATCTACCTTATGTTCTACATATGATGGAAATAATATTTGACATGATAGCAACAGGATCCACTTATGGTTACATAGCCCTTTAGGAGTTGTTGAGTGTTGGAAATGGTTAACAAACTCATTTGATAGGTGGAACACTGACAGGTCAAATGCAATTAGAGACTGGCTCCTGGGCAGAGGGACCTGCCAAGCTACTTCCTGAAAAACAGTCATTGAAAACTCCAAGGTTGTAGTCAGACTTTGATACAGATGGGGCCATCAGGGTTTGTAATTGATTTGATAGCAAATGATTTTTATAGCCTGTAAGTGTTTTGTTTGTTTTTTTTTGTGATTCTAATATGATTCTATTTTAAGGCAAGCAATACTTTGGAAAATCCATATGATGAAATTGAAAATTAGATAAATGCATGAATATCAAAGACATTAGAATGAATCTGAGGTGTATTAATTTTATTGAATGATATAAAATAGTTCAAGAAAATGGTAGTCTAGTGATCATCTGACCTATAGATATATATTCTATCAATGTTTTAATTTTAATAACCCATAATATGGATCATCTAAAAGCTAAACTTTATCCTTTTACCTATAAATGTCTAAATCGTTCAGGGGACTTCATATTTTTTAATTCTCGATTTTATGAATGGTTTTTATCTTAACAGAACTATTATCTCAGCTTCTCTTTTATTTCCTCCTTTCATTGCTTCTGAACAGACACCTCAAACTGACTTGTTTCATTGAATTTTGGTTAATTAATCTACTCCTTTATCTATTGCCAGGCACTGGGGACCACAAAACATTATAAGCAATGGACCTTGCCACCCAATAAACTTTATCCAGCCAAAGAAATTCGTAAATATTCTATTAACTGTTAACAATTAGCAGCTATGTATTGATATTCTAGTTAGTGAGATTAACTGCACATCAGAGATGTTAGCAAATATTTGCAATTGTTTCATTTCTATCTTACCCCTGTCTCTTTAAACATCACACTTTTTACGATTGCTTTGCATTTGCCCCCTCTCAGACCTGTTTAAACAAATATGGGGTTTTTAAGATACTTGTCATTTCGGTTAGATTCTAAAAGTATCCGCCTGACTCCACATGAGAAGAATTAGGTAAAAACCTTTTCTTTTCTTGA
The DNA here is from genome assembly GCF_000296735.1 of Chrysochloris asiatica. Classification (NCBI taxonomy): domain Eukaryota; kingdom Metazoa; phylum Chordata; class Mammalia; order Afrosoricida; family Chrysochloridae; genus Chrysochloris; species Chrysochloris asiatica. Next base: position 25,070,937 of record NW_006408543.1, on the reverse strand, counting down.
TACATTTGCTAAAGTCCTCTGAGACATTAACTTTTCAAATTTTAGGATCTCTTGATGGTCTAATTACTAGTTTGAGGATATGTGATTGGGAGAGCTTTTCATTTTAAGCTACATAATTGAAAAGCGGATTATGACATTTTAAACAGTTTGGGGGAGCAAAAATGACGTAGAAGTTATTTGGTGAAATTTCACTACTTAATGTGCTATTGGACTCTGGGTGTGGCACTGTGGGATTAGCACTGGACTGGGAACCACAAGGTCGGCATTTCAAATGCACCAGCTGCTCCTTGGAAACCCAATACGAGGTTGCTGTCAGTCGGCACTGACTCCACTGGATGGCACTTAAAACAGATGTGCTGTTTGTCACTGCTCTAAGCAATCTAGCAAGCATAACTTAGAGTTTAGTATCCTCAACTATACCAGTAAGCAAAGGTACCATCATAATAGAGAAAAAGAAAGAAAGAAATAATATAGAAAAATCTAAACAATACAATATTAAAAGCAATATAAAATTATCTGTTGTTTTTAAGTGCCATCAACTCAGTTCCAACTCATAGCGAGCCCATATAGGGTTTCTGAGGAGGAGCTGGTAGGTTTGAACAGCTGACTTTGTGGTTCAAAGTCCAGTGCTGATCCTAGAGCTCCACACCAGGAGTCCTAGTCAATTTCAAACTGTAGATTTTTTTAATCTGTTACTGCTTATCTATTGTTTTGCAAATCCACAATATTTCTCTTAATGACCACTGGAAATGTTTAAGAGTGAAAAGCAGCTTCTGGTAATCCACATGTGATCAAATTACTTTTGTCAGGATCTTTCATGTAGTAATTATGAAGTATACAAACTGAAATTTGATAAGTAAAAAATGTCCATTTCTCAGTCACACTGTCATCTGTCAGCTATCGATATAGACAGGCTCATTGTGGAAGTACAATTCAAATATTAAAATACTAATGAAAGAATGTATAATTGAAATTCAGGAGGTTTTCAGATCCTTAAAATACAGGAAAGATTACTTATAATGTGCCTACAAACAATGATTTCTATACTGTAACTGATATAATGAAAATTAGAAAAATTTGACCACTGGCCAAAAAAGTATTATTTCCTGCATTTAGAAATTTTCTCTCTTCTTCATTCATTGCCTTTCAAAATATTGATGCAAATTAATCTGTTTCCAACTGATGGAAAATTGGTATAGGGCAGAACATGTTAACAGGAAAGCAGCCGCAGTGAAATTTCACGTTTTAGAAACAGAAAACAATAAGATGAAACCCACAATATATGGACCTTTTACCTTCCATCAACCTTGGGGCTAAAGATCTTATGTCTTGGATTTCTGTTGAAACTACAAAGATGGAAAAATAATAGAGATGAGTGTCCCTCACATTCTGAAGGGAGCTGATAGATTCTTCATGGCTGATTTAATAAAAGACAGCAGAACAACCTGTTCAGTGACTCTCCATCTTCATCAACTGCCTCTAGGTCTAAAACAGAGCAAAGTCGAAATTTAAAAGTAATCCAGTAAGTAGAGGTAAAAAGGTAATGAGAAGTAGGTCTAAAGGCATTGTTGTGGTCTTCCTTCTCTCGTCTCTATGGATTAAGAGAGAAGAGTGATTCTCTGCCCACTGTAACCAAGTAAGAATATCTCTAAGAATATGGGACTGTTTGTGATAAGAGACAACCAGCATCTTACTCCCTGGCTGATGACCACTAATTTACAGAAACTTCTAAATTAATATAGTTGAGCATCTATGCGCTGTAGACTAACCTATGGACCACAAGGTCAATTTAAACCACATGGTCAGCAATTCAAACTCACCAGCTATTCCTTGGAAACCCTTTACAAGGTTGCTACGAGTCAGAACCTACTCAACAGCACTTAACAATAACAACAACAACTAGGGGAGTATATTGAAAAATTTTTTTTGCTAGAGATTTATGTGCATTCTTAGGATAGTAGAAACATACACAAACAGGGTTACTTGAGCTGCTTCCTGCCTGAAGGATCCTTAGGGTGTAATATAAGTAGAATTATCTCAAGGTCAAGGTAGGGAATAACATCAGACAATGTTCAGGGTTTTACATAATAGGAATATGAGATTTCTCATTAGTTCACGTCAATATCTGAAAACAGTTAAGCACAAAGAGCTTTGATAACATACTCCACAAAGTTGGGTTCACTCTGTGAGTGTGAATTATTTCAGAACAATCCTTAAACTGTACTGTTGTTTTTGTTGTTAAATGCCATTGAATAAATTCTGAATCATAGCAATGATTAGTGGAGTGGCTTGTGGGTTTGAACTGCCAACATTGTGGTCAACAGTCCAGTGCTTTTCCTTCAGTGCCATGATGCTTCCTATCACCAAAATTAGAGCATAACATGGTATGCCTTAAATCATTCAGGTAGTCTAACTATAGATATGGTTTTGTTCCTAGTGTTTTAGAAAGAGTGCATACAATAGAATGTTGATGAACTAGAAGATGAAATTAGTGTTTCTTTCAATTTAAATAAGATAATCCACACTTTACAGGCTTTATACAAAGATCCAGAAGAGTTATCCATCTAAAACCTCACTTAGAGTTATTTTGGATTTTTTTTTTTTTTAAGAAATTAAAAACTCTAGATTCTGAGGTTTTTCAGAACAGAGGCTTATCATCAATATCTTCAAGGTCTTCTGTATAAATGAAGTGAGGTATGATGGGAAGAGTACCATTCTTTGGGTGCAAGCTTACTGAACTTAAGTCCCAGATCTACACCTCACTGGTTCTGTCAGTGACTGCAAGTTTCCTCATCCATCACTTGGACATTTCTACCTTGATAGTTTTGAGGACGAATTGATGTATTAATAAATGCATGCATATTTCTAGAGCCATATCTTTCACAAAGTGGATACACCTAATGCTCGTGGTGGTGGTAGTAATAATAACATAATAGTTGTTGTTGTTGTTAAGTGCCATCAAGTTGGTTCTGACCCATAGCAACCCTGTATAGGGTTTCCGAGGAGTGACTGGTGAGCTTTAACCACCGACTTTGCAGTTCAAATGACTTTGTGGTCTGGCACAGTAGCCCACAGCGCCACACCAGGACTCCAGCATACTAGTAGTGGTAGAAAAATAACTAAAGGAAGTAGGATAAAATATATGAAACATCTGGGACCTCTTTATAATAACAGATTACGTCTCTCAGGAGACCTGGCAGAACTCCTTTCGCCTTAGCCCTAACACTTATGGAGCAACTTGTGAGCTCTGTATTCATGATCACACTTGATATTGGCCCAGCAGGAATACACATTTCATAATCATCAGCCCCACAATATGGAGAAGCAAGCCATAGTCTATGACTAATGCAACTTTTTTCAATTTGATGTGGGACAAATAAAATGAAACTTGATGTTTTCTTTCCTTTGTAATGAATGTGGCCCAGTTGGCTCCCTCAGAACAGTTCTGAAATTCTCCAGCCACATGATAATGAATGCCTTTTAAAAACAATCTCAGGTAATAGCAACCATCTGGCTAGAACTCTGATCCAGGGGAAAGAGCTAGCTGAAGCTAGGAAGGCAAATCCAACGAGACCAGAGACTAAAGAAGAGAGCTCAACTTGGAGACATATGGCTTGGACCGCTGTTCCCTAGGAAGAAAGAGGTGGGTAGGAACAACAACAGAAAAGAATGTAATAAAATATAGAATTCACTTTTGGAAAAGATTTACAAATGATTAGAATAGTTCATATTTTTAAAATACAGAAGTCTTGGAAGAGGTCATAACTATTGTCTCCATTTCATTAGTCATTGATGACTAATTTTAAATATGAACTGTCGTTATGTATGTGTGTGTGTTGACTTTTTACAGAATAATTCATAACACCTTACATCTGGTTAATCTGAAAATCCTTCTTTAGTGAACTTTCAAATTGTTATTAATGCACCAATAATGGTTTTAGCAGTTGAGTCAAGGAAATCAAGACTATGACTTAAGTAGTATCAAGTACCTACAGTTCCCTTGATTCTTCAGAGAATTACCTTAAGGAAAAAAAATAGCCTGAAATACCAGAACATTTGCATGTTTTGTTCCTATTTGTGAAAGTACACTTGTCTGAGGAAAACAAAGATAAAATATTAGATTTCAAAATTGTGCTAATGATTACTTCTTTTAAAATAAATAACATTTATCAACTGAAGTGTCATACAGATATTTGCAACATTCTTGGAGTTTCTTGTAGAGGAGGACTGAAAAAATTTAAGAATTACAAGTTGATCTTCACAAACCCTATACGACTAAGAGAAGAAACAGTTTTGATTCTGCAGTTAGATAGCCACACATAAGTTTTAATGAAGGTTACAGAAGCTAGCATCTTCCTCTCTTTCCCCTGAATGGAATTCTTCCATTGAATTATTCATTTATGTTTTTCAACAGTTATTTTAAGCATCTAATGTGACAGGCAGTCTTCAAAATGCTGTTATTTCAGGAATGGACAAGAAATATACTGCTGATGTTTATAATCGAATTGTTGTTGTTGTTGTTAGGTGCCATCAAGATGGTACCAACTCATAGTAACCCTATGCACAGCAGAATGAAACACTGCCTAATCCTGGGCCAACCTCACTATTGTTGCCACACTTGAGTCCATAGATGCTGCCACTTGGCCAATCCATCTCATTGGGGTTCTTCCTCTTTTTCTCTGACCCTCTACCTTACGAAACATGATATCCT
>NW_006408543.1:25049311-25065831 GCF_000296735.1 Chrysochloris asiatica | reverse complement strand
TTTTCTCCATTGATAAGAATGTTGTTTATTGGTCCAGTGGTGAGGATTTTTGTTTTCTTGACATTGAGATATAATCCATACCAGAGGCTGTGCTCTTTGATCTTCATCAGTAAATGTTTTAAGTCTTCTTCACTTTAGCAAGCAAGGCTGTATCATCTGCATATCACAGGTTGTTAATGAGTCTTCCACCAATCCTGATGTTATGTTTTTCTTTATAGAACCCAGCTTCTCAGATTATTTGCTCAGCATACAGGTTGAATACGTATGGTGAAAGAATACCACCTTTTAGCACACCTTTATTAATTTTAAACCATTCAGTGTTCTCATGTTCTGTTCGAACAACTGCCTCTTGATCCATGTACAAATTTCTCATGAGCATTCAGTTAAGTGTTCCAGAATACTCATACTTCGCAATATTGTCCATAGCTTGTCATGATCCACACGATCAAAAGCCTTTGCATAATCAATAAAGCACAGGTAAACATCTTTCTGATATTCTCTGCTTTCAGCCAAGATCCTTTGGATATCACCAATGCTATCCCTTGTTCCATGTCCTCTTATGAATCCAGCTTATTTATTTATTGTTTGATGAATCTAGTAAGATTCTAGTAAGATTCATTAAACAATGAACCAAATAGAAATAATTCCAGGGATATACTGGATACTGATCTTACAAAGAAATTTAAAGATGGTGAGGAAGTGGAGTTTAACAAAGAAGAAATATACAAATATATGATGAGTAAGGTGGTCAATAAAACTAATAACAGATATTTCATAACAAATCTTAATGGTGTCAGAAAGTAGCATATGGAAGGGAAGGATTCGCTTTCCTATAAGTGGGATATCTAGGTCCATAAATACTGAAATAACACTTTCATTAGAATGTATTTCAAAAATTTGGGCAAATGCTGAAAATTAGACTGCCAAAGAGAACTCACATATTTCATCCTTTGATTGTTTAAAATAAGTCTAAAAAACTGGCCTACAGCCCATCTGTACCTGGATCCACCATGGAAAAATATTTTCATTTCCTTATCTGAGACAGTTGTACAAATTGATATGAATCAACAAATAATTTGTTGGGTTTTTTTTTTATTTTATTTTATTGTGAATTGAGTGATAGTTTACATGGGAAAATATCAGCTTTACGTTCATCTTATCATATTTCGTTTCATTGCAACGATAACAATCCCTTCCATGCATCATCATTCAACAGCATTTACTTCCATTCCCTCTGTTTTTTTTGTTAGTGTTGTTGTTGTTGTTTTTTCTGTACACTGAAGCACTCAGGAATATATAACCATTCAAACAACTAAAGGATATACCATGCACGACAGCCCCCAGCCACCAGAACACAGCACCTATCCCTCCATGAGTCTTTAGTCCCCAGCTGCTCCATCTCTCCATGTCATTGTCTCTGTCTCCATCTCTGGCATCACTGCTTTTCTGAATAGGGTTTCACATTCTGCTCTTCTCCCTTGATGGTCCCAGAGTCCTTTGCTCCTGGACTGCAAGATCAACCACTCCCCTCCTTTTGTTACAAAACCTCTACCTTTAAATTTGCAATATTCACAATTAGTTCTGATAGCAATTATTCATTATTGAACCACAAGAATTCTTATCTCCATCTCCTTCACCAGCCCAATCCAGACTGGTTGGAAACCACTTAGTGGAGATTCTACCTTCCCCTGCAACCTCTGAAATTAAGCTCCCTCTTGAAAACTTGTAAGCCAGTCACTTCATGCCTTTATAGCTCCCCCATTTTGGATAGCCAGTGTCTAAGTTGCCCATCCCTGTCAACCCTGTGTACACAGGGGGTGGGAATGATCCTTTCTGTAAATATATGTTTCATCTTTAAGCTACTACATCCATAAGTCTAGATCAAGTTCATCAAATTGTAGCAGATTACGCTATTTTTCCCTCTTCTTTCTTTCTCTAGGCAAGTTCTTATTATCCAGCCATTGAACCTAGATCAAATGGGTACTATCTGAAAGGTCATTCTTGTTCATCTTCCCTCACTTCATATCAGCTGGACACTTCACTCTCCAATCTAGTCCTCTGTGACTATGTTCCTGTCCATGGGCTCAAACAGATCATTTTTATGGTTAACTCCTAAAATTTATTGTCATCTGACAATGCAATTTGGTAATGCTGCAAAGAAAACCTGTGTCCTTAAATATATCTTTCAATATTTATCTGTGTTGTTGTTAGCTGCCATTGAGACAATTCCAATTCATAGTGACCCTGTGTAAAATACAAAGAAATACTGCCCAGTCCTGTACCATTCTTAAATTGCTGCTATGCTTGAGGCCATTGCAGCTGCCATTGTACCAAGCAGTATTGCTTGGGATCTCTCTCTTTTTTGCTTCCCTCCAGTTTACCAAGTAAGATATCCTTCTCCAAGGACTGGTCCCTCCTGATAATATATCCAAAGTATGAGAGACAAAGTCTAGTCATCTTGGCTTCTTAGGAGCATTCTGGTTGTACTTCTTCCAACAAGGGTTTCTTTGTTCTTTTGGTAGTCCATGGTACCTTTAGTATTTTCTCCAACACCATAACTGAATTGCATCAGTTTTTCTATGGTCTTCCTTATTAACTGTATATCATTCATATGCATATGGGGATATTGAAAATATCATGACTTGTATCAGGAGCATTTTAGTCCTCAAACTGACATCTTTGCTCTTGAATCCTTTAAAGAGGTCTTGTGCAGCAGATTCACCTAATGCTGAATATGTTTTTTGATTATTTGACTGCTGTTTCCATGAATGTTGATGATGGGTCTAAGGAAAATGAATTATTTGATAAGTTCAATCTTTTCTCCATTTATCATAATGTTATTTATTACTCGAGTGGTGAAGATTTTCATTTTCTTTACATGGAGGCACAGCCCATACCAAAGGCTATTGTCTTTGATCTTGATACCAAAGTCTGTGGTCTTTGATAATCATTTTAAGTCCTCTTCACTTTCCCCCAGAAAGGTTATAATATCTGTATATTATAGGTTGTTAATGAATCTTCCTCCAATCCTGACATCACATTCTTCATCATATAATCCAACTTTTTGTATTATTTGCTCAGCATTCAGGTTGAATACCTATGGTGAAAGAATACAACCCTAGCATACATGTGTCCTGGTTTTAAACTATCCAATGCCCCATTGTTCTGTTACAATAACTGCCTCAGAGTCTTGTATGACACCCATTTTGGTTTTATCTTTCTTTCTTGTCTTCATAATGAACTTTTGATTTCTTCCTGTATGATGTTCTTGATGTCATCCCACAACTCCTCTGGTTTTCTTTTGGTCATTAGTGTCTAATGCATCATATCCGCTTTTCAGATGATATCTAGATTCAGGTGGGATATGTTTAAGGCCATATTTTGGCTCTCATGGACTTGTTTAATATTCTGCAGTGTGATTCTGAACTTGCATATGAGTAATTAATGGTCTGTTCCACAGTCTGTTCCTGGCTTTGTTTTGGCTGATGATTTGGAACTTTTCAGCTGTCTCTTTCCACAGTTGTAGTCAGCTTGATTTTTGTGTATTCGTCTGGTGAAATCCATGAGTATAATTGTCTTTTGTTGTTTTAAAAAGGTATTTATAATAAAGAAGTAGTTGGTCTTGAAAAATTCTATTATGTGATCTCCAGCATCATTTCTATCATGAAGACCATATTTTCAAATTACTGATCCTTCCTCTTTGTTTCCAACCTTTGCAGTCCAATCAACAGTAATTGTCAATATATCTTGATTGCATGTTTGAGCAATTTCAGACTGAAGAAGTTTGTACAGTTCTTCAGTTTCATCATCACTGATTTCAGTGCATAAATTTGAGTAATAGTGGTATTAATCATTCTTCTTTCTAGGTGTTTAGATATTATCCTATCACAAACAGCATTATACTTCAAGACAGATCTTGAAATTTTCTTTTTGATGATGAATGTAACACCATTTCTTTTCAATTTTTTTTTCCTGGCATAGTAAGGCATGTGATCATCTGATTTAAAATGGCTCAAACCAGTCCATTTCAGCTTGCTTAATGCCTAGGATATCAATATTTATGCTTTCCATTTCATTTTTGACAACCTGTAAATTTTCCTAGATGTATACTAATTATTCCATTTCCAATTATTAATGGAAGTTTTCAGTTGTTTCTTCTCAATTTGAGTGGTGCTCCATCAATAAAATCCCCGAAGCTTTACTGCATTCATACCATGATGACCAAATCTACTTTTAGAAGACCACTCTTCCCCAGTCATATTTGGAGTGCCTTCCCACCTGAGAGACTTATCTTCTGACAATATTCTAGTGCTATACGTCATCATCAGGTTTCAGTATTCATTCTTCTGGTACTGTCTGACAGGGTTTCACTGTTATTTATAAGGTTTCTGTGCTTAAACATTTGGAAGTAGTTTGCCTCTCCTTCTACCTAGTCTGTCTTTGTCTGGAAGCTCAGCTGAATTCCATCTACCATGGTGACTCTGATGGCATTCAAAATTCCTCTGGCATAGTTTGCTGCATTACAGCAACATGCAAACCACCACAGTGCAACAAACTGATAAACAGGAGATAGCAAAGACCAGAGAAAAGACTGGATTCCTTCAGGATCACAGAAAGATGAGAACCTGCACATAGTGCTAATATAAACAAATACCACATGGCACATAAATGATACCAAAAATTAGAACAAAATGCACCCTATGCAAGATAGTATTCTCATTAGCTCTTCAAAACAACCCTGTAGGGAGTAAATTACATTCCCATTTTATAGACTAGGAAATGGAACCTAAGAAAAGTTAATTGGCTCACTCAAGTTGAAGCATTAACAGGAGACTGAGTTTTCCTTGTGATCTGACTTCTTAGGCTTGCTGCATTGGTCTGTACTGGGCTGCTACTCAAAGCATATTGAAAATGAAGAAGGTAGAAGAGGAATGGTTCTAACTGTTGTTTGTTAAGGGTCCTCCAGTGGGTTCTGACTCATAGCGACCTTATAAAGGGTTTCTGAGTTACGGCTGGTGAGTCTGAACTGCCAGCTTTGTGATGTGAACCGAACTTGAGGTCCAGGACATATCCTGCAGCCCCACACCAGGACTCCAAGGAGTTTAAGTAGGTCAGCAGTAAGGACAGACCTGCACGTTCTGAGCTTCTGTGGTTTCCACTGATGGATGACTTGGCACCTGTTCTCATGTGCACAGTCAGAAGGCATGAGCTATAGGATATAAAATGCTTACTCAGATGCAATTTTAATTTTTCATCTGTTTAGGATCATTTATGTTTAAGCACAAAGTTGCCAGATACCATGTTTCAATATTTTATTTATTTGCCTTTCAAACTTAGAGGAAAATAAGCAATTTATTTTCTTGTATTTGAAAAAAAAACACTCTCTATAAGCAGGATATACAGGTTGGTGAGAGAGTGCAAATTAATAGACTCTGCAATTTATATATTGAAAAACACCGGTGTAATTGTCAAAACATGGAATATTTTGATCAGCAAAAACTATTTCCATGAGACAGGATATTATGATGTCTAAAAGCACAGGCTCTGGAATTTGAAATACACATGTACTCACAAAGCACAAATTCCTTGTACCTCAGAGTATGTTGTTGTTGTTGCTAGGTGCCATGGAGTAGGGCTTGGTTCATCCTGATAGTAGCTACAACAGAATGAAACACAACCTTGTCCTGTGCCATTCCTCTAATCAAATACAACCTTCTGTGATGACTTGTTGTAGCTAATGTGTTAGTTCATCCTTTTGAGGGCCTTCCTCTTTTTTGCTCACCCCTTACTTTTTCAAGCATGCTGTCCTTTTAAAGGGGTGGCTCCCTCTTAATAACATGTCTGAAGTATATAGGCTCCCTCTTAATAACATGTCTGAAGTATATAAGATGAAGTCTGACCTTGTTCAGATCTAAGGAACATTCTGACTGTACTTCTTTCAATGCATATTTGCTCATTCCTTTGGACTGTCATGATATACTTAATATTCTTCACCTACACCATAATTCAAAGGTATCAAGTCTTCTGTCTTCCTTATACATTGTCCATGTTTCAAATGCATGTTGTTATATTTAAGTGAGTCAGTCCCAACTCATATTGACTCTTTATAGGGTTTCTGAGGAGTGTTTGATGAACTTGAACCACTGACCCTGCAATTCAAACCAACCTTGCAGTCCAGCACATTAACCAACAGTGCTACACCAGGACTTCAGATGTATATTTGAGACGATTAAAAATGCCATGGTCTGAGTCCGAGGCAACTAAGTCTTCATGTATACTTTTTATACCTTGAAGTAGTCTTTCAAAGCAGAGTCACCCAATGCAATATGTCATTTGATTTCCTGATATTTGCTTCTATTGGCATTGATGATGGATCCAACTAAAATCCTAGTGAAGATTTTTGTTTTCTTTCTGTTGATATGTAACTCAAAATGAAGACTATAGTCTTTGATGTTCATCAGTAAATGCTTCAAGTCGTCTTTTACTTTAGTAAGCAAGGTTGTGCAATCTGCATATCACATTCTCTTATGAGTCTTCCTCCACTCCTAATGCCACATTCTATTTCTCAGATTATTTGCTCGTTATAGACAATGAATAAGTTTGGTGAAAGGATACAACCATAACTCACACACTGCCTGATTTTAAAGCACCACACAGCATCTCCTTGTTCTGTTCAAACAAATGCCTCCTGGTCTCTATACAAGTTCTGCATGAGTCAAATCAAGGGTTCTGCAATTCCTATTGTTTGTAATATTATGCATAATTTGATATGAATTTGAATGCTTTTGCTAAGTTAAAATATATAAACCTCAGAAAAGCAATCTTAAAATGAACCATACCTGAGTAATTATCCCAACTCGTTTACTTGATAGCTTTGTATAGTTAGGAAAATAATACCCCTAGTCTGTGTTTTATGCCTCAGTTTTTCACCTGTTACAAAAACTGTATTTGTTTTACTTCTCTTGTAGTGTTGAATGGAGCACATGTAAAATACTTATAAAAACTCTGACATGTAATCATTACTTAAAAACTGTTGTTGTTGTTAGGTGACATCGAGTCAGTTCCAACCTATATATATATCCTACGTACAGCACAAGTAAACACTGCCCAGTGTTGTGCCATCTTCACAATTGCTACCACGTTTGAGGACATTGCTGCTGTCACTGCGCCAATTCATCTTGTTAGGGATCTCCCTCTGTTCATTGACCCTCCTCTTTACCAAGCATAATGTCCTTCTCCAGGAACTGGTCTCTCCTGATAATATTTCCAAAGTATGAGAGATGAAGTCTAGCCATCTTGCCCACTCAGGAGCATTCTGGTTGTACTTCTTCTGGCATAGATTTGTTGGTTATTTTGGCAGCCCATGGTACACTTAATATTCTTCTCTAACATCACGACTCAGATGCATCAGTTCTTTATTCACTGTCCAACCTCAAATGCATATGAGGCTATTGAAAATACCATGGCTTAGGTCAGATATCAAACTGGCATCTTTGTTCTTGAGCACTTTAAAGAGGTCTTGTGCAGCAAATTTGCCTAATGAAATATGTTGGTTTGTGTCTTGACTGCTGCGGCCATGAGTGTTGATGGTGGATGCAAACAAAATGAAGTCTTTCACAACTTCAGTCTTTTCTCCATTTATCATGATATTGTTTGTTGTTCAAATGGTGACGATTTTTGTTTTGTTTACATTAGGTGCAACCCATACTGGAGGCTGTGGTCTTTGATCTTCATCAGGAAGTATTTTAAGCCCTCTTTGCTTTCAGACAGCAAGGTTGTATAATCTTCATATCACAGGTTTTTAATTCTCCAGTCCTGAAGCCACATTCTTCTTCATATAATACAGCTTTCTAGAATGATATACTCAGCATATGGATTTAATAAGTATGGTGAAAGAATGCAAGCCTAGCACACACCTTTAGTGAAATTTTAACCATTCAGTGTTCCTTTGTTCTGTTTGAATGATGTCCTCTTGGTCTGTGTACAGGTTGTGCCTGAGCACAATTAAGTGTTCCTGAATGCTAATTCCCTTCAATGTTGGCCATAGCTTGTCATGATCCCCATCGTCAAAAGACTTTGCATAGTTAATAATGCACAGGCAAACATTTTGCTGGTATTCCTTGCTATCAGCCTGATGTCAGATCCATCTGACATCAGCAATGATATCTCTCGTTCCACATCCTCATTTGAATATGGCTTAGACCTCTCTCAATTCCCTGTCAATGTACTTTTTTTTTTTTTTTAATGTTTTATTGTGAATTATGTGATAGTTTACATGGGAGAACATTAGTTTTACATTCATCCTATCGTATATCATTTCATTTCCATGGTTACAGTCCCCTCCAGGCATCATCAAACAACACTACAATCCTGCCTCCCAGTCGTCAGACACAGCTCCTCTCCCTCTCTGGGTCTAAAGTCCCAAGCTGCTGCATCTCTCCATGTCATCGTCTCTGCCTCCATCTCAGGCATCACTGCTTCTCTGGGTAGGATCCTACTCTTCACTCTCCTCCCTTGCTGGTCAGGGACCTCCGCTCCTAGACTGCAAAGTTAATCACTCCCCTCCTTGCTACAAAATGTCTACCTTAACATTTCCAACCCTCACAATTAGTTCTGATAACAATTATTCACTATCGTATCACAAGAGACCTATCCGCATTTCCTTTCATCAGCCCCGCCTAGACAGATTGGATACTACTTTTGCAGATATTTTTTAATTCTCTTTAGCAAAATTCAATTTGCATGTGATTTTAATGATATAGTCCAATGTTTTCCATATTTCATTGTGTCACCTCTCTTTGGAATGGGCACACATATGGATCTCTTCCAATCAGTAGGCAATCTAGCTATCTTCCAAATTTCTTGGCAACGATAAGTGAGTACCTCCAGTGCAGCATCAGTTTGTTGAGAAATTGCAGTATGTATTCTATCAATCTCTGGAGACGTGTTCTTTTCCAGTGTCTTCAGTGTACCTTAGACTTTTTCCTTCAGTATCATTGGCTTTTTTGATCATATTCTACCCCTTGAAATGATTGAATAACAATCATTTCTTTTTGGTAAAAAGACTCTGTGTATTCCTCCCACAGTGCTACCAGAGCTTCTTATGGCGTGTAGCATCTGGAATCCTAAAAGCTCATGAATGGTCATTGAAGATGCAACTATTTGCCACCACCGGTGCAAAAGAAAGAGTGATTAGAATTGATGATTCTTGGAATCAATTAGTCCAATGGACTAATAGAACATGTACACATCAGTCTCTATGAATCTGATACCCAGAGAACTAGATGATGCCCAACTATGACTACCAGCTGCTGTGAAAGGGATCACTTTAGAAAATCTTAAATATTTGTTGTTGTTAAGTACTGTGGAGTCGGTTCTGAATCATAGTGACCCTGCACAGGGTTTCTAAGGCTGCAAATCTTTACGGGAGCAGAAAGCCTCATCTTTCTCCCATGGAACAGCTGGTAGTTTCGAACTGCCAACCTTAAGGTTAGCAGCCCAATTCATAACTACTACGCTACCAGAGCTCCAGAAAATCTCAAATAGAGAGGGAGAAAATGTTGACAAAACTCAAAATTATAAAGAAAGACCAGGTTTACTGGCAATAAAGAGACAGAAGGAACCTGAGATTGGACTTCGAGCACTCTTCAAGTCTGGAAAAGAACTCACCCTCTTTTCATTCAAGCAGTAGATAGGTATATAGGGGGGACAAAAAAAAAAAAAAACACAACGAGTCCTAGTGTGGCGCTTTGGGTTAATGCCCTGGACTGCAAAGCTGGCTTGAACTGTAAGATCAGCAATTCAAGGTCACCAGCTGCTCCTTGGAACCCCTATACAAGGAAGGTTACTATGGGTAGGGACTGACTGGATTGCAGTTAACAACAACAATAATAACAAAACTAATAAGGTATATTCACATCAGAATGTTCAATATTTCAAAATCAAGAAGGCAACATTTACCTAAGGACACAGTTAAGAATGGATGGGAAAGTGGGTGAAACATTAAATACCGCAGGGAAGAAGCCAGATAACCACTGTTAAATGCAGGAGATTGCAATCATTGAGATGAAACCAAGTGTGATTTGTTGAATATAAAACTAATGATTGTTTTCTGTAAACATTCACTCAATTCACAATAAAACTTTTTTTTTTTTTTAAAGATAGGTTTCATTTTCCATGCCCCTTCATTCTTTCTGTTATTAAACCCCAAGCTTCCATGAATAATAATTTTAATAACAAGTAAATAATAAATGTTAGTACAATTTATGGGCATTGGTGTGGCACTAAAGGGCTGGCAACTAGAAGTTCAGCAGTTCAAACCTATCAGCCGACTCAGAAATGTTGGGAAGGTTTGCTCTGAGTAAGAACCTACTCAATGGCACATAACAACAGTACAATATATGAGGACCTCTGATGATACTGGACAATAGGCACAGGACTGCTAACTGCAAGGTTGGCAATTAAAGCCCACCAACTGCTCAATAGGAGAAAGATTAAGCTTTCTGTTCCCGTAAAGATTTAAAGCCTTAGAAATATTATGAAGAGTTTCTATGAGTCAGAATCAAGTCCATGGCAATGAGTGAGTGAGTGAGTGTGAGTACAAATATATTGAGATATTTCATCAAATTTACACAGTGTTGGAGAAATTTCAAAGACCACTACCTAGTCATCAGATTGAAGACACTGATATTTGTGCCCCTTCCAAAGAAATGTAATTCAACACATTGTGGAAATTATTGAACAATATTTTTAATATCACACACAAGTAAATTTTTGCTGAAGGAAACTTAAAAATGGTTGCAGCAATACATTGACAGAGAAGTATCAGAATTTCAAGTTGAATTCAGAAGAATATGTAAATGAGAGATACCATTGTTAATATCGGTCAGATCATGGTTGAAAATCAGTAATACCAGAAGGATGTCTACCTGTGTTTTATTGACACTTTGTGAATAATAATATATTATCAACAACAATGAGAAGAATGGAAATTCTAGAACACTTAATTGTATTCATGTAGAAACTGTATATAGACCAGGTGGTTGCATACACAGCCAGGGAATTATTCATGTTTTAAAATCAGGAATGGTGTGAACCAGGGTTTATCATTTCACTATACTTGCAATGCTGTGTGTTAATGCACTGGACTGCATGCATGGTTGGTTGGAACCACAAGGTTCAATCCTCAAAAGCCCTACACATGGTCTCTATGAGTGGGAACCACCTTGATGGCATTTAAAAATAACAATTCTTACTAAATCTGTATGTGAGCAAATAATCCAGGAAACAGGACTATATGGAGAAGATTATAGCCTCACAATTGGAGAGAAAGTCATTAACAACCTGTTATATGAAGTCCTGGGGAGGTGCTATTGAATAACCACTAGAATTTAAACTGCAGGATCAGTAGTTCAAACCCACCAGCCCCTCTATGGAAACAGTATACAGAATTGCTATGAGTCCAGTCTGACTCGAAAACAATTAATGATAACAATAATAGGCTGATGATAAACCTTTTCTGAAAGCAAAGAAGATTAGAAGAACTTACTACTGAAGACCTCTACCACTCATCTGTTAGTTTGTCTTATTGTAGTGTCTTGCATGCTACTGTGGTTTTGGAAGCTATTCCATGGGTATTTTAAATACCACAAGGGTCACTATGGTGGACATGTTTTAGCCAAACTTCCAGACAAAGATAGACTAGGAAGAAAGAGGGGTGGATTTCTCCCAAATATTTCATCACTGAAAACCTCATGAATAGTAGTAGAACACTCTCAGCACCAGAATACTGAATACTGAAATGATGGAGAGCCAGAATATTGTCAGATATAATGCAAGAAGATGAGCCCCTCAGGTTGGAAATTACTCAAAATATCACTGGGGAAAAAACTACCTCCTTAAAATAGAGTTGACCATGATGATGGGAATGGAGTAAAGCCTTCAGGACCTTCATTTGCTGATGTGGCACAACTCAGAAAGAAAAACTGCAGTAACCCATTAAAAATTAGAATGTGAAATGTATGAAGTATGAATGAAAGCCCCCAGTAACAGCATTAGAGGAAGAGATAGGCCCTCAGTTTCTGGGGAGTCCTTACCCCAACTGGATCCCCCAACATACTGAGAACCTCATATCCTTGACACAGTTTCCAGGTAGACCACCTGGAGAAGGGGGTGGGCTTAGGGAGCCCAGTTTAGTCCTAGATCATCAATAAAGTACACTGTACCCAGAAAAAAAAAAAAGTGGGAGATTCTGATACTATGATATGAATCAGTTGTGATGGTTAAAACAATTAACTGTGATTGTAAAAACTTGGGATGCTCACATCACTTTCAGATGAACCATCTCAGAAGCAGGAGGTAGGATCTTGCTGCCATCAAAGACAAGATCTAGGAGAGAAGCACCACCTTCAGGCCTTGAGATCCTTGCCCATTGAACCTCCTTTACACAAGAACAGAAAGCTAAAACATCGAGAATTGACAGAGGATAGGTAGTAGAACAAAGAACAAGAGCTTGAGACAGAGTGGTGGGCTTGCCAGCCCCTGGAATAAATAATGCTGAGTGTGGTGCTTCCAGGCACTTATTCAGGGGGAGCCAGATTTGCTGACCTATTGGGGCTGGAGCTTGTGGACCTGGTTGAGGAGAGGATATCCTGACTGGAAACAAACTGTTCTCTGATCATTTTCTGATCCTTAATTGTAACCTGCTAACTTCCCAAATTAACCTCATAACTGTAAGTATGTTATCTGAGTTCTGTGTGGCAATTGCAACAAATTTTTGAACCCAGTTGATTAGAGTGTGCCATAGGAGAGATGATTTAATACTTATTTACTTATTTAAAAGTTTTTAATGCAATTTAACTTCAGAAGATGGATTCCTTGGAAGCATGAGGTTTAGTAACGGAACGAAGGAGCGTGGAAAGTGAAATGTTTAACTTTTTTTCTTAACTTTTTATTGTGATTTGAGTAAAGGTTTACAGACCAAAATCAATTTTACATTCATCAAATCATACACTTGGTTTCATCTCAATGATGCAAACCCCTCCTTGGAACACCAATGATCACTCTTCCTCCCTGTGGTCCCTAATTCATATTCGCTCACTTTCCCATTCCTTATCTAGTTTAAAAGTAGGTAAATGTTGCCCTTTTGATTTTGAATGATTTGTCATTCCATGAGGAGCATACGGTACCAGTATTGTCCCTTCTATATACCTATCTACTGCTTGGCTGAAATTGGACTACAAGAGTGAATTCCTTCCAGATTTGAATGGTGGTTGAGGCCTCGTCTCGGGTTCTTTTAGTCTCTTTGTCCCAGTAAACCTGGTCTTTTTTTCCTGCTAATTTTGAGTTTTGTCTTACATTTTCTCCTACTCTATCTGGGACCTTCTATTGTGATCTTTTAACAGCAGCTGGTATTCATAGCTGGGCATCATGTAGTTCTTCTGGTCTCATAGTTATAGAGACTGATGTTCACATGTCCATTAGTCTGTTGGACTAATTGATAACAAGCATTTTCAGTTCTCATCATTCTTGTTTCTTCCACACATAGAGAGTTCAATAGTTGCATCTTAGATGACTGCTCAATTCTAATAGCGTAGTGAGATATGAGTCAGGCTACTGATCGCAAGATCAGCAGTTCAAAGCTACCAGCCATTCTATGGGAGAAAGAAGAGGCTTTCTGCTCCCATTAAGATTTACAGCCTCAGAAACCCTATACAGGGTCACTATGAGTTAGAACCGACTTCACAGCTTAACAACCACCACCAAAGTAAGGTGCAGAACATTGTCTTTATGAACCATGCTGTCCCCTGAGACTATGGTCCTGGGCTCCAGGCCCAGCAACTCATTGCCTTAAGGTGTTTTGATCATTTTGCTCACTGTATGCTGAGCAACAGCATAATTGTATTAAATACCCATGTACATATATCCTCTTTCAAATGCAAATATATTTGTGCGTGCACTCACACTCTTCGTCCCATACCCACTCAGCCTGAGTACCTGTCCATATAGCTACCAGCAGAAAACTGTTGTTGCAATGTGTGCATATAACACTCTTCTCCCCATGTTAGTCCTTGCATACTTCATATGTCTGTGTGTCTTCATATGTCATCATATGTCTTCATCATTCTTCTGCCAACCTCCCTCTTCTTATATAATTCCTTCCCTATCACCCAAGTTAACACATGTCTATCTCTAGCCAGAGAATTCCTCTCCATTCACGTCCACTGCTGGTAACTATTAATGAATGTTTCTTTTAGCATGCAAACCTTTTCTTGAATTTCTACATAGTGGTCTTATATATTTCCTTTTGTGACTGTCTAATTTAACCCAGCATAGTGTGCTTTAGGTTCATCCAGGCTAGGAGGTGTTTAGCAGATTTCTCATTATTCTTTACTATTGATTGCGTAGTACTCCATTGTATGTCTGTACCAGTTTGATTATTCATTCTTCCTTTGATGGGCATTTAGGTTGTGTCCATCATTTTCTATTGTGAATAATACTGAAATTAACATTGGTGTGCATTTTGTTTTGGCTTGTATTTCTTGTGGATGTATACAAAGTAAAGGGATTTGGGGTCTTTCAATATTTCTATTCCCAAACATTCTGAGGAAGCGACATACCATTTTCCACAGTGGTTGAACCATTTGATTCTTAACTGTTAATTGTCCTATTATCTGTGGTGTTTGAAATAGTGTGTTAGAGATGTCATGATGTTATGCTGTAGGGGGATGGTGGTTATTGTGTGCCACCAAGTCAGTTTTGATGCATAGCAAACCTGTGTAGGGTTTCCAGGGCTATAAATATTTACAGGATCAGAAAGCATCTTCTTTGCCTTATGGTGTGACAAGTAGATTTTAACTACTGGCCTTGTGTTTAGCAGCTCAGCTTGTAGTCAATTTTCCTACCTGGACTCCTTGGCTGGTTAAGCAAGATGACTGTTAAAGGACCAGGACTATGACTTGATCCACGCTACCAGCCAGAGGTCCAAGGTTTTGTGCACATGTGTGATAGAAATGGTTATTTAGGTCTCTAGTTTACAGAGATATTGTAAACCTGCCTTCAGCCTATACTTGAGTGGATATGCTAAAAGATGATGGTGGTTAGGTGCTGTGGAGTTGGTGCTGACTCATAGTGACCCTGTATAGCATTGCTGAGGCTATCTTGATGGGAGCAGAAAGCCTCATCTTTTTCCCATGGAACTGCTGGTAGATTTGAAATGCTAACCTTGAGATTAGCAGCCCAATGACTCATAACCCCTATGCTGCCAGAGCTCCTTTTGTTAAAAGGGGTGTTAGAAATTGCCCTGAAATAACAGACTTTTTGTTGTAAGGTTTTCTAGAGTAAGGGGATTAGGTGGAAACCTAAACCCCACCCAGAATTACTAAAAGAACAGGTGATTTACACTTGAAGGAAAGACCTGCAAGGAAAAACAATAAAAACCTGGCATTTTGAATTTTGAGCAATTAGTTTGTTGTTGGATCATCAAGAAATAAAATGTTCATGCCCATCAGGGAAAATACCATTCTGGAATTGCAAACTAAGGGGAGCTGGGGAGCAATCTGGTGTGCTCACTGGTGACCACCTGGGTCTGCTGCATACGTGCAATTAGAGGAGAATGCAGCAATGAGGAAATGGTTGAGAGAAGGAAGAAGAGCTGGGTGGTCTGAAGTTAGGGAGTTGTGTGGACTCATGACCCTATAGGTGCCAACCATAGTGTCTAGGTTTGATAGAGAATGAATAGGCTAGCTATTATGAAGTATAGAGAAGTGTGGATTTCCAAGCTTGTAGCTGGTACCCATTTGACCTAATTTGAATGACTAGAGCCAAATTGACTAGCACCCAACCTAATGAAGAGAGAGATGTTTGATCCAGTGAACTGGTGTAAATTGCTGCAATTTAATTACTTATTCTGGGTTGGACTTTACTAATGGATGCAGGTGTTCAAAGTTCCAACTAAAATGAAGATTTCTCTTCCCATCAGGGAACATATTTGTCTTCTCAGAATACTGGCTTGATAGGACAGGCATTTTATAAATTGGATATCTAAAATGGGAGGAGGTAAAGGCATGAAGTGACTGACTTACAAGCTTTCCTGGATGTGCTTATTAAAGTGATCATTAATGGATAAAATTAATCTTTCAGGTTTTAAAGAGGCAATGGCTAGCAGAGCCAGGGTGGTGCTCTGCAATGAAGTAGATTACTCCATATGGCTCTTCTACCCATAGACTTTGTAACTCCCACCAAACAACTTTTTCCTAATGGGTCTGGGTAAGAAAACATGAGAGAAGATGCTGATATGATGGTATTCAATTATGATAATAGAGTTAATTGTGATTGTAAAAACTTGGAACTCTACCATTACTTTAAAATAAGCCATCTCAGAAACAGCAATTGGGATCTCACTTTCAATACAGAGCTATGTTAAACATGAATTTTAGAACCTATGAGTCCTGCACATTGAACCTCCTTGACCCAAGGACAGAAAACTGTGGTATTGGAGGAGTGGCAGAGAAGCATCAGCA
>NW_006408543.1:25046088-25047552 GCF_000296735.1 Chrysochloris asiatica | reverse complement strand
AGACAGATTGAATAGTACCCACTGGAGATTCTGCCTTCCTCCATGCTCCCTAGCCCTAGGTTCCCTCTTGAAAGCTTGTAAGCCTTTGTAGTCCCTCCCTCCCCATTTGAGTATCCAATGTCCAAGTTGCCCATCTCTGTCCACTCTGTGTGTGGAGAGGGTAAGAATGATTCTTGCTGTAAGGCTTTGTTCCTTCTTTTGAGTTGCTGCTTCATAGGTATAGGTCAAGTTCATCAGATTGTATCAGCTCTCTCTCTCTCTTTTTTTTTTTCCTCCCCTCTTCTTTCTTCTCCTGGCTGAGCTCCGATCATCCGGTCATCTGGTCCAGGTCACGTGGGTATCATCTGCAAGTGTGGGCGCTCCTGTGCACATGCCCTCTCCTCCCATCAGCCAGTAACTCCACTCTCCTCTAGAGTCCTCCATGGCCACGCCACTGACTCTGGGCCCAAGAGTCCCCAGGTCTCCTCACACTGCTTGCCATCTAGGTCCCCAACTGGGTCCACAGAAGTCCACTGAACATTGTAGGGCTTAGCTTGCCACTTCATTGCTGCTTTTACCCCATTTTTCCCCTTTGGTGATGTAAAATAGCTTTTTGATATTGACCAGGAAGAGAGAAGTCTGCCTGTTGTGACACCTAAGGAAAAGACTGTCTTGAATGAAAAAAAAATGTACCTTTTCTGATCCATAAGTGTAACCTGTTAACTTCTCTAATAAACCTCATAACTGAGTATGTTGTCTGATTATTTTGTGGTCATTGCAACATGTTTTGAACCCAGTTGAGTAGAGTGTGCCATAGGAGGTAGGAGGGGTGGTTCTCCTTTTTTTCTTACATGGTCAGAGACTACAGCCTCCAGTATGGATTATACCTCAAAATAAAGAAAACAAAAATCTTCACAATTGGTACAATGAACATCATCATGGTAAATGGTGAAAATACTGAATTTGTCAAGAAATTTGTTTTACTTGGCTTACAATTAACATCCATGGAAACAGCAAACAGAAAATAAAATGACGTATTACATAGGGTAAAAGTACTTCAAAAATTCCTCTAGTATGTTAAAATATAAAGATACTTGTTTGAAGAGTGAGGTATCCTTGACCCAAACCATGGTATTTTCAGTCAACTCATATGCATGGGAAAGTTTGATAGTGAATAACGAAATCTGAAAAAGAATTGATATCTTCGAATTACAGTGTTGGAGACAAATATTGAATACCAGAAGAATGTGAAAATTCTTCTTGGAAGAAATACAGCCAGAATGCTCATTAGATGTGAGGATGGTCAGATTTCATCTTATGGATTTTGGACATGTTATCAAGAGGGAGTAGTCCCTGGAAAAAGACATCATGCTTGGTAAAGTAGAAGGTCAGCAAAAAAGAGAAAGACCCTCAATGAGATAGTTGCAACAAGGGTTCAAACACAACAATTGTGGGGATGGCATAGGGCTGGGCAATGTTTCCTGG
>NW_006408543.1:25043955-25045518 GCF_000296735.1 Chrysochloris asiatica | reverse complement strand
TGACCCTGCACAGGGTTTTCGAGGTTGTAAACCTTTACGGGAGCAGAAAGCCTCATCTTTCTCCCACAGAATGGCTGGTAGTTTCAAACTGCCGACCTCGAGGTTAGCAGCCCAATTTGTAACCACTGCACTACCAGAGGTCCTTTGAAACCCTACATAGACTGGCTATAAGTCAGAACTGACTTAACAACATACAACAAAAAACAATGATATGCCTGGGCATATCAGTATAGATGATTTGATTATAATTATTCACAGGAACATTAGCCTAGAATAGTTTATGTTTTCAATGTGAGGCATTTAACGTATTAGTAATCATAGTCAAAGCCAAGAAATATTGAACAATAATATTGTTGTTAAGTGCTATTGAGTTGGTTCCAAGTCATACTGACCCTGTATACGGTTTCCAAGGAGCACCTGGTAAGCTTGAACCACCCACCGACCTTTGTGGTACAATTGGATCTTGCAATCCAGTGCATAAACCCACAACGAACTTTCTCATCAAATTTCATGTCCTTCTTTAAATTACATATTTACTACCTTTGAGGAATGTTGTCGTTTTAAACAAAATATTTTTTCTCATGTGGATAATTCCTTGGGATATATGCAAGAGCATATATAAATATGCATATAATTTCTTTTATATTCTAATTTTCACCTCAGTTAAGTAAGCTTCTAAGGTACTGCATGTGCAGTGAGGTACATGCCTAATTACGCCCCAGATACTGTTGTGGACAGGGCTAATTTTAATATATATATATTGGGATAATAATAACTACTCCAGGACTTAATAATTATGAATCAACAAATGGTTATAAAAGTTAAAGAGACCAATCTAAAAGAACAGTGCAATCTAATAGCAGAAACTCTAGTATTTAGAACAGTCAGAGAATTTTACCATGATGTTATTCTTAAAGGAACATTAATTGAATGCACAGAATCCTCTTTCAGTCATATTAGAAATCTGTCTAGACTTAGCAGAATGAAACAGGCCGAAATATTGATTAAAGACTGTGTGCTAAGCTTGTAAATATGTTGTGACTACACGGAAACAATTACTCCCTTAGGCTAAGAAACCAATGTCACTTTATCAGAGGAAGGAAAAAAAAAATCAGCATTCTTTGCAGAAAGTTTTTATCTACTGTCATTATAATGGGTCTCTTCATCACAACCCATCTGAAATGAGTCTGCACATGTTTACAAGAAATTAATGGTGGTGTCTGAAGGCATGTACAGAGGTTGTTGTTGTCAGGGGCCAATAAGTTGGTACCGACTCATCGGGAACTCATGTACAACAGAACAAAATACTGCCCATTCATTTATTATGCATGAGCCCAGTGTTAAAGTTACTGTGTGAATCCATCTTGTTGGGAATCTTCCTCTTTTTCACTGACTTGTGACTTTTCTAAGCATGACGTCATTCTCCAGCAACTCTTTCATATCCAAAGTATATGAGTTGAAGACTTGATAACATCATGTGTAAGGAACATTGGGAGTACTTCTTCTGATAAAGATTTATTTGTTGTTCTAGCAATCCATGGTATTTTCAATATTCTTCTCCAA
>NW_006408543.1:25025962-25039515 GCF_000296735.1 Chrysochloris asiatica | reverse complement strand
TGGTGTTTAAAATATCAGAGGGATAGCTTTCAGCATCATAACAACACACAGCCAGCTCAGTATGACAAATTGACAAACCAGTGATGGCATAGAGAGGTAGATAGAATGCCTTAACATTTGAAACTATGAAACATTTTCATTTCTCTTTCTGTATTAGTCATTGCCTAAGACCAGGTGTGGTGCTGCAAGTTAATGTGCTGGACTGCAACGGTGGTTTGAATTGCAAGGTCGGAAATTCAAGATTACCAGTTGCTCCTCAGAAACTCTATAAAGGGTCTCTACAGGTTGGAATAGACTTAATTGCATGTAACAACAAGAAGAAGATATGGCTGGGCTATAATATAACATGATAAGATAGTGAGATAAATCATATGGATGTAGTTAAAGTGGAAGAATCTGAGGAAGAAGTTATTTTTAAGCCAACCTTTAAAATAAAGATGAACCAAGTTTATTTAGAAAAGAACAAGTAGATTATTGATGCTTCCATAACAAAATAATTCAGATGGATGTTTTAACAGACAAACATTTCTACCATCACAGTTTAGGAGGTAAGATGTGTAAATTCAGAGATCTAGTTCTAGGGGAATACTTTCTCTTTCTGTCAACTCAAGTGGAAGGTCTTTATGTTCTTACCATTTCTGTGGGTCCTGCAAATATGGTATTCTGCTGGATGATAAGCACTCAACTCTAAGTAAGGTTGACCTTATAAAGTGCCACTATGAGTAGGACCCAACTGAACAGCACTTAAATCAAGAAGCATTCCTTGAAAACCAGCATGTGTTTTGGCATCAGTCCTCCCCCTGGACTTTGGAAGTTCTTAGCATACAAATCCTGGGCCTAAAAGATGCACTCTGCTCCAGAGTCTTCTTTTGGGTTGTAGTCAGCTCCCTGTGATCCATGCAATGTTGGTTAATCTCTTATGTCTCAAAAGAATTTGACTCAAGGCATAACATAATCCTCTTGAGTGTATCCTGCCTCGTTAGTATCACTGCTTCTAGTCCTGCCACAGTAACATAAAAGAAGTTAGGACTTACAATATAAAGTTTTATTCTGTCAAGTCACAAAATAGAGGATAATTGTATAATACTGAGAATCCTGACCTAGCAAGTTGACACATATTTTTGAGGGATAAAATTTGATCCATTCCAGGATGTTTAGGACTGAAAGTGTTGGAAAATATTTGTTGTTAAGTACCATCAAGTTGCGACCAACCCATTGCAACCCTACATAGGGTTTCTGAAGAGCAGCTGGTGAGTTTGAACCTCTGATCTTGCATTTCAAATCAGTTTTGTGGTAAAGTGTGTATCCTACAATCCCTCAGTTGGCCCAGGGTAAAAGGGCTGAATACTAGTTTGTGCAGTGTGGCTGTGGCCTGCTAGAGAAATTACAAGAAAGCAGCCTGTATCTGACGCTGTGTTCATAGTTGAATTGTACCAGATCAATTGATTTTGTGACTACTTGATTGTAGGAAATACACACAAGTGGGTTAAGATATTAGTGCTTTAATTTTCCTCTGTACAAGAGTTGCTAACCTTTATCAGATTTACTGAAGAAATGATTAATTAAACTGTTCCCAAAGTAATTTGAATATGTGTTCAGTTTACAAAATTTGACAATTGGACATCTGCACCACTTTCAAGTCATTATTCCCCCTTTATTTACTTTTTTTCCAAAGAGAATATCAGCTTGTGACTCACTTACCTGTACGTGTTATAAAAGAAATTAATACATAAATTATGTGTAGATTTAGGACTTAAATTTTGTGGGGCAAAGTATGTTGAAATCATCAGTATTTCAATGTTCTATAAAACTTAAACATCAGAAAACTGACAGAGCTCTTCATGTTTTTCATTATCTCTTTGTATCATCGAATGGTTTTTCATCTGAAAGAAAAAAAGGTGATGAAATAACTAATTTTAAATATAGTCTTAGATACTGGTGAAAATATAGTTATTTTTGCTTTAAGACTATTTACCTGAAATTACATAATGAATAGCTGTCATATGGTAGTATACTACAGATGAAATGGATAAAAAGTTTGAACAGATAAAAATGGATGAAAAATATGATATATTCATCTCTTTTTGAAAGTGGAAAAATCCAGATTTTCTGTTTAGTCTTGTTTAAAGGAAATTTATACTCTCATGATTTCAACTGTTTGGGAATTTTATGGCAAAGGGAAATAAAATCTGTCTTTAAGGGGAAGTAAATGACAAAGCTGTAGGATAAGCACTCAACCACAAGGTGAGTTTAAACTTCAAGGTTGTTGGTTCAAACTTACCAGCTGCTCCTTGGAAACCTTATACAAGATCGCTATGGATTCGAACTGACTCACTGACACTTAAAAATGACAACAAATGGCAAACGGGGTATAAGTTTGGAAACTTTCAGAGAACTATGTGGTACAAGTGAGAAGGGAATGTCTCATTTGCTGTATGGAAAGATGGAAGCAAAGGCAGGCTGAGAAGTTTGTAATGAGTGTATGTTTTCTTACAGAAGGTGAGATATCATGATTTGTAGGTAATTATGGTAAGGCAGAATTATTTTGTTGTACAAATTATTTTTCCCAATGTTAATCTATACAGAAAAGAAGGTATATCCCAAGAAGAGACTTATTTCTGATTTATTAATGAGAAGTTAGGTTCTTTAACAAGCTCCTTCACTCTTGCTCTCTATTAAGGAAAGGAAAAAATAATGTTTTTAAATTGTCTTAAATGTTGGTAAGTGTGGTACAGGAAACAGTCAACTTGTAAAAACTTACAAAGACTTTCAAAATTGCATGCACATATGTATGCATAGGAACCCTGGTGGCACTGTGATATAATCACTGGACTGTTAACTGCAAGGTCAGTAGTTCAGATGTACCAGTAGCTCCTCTGGTGAAACGTAAGTTTTTCTGCTTCTGTAAAGCCAGATGTTCCCACCCTTGTTCTATAGGGACACTATGAGTCCAAATCAAATCAATGACTGTGGTTTGGGTTTGGCTTGGTGTGTAGCACTATAGTATAAGCACAGGATTGCTAATCACAAGGTTGGTGGTTCAAACCCACTAATCATTCCTTGGAAACCCAGTACAGGGTCCCTATGAGTCTAAATGGACACTATGGCACTTAACAACAATAACATATTTATATATTTGTGTTGTTGTTGGTAAGTGCCATCAACTTGCTTCTGACTTAAAATGATCCTGCCTTTATAGCGTTTCTGAGGAGCAGTTGATTGGTTCGAACCACAGTTCTTACAGTTGGCAGTCCAGTGCCTATCCTATAGTGCTAAATTAACCTGCAGTTGTTCTTATTTGGGGGTGGTTTTGTCCCCCACAGGGTATGATTGTCAATGTATGCAGATATTTTATTTGTCATAATTTGATTGTGATGCTAGTATTTTGTGTGGTGAGGTCTGAGATGCTGCTAAACATCCAACAGTTATACAAGACAGTTTTCACAAGAAATGATTATCTAAGCTTGAGAAGCCATGAGTTAAAGTGAATAAACTCCCTGAAAACCAAGACATTTAAACTCATAGAAACCCTAGAAAGTAGCCTGCCTGTCTCACAGTCTTGGCTGGGAGACTTTGTTCCACATTGTTAAGATCTTTTCAGAAGCAGTAGGTTGCAGATTCTCAGTGCACAAATTGAGGCAGAAGGTGGTTACAATAGGTAGTAATTAGCCTGGTGTAGCACTGTGGGTTAATATGCTGCACAGTAAAGTTGGTTTGAACCACAAGAATTGTGGTTCAAACTCACCAACTGCTCCTTGGATACTTATACAGGGTCGCTATGAATCGGAACCAACTCAACAGCGCTTTAGAACAACAACACCACTTTACAAGGCTGTAACTGATTTTGTTTGTCACTTTACTTTTGGATTTGAAAATCTAATATATCATTTGCATTTGTTTGGTGTACATCTTTAAGAAATTCTGCCTGGATTTTAGTAACTTGCAGTCCAGAGGCCATCAGGCTATTCCTCCTAGACATGGTGTTCTATTAATAATGACTATAGGGTGAAGAGATCCAAAAGAAGCTAAGGCTATTTATTTGGCAGAATTACTTTGTGTGACAATTGTGCATTAACTTTTCAAATTGAAAATTGCCTGAGCATTTTCTTCTTTTCTTTAACAAAATGTGACAGGTTTCCTCTCCTCCCAAAACCTTATTGCAGGTGTTGATTTTTTGACTGATATGGTCTACCATTATTCAAGTGCACGTATTTGTTTCATAATGAAACTGCTACACTGAAAACTGAAACCCATGTAAAGATTCATAATAAATAAAACACTTTACGTAATAACATTAGTAAAGTTCATTCCCCAGTAGAGTTGATATAAGTTGGTTGATGGAGATGCTTAATGATAAATTGCTCCCAGGAAATGTGGGTAAATTCACATTGGGGTTAGTTGAAGATAACGATACGTTACTTCAACACATATCTTCCTGAGAGTAGATCTCCTAAAACAATGAGAAAGTGATGAGAAGAAGAAAAGCTAAGCCCTTGATTTATTAGAAACATCTGCCTTTACAAGACAAAAATGAAGAAATGTCAAGTTATTATAAAAAGTGATTTTGCTTGTTTTATAAAAATGGATTTGAAATCGATTGGTAATGAGTTCTAATACCTATACTAGTAGAAGTGTTTTTGTTATTGATTCTTTCTTTCGCTCTCTAGAGAATTGCCTGGTTGCACAAGTTTTAAGTACTCTGCTGCTAACTCAAGAGTTGACAGTTCAAATCATCTAGTGGTTCCATGTAAGAGATAATGATCTGCTCTTACAAAGATTACAGCCTAGGAGACTCTCTGAGATAGGTTTACTCTGCCACATAGAGTATCTGTGAACAGTGCTATGACTATTGTTACTTTGCTGAACACTTTCTACATTTTATCTCATTTAATCCTTATAGCAAGGATATAAGATAGAAGTACTAATCACATTAGAAAGTGCAAAAGTGTGGCTCCAGAGGTAAAATAACTTGCTTAAGACAGCATACTTAGGAATTTATAGTACAAGACAGCAGCTAGTAATTTTTAGTACAAGAATGAAACCCTCTTATGTCTGACACCAAAATTTTTTCAATACCATTGTATGGTATAAATAATATGAGGGTATTTAAATGACAACAAAATAAAAAGAAAACAAAAGACTCCATCTTTGTTCTTCAGTTCTCTTTTCCTGTGTTTCAAAAGGAGATTTTTCCCTGTTTTTTTGTGTGTGTCATCAAAGGAAAATTGCGTGTAGTGTAGAGCAAAATTTTATCTCCAGTTCTAGTTAAACAATCCTAAGCTACTTTTCTCATTAATGAGTCTGCAGATTCATCTTTATTTTTAACCCAAACAATATTATAGGATAACTATGGCTCTTTGGGGAGTCCTGGTGTGATGCTGTGGGTTAATGTGCCAGACTGCAAACCCATTTGAACTGTAAGGTTGGCAGTTCAAACTCACCAGCTGCTCCTTGGAAACCCTATACAGAGTCGTTATGGGTCGAATCCGACTCAGTGGCACTTTACAACAAAATTAACATGGATCCTTTGAAATATAAATACTTTAAATTAAAGTGATTACAAATTTTATATAATTTGAAGCTGAAAAATTAATTCTCTGTGGCAGGGGGAGGGTACTATCCTATGTATTGTAGTATATTTAGTAACAGCTATGGCCTCTTTCTTATTCATTATCCAGTGGATAATGGAAGAGCAAGAGTGATATGATACAGAGAGTAAGGCATAGTCTAAATGGGCAAAAGAGGGGAAATCAAGCTAAGATGCTTGACTGTCTTATGAATTTTGGTTTCCCTTGCTTACTATTGTAAAATAGACACTTCTGTGGGATAGAAAGGAATATCAAGAAACATGATTACAGAAAGCTTGTAAGCCCATCTTCAGTCAATAACTTATTGGAATACCTAAAAGGGGTTCTAGAACTTGCCCAGTGAAATAGGCTTCTTGCATAGCTTTTGCAGTGTATCGGAACTTAAGTGGAATCCTGAGCCCCATTCAGAACTTTCTGAGTTGGGACATTCCCACTTGAAAGGACAAGCAGACCAACCTGGAGTAGTGAGAGGGACAGAAGATACTTCTTTAAAGAAAGACCAGCAGAAAAAAAAAATCCTAAATAACAATGGCAGTCTGATTGGCTGTTACAACAACAAGCAAGTTGTTCACTGGTGAGCCATCAAAGCAAGCAACCAAGTCCCTTCAGGGCAATCCCCCTTCAAGACTGAAATTCAAGGGTATTACATGAGCAGGCATGTAAGCTTGCTGGCAACCATGTTGGTGTACTGGTGAGTAGAAGAGGGAGAAAGGCAGCAATGAAGATATGGGCCAAGATCAACCACATTCCATAGACCCTGTCCACCTGGAGATGACAGAGAGAAGAGGGAGAGCTGGTTGGCCTGAAGTGTGGTGTGACCTGGGGACTCCTGAGCCCATGGACAAGGACATAGCTATGGAGAGCTAGAGCTGAGAGTGAAGTGTCCAGCTGATATGAAGTGAGGGGAAACATGCAAAGTGAACAAACTTGTAGATAGTGGCCATTTGACCTAGCTTCAATGGCTTGATGATCAGAACTCGACTTGTTTTTGTTGTGTGCCATTGAGTTTGCTCTGACCCATAGCAACCATCTATAGGGTTTCCAAGGAGCAGCTAGTGAGCTTGAACCACTGACATTGTGGCTCAGATGACCTTGCAGTCCAGCACATTGACCCACAGCACTACACCAGGCTCCAGAACTCGACTAGAGGAAGATAAAAAATGATTTTTTTTAATGAAGGAAATAAGTGTAAATTACTATAATTTGATGCACTTGATCTATACTTGTTGATATAGTAGCTAAAAATACCAACGGAAAGGGAAGGAGTCTTCACATCAAGTATCAATCCTATCCCCTCTATATACAGGATTGATATGGACATGCAACTTAGACATTGACTGCCTAAAATGATGGGGGTAGCGTGGGGAGGGAGGCTATAAAGGCACGAAGTGACTGGCTTACAAGTTTTCAAGAGAGAATTTCGTTTCAGAGTGTGTGGGGGAAGGTAGAGTCCCACTGAATAGTTTTTATCTTGTCTAGATGGGTCTGGTGAAAAGACATGTTGTAAGATTTTTATGATTCAGTAGCAAGAAATTGCTATCATGACTAATTGTGACTGTCACAACTGTAAAAAAAAGTAGAAGTTTTGTAACAAAAGTGAAGTAGTTAAACTTACAGTACAGAAACAGAAGACCCTAGGACCCTCTAGAGAGAAGAGCACAAGTAGAGTGCAGGGCCCTATCTAGAGAAACAGCGACATCAGAGGTGGAGGCAGAGATGTGTACATGGAGAGAGGTAGCAGCTGAGAACTCTAGACTTATGGAAATAGAAAGTCTGTGTGCTGGTTGCCAGGGGATAGGCTTGCAGAATGTGCCCTTTGGTTGTTTAAATGATTATATATTTCTGAGTGTTTTTGTGTAAACCCCCTGTCCCCCAAACATTTGAATTACAGTATTGATAACGAATGAAGAAATCTGGTCCTTTGACATGAGGATGGCAGGATTCCATCTTTCACACTTTGGACATGTTATCAGGAAGGTTCAGTCACTGGAGAAGGACATCATGCTTGGTAAAGTGGAGAGACAGCAAAAAAGAGGTAAACCCTCAATAAGATGACTTGACACAGTGGCTGCAACAATGAACTCAAACACAACAATTGTAAGGTTGATCCATGACCATGTAGTATTTCATTCTATTGTGCATAGGGTCGCTATGAATTGTCTAACAACAAAGAGGAAAACCCTCAATGAGATGGATTGGCACAGTGGCTTCAATAATGGGTTTAAACAGCAATGATTGTGAGGGTGGTGTCGCGATTAACATGTTTCTGATGTGTTTTATTATGTTGTATATAGAATTACTATGAGTTGGAGTTGACTCACCTGGACCTAACAACAACATGGCCTGTGCCCACCAGATGTAGATCGTGCCTCCCCAGTTACGATCACCAAATACATGCTTACATTTTCCAGTGTCCACTAGGGCATAAAATTGTTTCAGGTTGAGAACCACTAGTTTATACCAAATTAGAAGGCAGCCTCATTGTAAAAGAAAGCTCATAAAAAGTTTGTTAAAAATGTATATACTTATTGGAGAAAATAACAAATAAATCCTTGATGATATACAAATATGAAGTTTATGTTGTTATACAATGAGTATATAATTATTTTCAATGTATCAGGGTCCCATAAGGAAAAGAATCAGCTTATATACACATAGAGGCAAAGCATGTTAATGAAGTAAAAGTAGATCAAGTTGGGATGAGCTTGCCTTAGAGCCTAAGACAATGGTTTTCAAACTTTGCAGCTTTACTGAGAATCACTTAGAGGACTTCTTAAAAAAATCATAGCTCCCACCTCAGAGATTCTGACTCAGGAGGTTGGCACTGGAACCCATGAGGTTTCAGCTCTAGCAAGTTTTCAGGTGATGCTATTGGAGATAGTTAGGGTACTTTTTGAGAACTACTAACTTAAGGGAGTCCTGGTGTGGCACTGTGGCTAATGCATCGGACTGCAAAGATCAGTCGTTTGAACTGCAAAGTTGGTGATTCAAGCTCACCAGTTGTTCCTTGGAAACCCTATACAGGGTCACTATGGGTCGAAATTGACTCAACAGCACTGAACAGCAACAACCTTAAGGGATACGGAGCTCCAGTAGCATAGTGGTTATAAGTCTGGCTGCTGACTTCAAGGTCAGCAGTTCAAAACTACCATCTGTTCCATGGGATAAGCAGGAGGCTTTCTGCTCCCATAAAGTTTTACAGCCTTATAAACCTTGTGCAGGGTCGCTATGAGTCAGAATCGACACCATGGCATATGACAACAACCTTAAGGGTAAATAGATTAAAATGGTAATGTAAGTGGAACTAGTTCTTCCACACCTTTGTAAAGTTTTCCCTTAGCTAGAAGAAAGAATAAATTTATCTTCGAGGAAGTATGGCCAGATTCCTCCCTAAACATGAGAGTAATGAGAGTGCCTCACATACATTGGACTTATTTTCTGGAGAGACAAGTCCCTGGAGACCGTCATGCTTGGAGAAGTAGAGGATAGGGGTGAAGGGTGGGGAAGACACTCAATGAGATGGATTGACATAGTGAATGCATCAATGGGCTCAAACTTAACAACAGCATGATGGTACAAGACCAGGAAACATTTTCTTCAGTTAAACATGAGATTTCTATGAGTCGAAACCAACTAGACAGCATCTAACAATGACAATATAAGCATATGATTGCTAATTATATGTGTGCTCCATCAGTAGACTATAATTCTGTTGTTACTGGAAGAACAGTATCCCTTGCAAGTTTATGTTCCTTTATCTGATAAATCCTGATGCTGGATTATTGCATCTTTAACATTATTTGCTTATCTTTCTACTGAATATCCAGGTGTATACTGTGGCCTATTGATGAAGAGATTATTAGCATGAATGGTATATACAGGCCACATCCAATTTGGGTTCTGAGCAAACTAGCAAGAACTCAGAACATTATAGGAATTCAATGAAGGTTGACTCATAAAATTAATTATCTAATGTTTTAAAGGTGTGTTCTTTCCACTGTGATTTAAATTGTAGTTTGCTTTCTACATTGCTTCTGTGGGAGCATTTTCATTAACTAAACCCTGGAATTAATTGTATTCATTCTATATGGTAAATAGGCATATACCTATTTCTGTTTTGAACTGTGCCTAACTTTTCTAATAGGAAAATCTTACATCCAAAATGCAGGTCAAAACTGGTCATCACTGGGACATGGGTGAACATCTCTCTTTCTGGGGGGAATTCTCCATTCCTTGGTAATGATAGGCACATGGTGGACTCTGAATGACTGTTTTGTTGCTCTAAATTCACCAGAAAACCAGTGAAGTAGTTTGTCTAATGTTGGCCAGGCTCTGAAGGATTGACATGAAATTATCAAAGTAACTTGACATGCAATATTAAAAGATGCCTCTCTTTCAAGAGGTATATCCAGAATAATACTGTTGAAGTTATCTACACAGGTCTCTCCTTTTTGTTCTGTTCAGAGTTTTATTTCTTAAAATATTACCTGTAAACCATTTCATTCTATGAATATATCTGCTATTCCTTGTCATCAACCCACAGGTAAAGGCATTATAGTCTGATTTCTTAAATCTCTATGCTGATTATGCTCCTCTAAATCCCTCATGTCTCTCACTCACTAGAAACCCCAAACACACTACTGTAAAACTTATTATGTTCTCGCCTCTCTTCTCAGTCACATTCAACTTATTGTTTTGCCCTTCTCTTTTTGGACTTTTCTTTCATGAGGAATCCTAGTGTTGCAATAGTTAAACACTCAGCTAATAACCAAGAAATTGGTTGTTGGCTCCTACTCCAAGATTCTGCAGGATGAGGTGGGCTTGATGGCAGAGAGAGTAGAGGTGCAGTGAAGTTCACCATCAGCAATACCACAGACTACCAGGCAAAGTGGGTTCAGGGCAGAGCTCCAAAACTCTGAACCACAAAGGTAGGAATATTTTAAGAGTTTGAAGGCTTATAGCTATTGGAACTTGTAGTGGAAGTAAGAAATCATGTACTTTTGAATCTGCCAGGCTCAGAGGCTTGGAGCCAACAAGTTGGGTAAGACCAAATGGCAAGACCAAGTGTGGGAACAGACCCACCACAGAATAACACCGTGGGAACCTCGGAGCAAAAATTGACAATACACTTTATCAGTTTTGCTTTGTACTGATTTTGTTTGTCTGTTTATTTTATATCTGTTCATTGGCCCCCCACTGTTGGTGCACCTCCATTCTGGTGACTAGAGTGGGTACCTGAGCGATTGGACATACCCAACCCTCACCACTGGTGGGTTCTTATGCCACACATGCACACAGATACTCTCAGCATTTAAAGAGACCAGCAGTCCAAGAGCTGGCCCTGAACTGTTTTTTAATAAGGAAAATGCCAGAACAAGGGGTGTGGAGAAGGAAAGACAGTTTAAAAACAAAACAGGCTGAAAATTAAATTAAATCCTGACAAACAGCATAACAACCAACCGTGGCATATTGAAATTTATAAGGTGGCCTTGAAGGAAGGAAGGTGAAAGAGGACATTAAGGTCATACTCATAATAGGCTACAGATTTGATTCCCTCCTATTCTACCTCCTCTCCCTTTTCTGCAATTATAGACTATAGTATCAAATCTAGAATTGTTGATTCTGTGTGTGTGTGTGTGTGTGTGTGTGGTGTTTTGTTTGGTTTTCTTGTTTTTTGTTTGTTTTTTGCTGTTGCTGTTTAGCAGTTTTATGTTCAGCCTTTTAATTTTGGGCGAATCTATCTCTCCCTATATTACCCAAGAAGAGCGAGGAACTGCTGTCATATAGTCAAGCTACAATCACACTCTATAAAACACCAAAATACAGGCAAGAACCAATACCAATTGCCATACACCAGGGAGGAAGACAACATTTGTGAAAGTTACTGTGAGTTAAACAATAAGAAGAGTGAAAAGGGAAGCCCACATCCTGAGCACATTTACCAGGAGGCAATCGGAAAGCATAAAAAACACCAAAACACACACTCAATTAAGTATTAAGGCCACAGATAAACACTAAACATATCCAAGAAGCAAAAGCAGATGACCATATCAGCACATGTCCAGAAATAAGATAAAATATCTGAGACAAATGACCTAGATGTAGACCTGGACTACATTCTGGAATGATGACAGACCTTAGAAATGCCTGAGAAAGAATTCAGAAAAATGGTTATAAAATACTTCAAAACACTTTAAAATGGAGTTGAGAAAAATAAGAAGTCATGAAATCGCTACAGGAACAATCAAATAAGATAGATATAGCATTGGAAACAATTCAAAACCTACAGAAGAGGTCCAAACGATCAACAATAGATTATCAGAAATAGACAATACTCTGAAAGGGAAAAAGGAGTAGAATAGAAGAGATGGCAGGTAGAACTACTGACAAATCTCTCAAT
Organism: Chrysochloris asiatica; assembly: GCF_000296735.1. Taxonomy (NCBI): domain Eukaryota; kingdom Metazoa; phylum Chordata; class Mammalia; order Afrosoricida; family Chrysochloridae; genus Chrysochloris; species Chrysochloris asiatica. Next base: position 25,027,527 of record NW_006408543.1, on the reverse strand, counting down.
ACCACTAAGATAGAAGAGCAAACAGAAAAAAGGATAAAAAAATCTGAAAAAGGTCTAAGATTCATGTGAACAACATGAAGAGGAATAACTTAAGAATTACTGACATTCCAGAACAGGAAGACTCACACAAGTCCATAGAGGAAATAGTTGAAGGACGTCTGGAAGAAATTTCTTTAACATCCTGAAAAGTGGAAAGAGAAACATTCAAGAAGCTTAGTGAACCCCAGGAGGGATAGACCCCAAAGGAAAATCACCAAGACATATCATAATCAAGCTCTCCAAAATCAAAGATAAGGAGACACTCCTGAAAGCAGCTAGGGAAAAGAAAAGTGTTATATACCAAGGCAAGCACGTCAGATTAAGCTCGGATTTCTCAGCAGAAGCCATGCAAGCAAGAAGGCAATGGGGAGACATACATAAAACCCTGAAAGAAACACAAAACAAAACAAAAAAAACTGTCAACCAAGAATCCTTTATCCAGCAAAGCTATGAATCAAATACTATTGTGTAATCAAAACATTCCAGGATAAGCAGAAGCTAAGGGCTTTTGCTAAAACCAACCCTGCACTACAAAATATCCTAAAGGAAATTCTGTGGACTGATAACCAAGAAGAACAGTTAACAACCAGAGATTGAAATACGTGGCAGCACCTCCCAGTACTAAATTGAAAGAATGAAGAGTCAAGAACAGAACAAAACTATAAGAACAAACTCAGATAATCTGGGCGGTCAGTCTATAATCAAAACAATTACAATGTGTAAGAAGGTAAACATGTAGGAAAAGAGATCCAAATGGTGAGAAGGTCAGGTAGATTACAGGACAAAACAGATTGCACTAAATGGAGGGAAAAGTTTATGGAATGTAAGGTAATCTCAAAGAAAATTAACACTTCACAACATACCAAGAAATTGAAAAATCAAGAAGAACATGTAAACATCAAAACTATGAGGAAACTCACAAAAAGGAACACAAAAAGCATGAACTCAGCAAAGGAAGACACAAAGAACAAAAAAAGCAGGAACATCTCTCTCTCACACACACACACACAAACCCATAATAGCAATTAATCCATATGTATCGATAATTAGATTGAAAATTAATGGATTAAATGCACCAGTTACAAGACGGTAGGTGGCAGAAAGGATAAGGAAAAAAGATCCTTCAGTATGCTGTCTGCAAGAGGAACATCTTTAGAGACAAAAATAGATTAAATGTCAAAGGATGAAAGATAATATGCCAAGATAATTGCAATAAACAACAACAACAAAAAAAAAACAGGAGTGGCAGTACTAATTTCAGATAAAATAAACTTTAAGGCAAAAACCAGTATAATAGATAAAGATGAACATTATCTCATAATTAACAGGACAATTGAACAAGATGAAATAACCATAATAACTGTGCTCCCAATTAAAGAGCTCCAAAATATATAAACAAACTAATAGCTATGAAGAAAGAAATAGACGAATCTACAATAATCGTGGGCAGTTTTAATACACTGCTTTCAAAATTGGACAGTACAACCATAAAGAAACTTGACAAAAGCACAGAAGAACTAATCAAT